>NC_134372.1:8313000-8645000 GCF_035582795.1 Mycteria americana | reverse complement strand
CTAGGAAAACCAACTTGTATTTTAGGGAACTTTGCTGTCAGGCTGGCTGCTCTGAAGAACTTGCCCTCCAAGATGTCCATCTCAAAAACCTCTCTATTCCTTGAGTCCAGACTCACATGGGATTTCTTGGGTTTTCTTTCCTCAGTTTTGGATAATTTGGATTTTTGTCCTCTTTTTGATCACTTGTCCAACAGTGGAGAAGAGCTCCTGCCAAGTAAATGGATGGGTTTTGCAGCTGCATGACTATCTCATGTCAGACAGGATCACACCTTGAACTAGCTGGTATTGAAAGGTGTAATTTCTGCTCTCCCATCATTGCCCTTCTCAGCCATGCCTAAATGCAACTGAATTTTGACATCTGGAGGCCAAAAGATATTCAAAGCCAGATTCACCTAGGAGGAAGAAGCAAGCTCTTTTAGCAGACCAAGAGACCTAACTGATGGCCTAGGAGGGATGTTTGTACCTGCTACAACACGTAGAATTATTTCTGGATTTTCAACCTTGTTTTCATTCATCTGTGGCAATATCCTGGCATTGTGTTCCCATGTAGAAGCAAGAAAAACAATGGTGAACTCTCACTTAGCATCTCTCTAGGATCCTTTCCTAATCAGTCTTAAATGCAGGAAAACCGATCTAGCTACAAAAGGGACAGGTCGCAGCAAAAATCAAAATGGAGCCCAGGTTCTAAAACACACCTGATCTAAGATAGGCCTGGCTCACCTGTACCTCCAAACCTGGCTCAGAGCTTTTACTCTGTGGATGGAAGTGAGTGAAGATGAAAACTGAATAAGAGACAGGCTGACCGTGCTATACAGGTGCCTCATGTATGTCACCTTGCTCAGGGCAACCTCTCACATGCAGGACCCCAAGGGTATAACAGACACTACATGATGACTGTAGGGAACTACTAAGATTAAAACAATTAAAACAACAGGAACAAAACAAACATAATGGGACAAAAACTGACAACAGCTGTTCCAAAGAAACACCATCGGATGGAAAATCAAGCATTCCTCCTTTGCCATTAGGCCCGTAAGAAATTTGTTCTACATGCAGCCGGGATGAAAAAAAGGAAACAGAAATAAATGTTAGGAATTTTTGGAATCATGCCTAGCAGAGGGATATTTGGAGGTGCAAAATTAAAATGATTGATGCAATTTTATTTTTTGTTGTTTATTTTTCTTAGAAGTATGATAAATGGCTCCTTCACATGCCAACAATTACAAGACAGGTAGGATGTTCCTGTTTATTTGTTTTTATAATATCAAAATTAGGATACAAGATTGATGTTTAAATAAATAAATAAATAGAATCAGCCCTGTATCCTAATTTCCATATTTGCAAGACAGAAAACAAACACTGGAGAGAGTGCAACAGAAAACATCTCAAAGCTGTGAGAACATATCCACCGTCATTTGGAGGGCCCCAAGTCATTTCAGAGCCTGAACCACACTGGGTGCAAGAATTGCCTTCTGGACCACCTGCACTGCATTCACGAGCTTCTCTAAAGATACCTCCAGCAATTACCGATACGGGAATTACTGAATCCAATTTGAGCTGACTTAATAAATGTAGTAATCAAAATCCTTGGGCCTCATCCACTACTAGTTGATACATCTTTGATTCTTTGGGCTGGCTTTGGCTTGGGAGCTGTGTGACCAGACAAATGCATCAGCAAATGCCCAGCTGGTTTCTAGTAATCCAGAGGCCATGGATTAGATGTCTCTGCATTAGGTTATGTTAGCAAGCAAGTATAAGGACACACATATGGTTTTGGTCAAAATATTTTGATCAAAATATGTTTAATAAATAACTCAATGAGTTGGACCATTGATCAGATTACTTAAAGCTATGGATTCTGAGGACTTAGGCCACTAAAACCTTACAACTTATATTCCTCATGATTGTAACGTGAGGAACTTGCATGGCTGCTGCCAAATGGAACCGCACCTCTGGCGTGACTCTGATCACCATCCCAATTTGCAGATTGTGGTAATGCTGCTCTGAGCAGGTCAGTCTGCATGATGCACTTTGCAGGGGGCCAGCTCACGTCCAGGAGTACGGCTGTGCGCAGGACCCAAGCTCTGCTACTAACTCAGATCTGGGTCTGTACTTTTTAAGGGAAGGTCTCTGAAGACATTTCACATGACACTAAGCAAAGGCATGTGACAGCTGCAGGTCTGGGCTCAGAAATGCAGGGTTTGTGCCCCTTTGGATTTGCCATAAATTTGGCACTTGCCAGGATCTGAATTGACTCAGTGAATGAAAATGCACACCTTTTGCAGGGCTTTTTCAAAACTGGCTTCCCACCTCTCCCAAATAGCATTTCATTTTAGGAAACACCAAAATGCTTTCCCCATGAGAACTCCCTCTGCAAGCATGGATCCAAGCCAGAGTAATACCGTACTCTGCAAAGCTGTGCACTTCACATGGCACAGGATGAGCGTCCCTTCTGGATAATGCTCTGTGAAACCAATGGTTACACCACAGCAGCCCCCCTGCCATCACCTAATACAGCAGACACATTCATAGCAAGTAGATCAGCCAGGATCCAGTTTCCAAATGCAGGGCTTGAATAATTAGATGCTCCCATTGCTGCTCAATGGGGGCTGGGCATTTTACTTCCCTGCACATCACACTGAGTTTTCATATCCCTTTCCCCCCACCTCCACGCCCCAAGCTTTTGTGATTAACATGGCAATGGAGATTGAACTGTGCGCATACATTGATTTGCTGGGCGGTTTGGCAAAAGAAAGCAAATCCAAGCTACTTACCTCAGTGCAGACCCCTTTGGCGTTGCAATGCCATAGCCTTTGGAGTCCAAGTTACCTCCCACCTTCATGGTGTCACAGGGCTTCCGCTGCTCGATGTACTCGTTCATCGTGGACTCCAAGAGGTAGGCATACTTCCCTTTCGACTTCCTCACACGGATCATCCCCTCTTCCGTTGTCCTCACAAAAACGGAGGGTTCGGCTGACTTCATGTATGTCCACATCTTCTCAAACACTGCTATTTTGGATCGCTGTGTAGGGCAGCAGAAACCCAACAGAAGCATGAACAGAGGTTTGGGTGCCAGCTGAGATTTCCAGCTTGGACTGAACACATACCCACATATCAGATGGGCCAAGGAAGGCAAAAGGGGTCATGGGATGTTAATGAACCTCCTGCCATTTCTGCATCAGGGCCCGGATCAACCCCCGATTTCTGCCACGTATTTGTGTATGGCAAGTGATTTTGCAGATCAAACCAAGGGCAAACCAAGCTGGAAATCAGGAGATGGTTTCTTTTGGAGCTGCTCAGAGTAGCTCCTCAGTAATGTGGGGAAGCACACAGATATTCCATATTTGTTTTTACAATTGCAGAATATCACATGTACTGGAGACACAGGCAGCCTTCTGAGCAGCACAGGGAAAATTGGATTTTTGCTGTTCAAAGGACAAGCTCAGCAGGTCCTAACATGCTAAGGGGAAGCAAGAGGAAAAAACCAGACCTGTGCTGAAGATGAGAGAGGAGGGGCTTGGAGGACTCGTCAAACAAGGGGCTAATAAAAATGTTTGCATTAAAGTTTCCTTTTTACCCTGAAAAATTCTTTAGTGGAGCCAGCTTCCAGGGTCCCGTAGGCGATTTCTGTCTGCTTGGCCAAGTCCTCTGCACTCTCGATGGGAGAAACCATCCTTTCCACGGTGAGGAAAGCAGCCAGGTTAGCTGTGTAGGAGGATATGATGATCAAGGTGAAGAACCACCAGACGCCACCAACTATGCGACCGGAGAGAGACCTGGACACAGAGAGGAGAGTCAGACAGGAGAGGTGTGAAGGTCCAAAAGGTGCAGCTTGCTCTTGCAGGCCCATCATTTACCTGGGCATTTACCCAAAGTCATGTTCTTCAGCCACTACGAGGGAAGACAAAGGTCTGTCTCAGTTCTTAATCTACTTTTCAAGGTGTCAATGGAATTAGACGGGGGATAAAAAAATCATAGTGAAAAAAAATCAGCAATAAACTGATTGAATTTGCTTTGATTTTCAATTTCTTTCAGAGTATATCATAATATTAACAATTACACATGGAGACAACTACGAGGAAGGTTTAGCTGGACAGGGCAATGCCCATCCAAACAGCAGCCCCGGCAAGGTCTGTGTTGTGGCGCGTATGCTCAGCGGGAAGGAGCACCAGCATGGAGCCAGACCAGATATACAGACCAGCTGGGATCACTAGGTCAGCTCCTCCGTCACCTGAAGTTTAAAAATCAAAATTCTGTGTTTTTCTGTAAGACATATTGAAGCTCAGAGAAGAGCTACAGCTTTAATGAATAATTTGCCTACTGACATTCTCTGTTTTGTATTCAGCAGATGGTTAGACAAGATGTTCATAATAACGCCTTAAAATCTAGGTATTTTGCACTCACTGCAATCAAATAGCCAGTTATCTGTAACTATTGGATAGCTATAGAGGCAAATAAGTCAAGCAGGCATTAATTTATATTAAAATCTTTTCAAATAATTTTTAAGAGTGGAAGATAATTTTAGAGTGATGTCAGTATTCATGCATTCTGTCTAAATTATTTATATGCTCCTTCTCTAGATGCAGAGCACTCTCCCAGACAGAAGGTAACTTACAGTGCTATTTTATAAAGCCAGACAGTCTGACTAGGGAGGACCTGCCCGTGAGAAACACTGTTTATTTCTCCGTGGGGGACCATGTCTCAGCGTTGCCTTTCTGCTAACCTGAGTCACTCCACAGAAATACGGTTTATCAGATGGTAACAGAGATATCCCAGTCCAGCTAAGGACACTGGACCAGCTCATGATAATGTGTGCCATGCTGTGCCTGTGTGAAGCCTTGGGTCCAGCTGCTATGGTTTACTGTGGTTTAATATGACTTGACAAACCAACCTGCACACTCCATCACTCCATTGAGGGAAAAAACACACTGCTAATCACCGAAATTAGAGCTGGAAAGAGACTAAACCCACATAGCCCACCAGCTGCACGACTTACCTAGGTTACACCCTTCCAGTTTGCCCAGTCTGGTTTCAAATGCTGATGATGTGAGGGGAGCTGCTCCCGCAGACATCACATCATCTCCCCATTTAGGTCAACCCACCCTGAAATCTCCTTAGTCAAAACTCTTTGAGATCACTTCCCAGCAGAAAGCAGGCACAGCGACTGGGCTCCCACACACGCGGCACATGGGGCAGAATGGAAAGCATGCGTTTTAATACGTGGAAATAAGACCCATCCCACCACATGTGTTGTCAGCCCTGAACTCCTGGAGAATGATCACAGCAGCTTTCACCCGTGGCAGAGAGAAACTGCAGGAAACATGACTGCAAGGGATTACAGCGACAGCAAGGACAAGCGGTGTATTTTACAGATGTGACTGAAAGGATTTCTACAGTTAGAGATGGGTCGGGCTTTCCCCTGCAAAGAGGTCTCATTTTGGAGCAGAGCCTTTGCCCTCCCCTCTGGTTTCTTCTTCCATGGGCTCTTCCGAAACCGGTCAGCAAAGTCTATCTCACCACAAACTCAAGCTCCATGAATGACTTTGAAGGATCCACCTTTCAAGGTTTCAAGACGAGAAGGATCCGTCTCCAAGGTGATACTGTAGGGTGTTCACAAATTCTTTTCTTAATCATCCACATCTTAAAAAGCAAGAAAGCTACGACAAAGAAGATTTTTTCAGGCATGGTTTCCAACCGTAAGCTATATGCTGGTTACCCTGCCCTGCAGTGTCTCATGCAAACCTCCTCCTTCGTTAGCAACTGCAGCAACATGGCTAAAGAGACCGACGATCCCTCATCCCAAATTACTTTCTTTTTATGCCTTCCCATCACTGCCAGCCAGGGAGGGGGATCAGAGGTTTGTTGTGGGAGTGCTGGGTGCTGTGGGAAAGGCAGGCAGATAGGCACTGTTCTTCCACCCTATCTTTGCCTCTCCCTTAGAGAGACATACTCACCGAACGAGCTCTGGAGATGAATAGGGACCTCCAGGGATGATTCACCCTACCTATCGCATGCTGGGAGGAGGTCCCTCTGCAGACCTCCCGCTCTATTGAATTTTGAAGGAAATGGGATGACTAAGTCGGACTAAACAGCTAATTTTTAAGTAGCTAAAGTTAGGTGAGATAAATGTGACCATTGTGCTTCTCATCTGTGGAGAATACCCAGCCTTCAGGACTGTCAGCGCAAACAACTTTACCTTTTGTTTCATATTTGGAGAGGGATCAGGGAGGCAGCTATGGATTCAGCTCACATGTCTTGAGATTGATGGGAAGAGGAAAAAAAAATACCTGTCTTTAATTAGGCTGGATGATGTGTGCTCAGGGAAGGAAGCGCTCAGAAAAGGCACAGAGGCATTAAACAAAAGTAGCCGGATAACGTCAAATACAACAATGTCTGCTGATGAAGGCCACTTTGAGCTGGCAAAATCTATTTGCATGGCAAATAATCACATTCATCTCCAGCTGCAAATTATACAGCCTTTCCTTCCTGACGAAGCTGGGATATTTCTGCAACTTGTTTCAATCCCTTCAGCGGCAGTCAGCCGGATTCCTGCCTCTAGACCCTCGACATCCTGGTGATATTCATTACTGCCTTATCCCACGGGGGCTGCCTGCTGTCAGCTGCAGATGGCTTATGCTTCCCAGCTCCACACCTGGCACTGACAGCTTGAAAAAGTAACTATGGGGTATTGAGGCGGGGAGGTAACAAGGAGGGCTGGGGGAAGAGCGAGAGGGGGCTGTAGCTTCTTTCCCATGGGAGCCAGATGGGACAGGATGCACATCTGTATCATGCACCAGTCTCCTTTGGGCTGTGTCTGCTGCTGGTGCTGGTCATTTCTCCTCATCGCATGAGATGCTGTGAGGAGCTGAGAGCTCGCTCTCATAGACAGTGGAGGAAAGAAGAGTAGACAAACAGCTTGCTATGACTGCCAGCATGGCTGGGGCTTCACATGTGTGATGTTTTGTTGCAGACATTGCTAATGGGCAATGTTTGCCCTCATTGCTAGATTGACTTGGAGCTAGAAGCTGTGAATCTAAACTGCTGTAAACACACAGCAGAGAAAACACTCAGCCTACAGGCTCTATAGAGCATCGTCCTTTCGCTCTGTCGTTGTGCAGCATCTAACAGAAGGGAGTGCTGGCCAGTGATGAAGCCTCTTGGAGGCTACTGCAATACAGTGAAAAATAAAATAATAGTCACGATGAAACATCGCACAAGCAGATGTGATCCCATGTGACATCCTTACGGCTCAGTAGCAGTGAACACAGGTTAAACAGTACAAGTTGGGTTTCTCTGGATCACCATATTGCCTATATAGATTTTGAGCCAATGCCTGTTACTGCTTACCAGAAGCAAGTGATTGGAAAGACAATATCCATTACGATCTTGTTCTGTTACTTCTGTAGAACAAGTGGGAGAGCATCATGGGACACATTTGCAAAAGTGCCTTTGTAATTTAGGAGATAATGTCCCATTTCTAGAAGTGACTTCAATACTTGGGAGCCAAAAGCCTGGCTGGAAGCCAGTGGGACTTAGAGTTATGCTTATGCCCTAGTAAAAGCAGTCATGGAGGAGTAGATATACCTTGTACTTTTAAGTCACTTTGAGGTTTTGAAAATCTCACTCCACAGTAGATAACAGAAAATGACCTTCCACTTGACTAACAAATGTTCTGCAGCTCGAGCCCTAGCAAATTTCATTTCTCTTTACTAATCAGCAGTATGGGGTTTAAATCCTCTTGCACTGAGAATTTACATGTCCCCATACCTGTTCAAGCATAACATGAAGGCAATCAGCTCTCTGCTGTGTGGAAACGAGTTAGTGACTCAGTCCTCTGCAGAGCTAAGGTGAGATGGAGCACACTGGTTAGTACTTTAAAGATATGTTAAGGTTTGGATATTTGGATTTGTCTATTTGACCTCTGGATTTATTCACATTCATTATCATAGTAATACTTGCGAATAGCAGGATCTAAAAAAAATCAGAATAAAATAAGCAAGGATAACAGAGGCTTTAATGAATGGCTAATTCTAGGATGTGGAAAGGGATGAAATAGCTAGATAGTCTAAATTGTACATTTTTCAACCTATAGTATTCCTTCTGCACCTACACTCTTCTTTCTTACACAATCCAAATTAAGATCTCTTTGTTTCTTCTTCTAGCCCTGCCTGTGGCTGGCTAAAATCACCTGCCCCATCCTCTCCCTGACTTGGGGTCCTGCCTTCCCCCCACAGAACAGTAGCAGGAATGGGGCACTCCTTTCCGACATTACCCTTGCAGGAGTAAATAGTAAATACTCTGCCCTCATTATCCACGGTGCACAATCTACTTAAAATTAGAGCTGGCTGGGAACCAGAATTGCAGCACCGTGGAAAACTCTGAAATTGTAAATGAAACCTTAATATTCTCAGTCAGAATGAAAAGATAACAGTCGCAAATGTCCTCTAAAAGTAGCGTTCCGAAAATGGTTAGTTTGGGTCCATCCAAGCTTTGCATTTTTCCATTACTTAATGTTTCATTTCTGAAAGGCTAAAAGGTGCAATTTTAACATGGTAAACAATTTTGTTTCTGCTTTCTCATTACAAATAATTTTCTTTCAGCTTTTATAATACATTAAACCCTTACCTACCACATGTATAATTTAAAAGATAATTCTGGAATGTGCTATTTTATATCCATCTAATGGAAAAACTGCAGATGACCAAGCTGAAATTAATCATTTTGATTTTCTCACTTAGATGACTTTTTTTTACCTTTCCTTGCAAAAACAATTGCATTTTGCGAGTAGAAAACAGAAAAGAATTGTAAGTTCCCTTTGTTCCCATGAAGTGATTTTTTTTATGTTCTAGCCTTAGCATTGATGGATTCTTCACAGAAAAAAGAAAATCATGCAGCTATAATCTCTTATTTCTTAAAACAAAACGCAATCCTTGATCAAACAATTTGCTCTTTGATCTTATCCCTTACAGAAGGTAGAAAAAGCCGACAGGAATTTGCCTTTGCTTTGCCATCTTATTAGAAGAGCCTCATACATTTTTGCGAAAAACATTACCAACATCATCAGAAAATATACAAAGTAAACCTCATTGGAAAAATGTTCAAGCAACAGCTCAGTTCTCTCCCACTTCTCCCTTCCCTCTCCCCAAATCCATTTCTTATGGAGAATTACACCTAAACTGACAGTGTTTTAATTAGAAGTGCAAATCTGGGATTCTAAAGCCATAGTTGCTTTGGGAGGATTTCCCAGATTTGCTGTTAAATTCAATTCTAATAAAGGCTCACTTAGTCAACTGACATATTTGTCACTGAATGAATTTATGCAAAACTGTTGAAAGAAAAGCTCTTATATGCTTATTCTACTGATTGTGGGTCAAATCCACTTTTGGTCTTCTACCCACACAGATCCTCCGATCTCTGACACTACTCTGTTAATTTGATACTGACTCTAGATAGTTTCATGGGTCTGTCTGAAGGTTGACTTGGTAGTGGATTAGTTGCAAACATTTTGCTCCAGTTTTGCTCTTATTTTAAACAAAGTTTCAACATTAAACTCTGTCAATGTAAATGAGCTTTGCTTTTTCTCTGTGTCACAGACCATCTGGCACGATTGGTCTCACCATTTTATCTCTGACCCTGACACAAACCCCAGATTTGCTTGAAAAGTCTGTGAATAATCATAGATAGAGGAACAAACTCAGCGTGGGGTTGTGGAGCTGGGAACAGCTCTGGGTGCATCCATCATGCACATGCTGCAAAGCTCTTATCCTCTTACGCTCTGCTATGCCATGGATAGTTTTGAATGAGCTACCAGCTGTTTGTCATGAAATTGGAGTGATTATAAAGCATGTTTCTCGGTCCATACTGTATTATTAATTTTCTTGCCATGATTAGTTTGCATTTACTTATTATTGAATCCTATTTCCTGGTACAAGAGTCCGGAGTCCCGACTGCAGTGCTGGGCTTTAACACAGAGTGTCAAGAGAGCCCTTACAAGCACAGAAGTAAGAATGTGTCCTATTGACATTCTCATTTACCTCTCCCAGTGGTACAAATTCCTTCTTCAGCTTCCCTCACAACTTTTGTACAGAGGTCACAGCTGCATGTTTTGATTCCCTGTGGGTATCATTAACCAGTGAGACAGGGTAAGAAAGCTGAGGGTGCACAGGTACTTGGAGTCTCATGATGTCTCTCTCCTGCTTTTTTCTTCCTAATTTTTGTTTCAAAAAAAAAAAAGAAGGAAAAAATTTGAGAGCTTCTTAATTTTTGTATATGGGCTGGAGGTCTGCTTTCTCATCTTTTTGGGCAAACCATGCCAGCTCATCTGACCCTCAAAGCCAACGTGCTGGAAGGAGGCAATATGGATTGCAGAATCCTAGCAGAAGTCCTTTTACGAAGGGGCCTTGGGGTCACTTGCTGTGTAAATATTGCAACAACTGAATATATTGTCTGCAAATATGCAGTCTCCCAGATTCAACTGGAGGATGTACATCTGTGAGGCTTTAATTATAAGTCATAGTTTATTTACTGTTTCTTTCTGCTGAAGCTAATGGCCTTGGACAGTAGTATATGGTCCCTCTCCCACCATTTCATCTCTTCTTTTGCAGAATATGTTAGCACTTTTTTCTTCAATTTCCCTTTAATGGGCAAAACCTCTTTCTAAAATGAGTTTTCCTGCTTAGTCAGAAATGCATCATGCCACTTGTGGTTCTCCAGTCATTGGAGCTTGGATTGCTGCAGTGCTAAGTATAAGCATGACTACATGGAGCAGCTACGTGCTGTTTTCAAGACATTCACTTAGCATTTTGACAGGCGAGAGGTACCTAACGGCCTAACCAGAGGACTAGCACCCAGGAGCTCTTTTTTTTGTTCTTTGAGAGGCCCTGCCACTTTCTGGGATCCAGAGTAGCTTACTCATCTCCCTAATTCAGTTCCCAGCTGTGGGAGAAGGGGATGAATCACATTTATGAATTTCACCTGGGTGGGTGACCTAAAGCGTTGGTCACCAGGTGGAATTTACCTCTGAGCTTCTGCTTTGCTCCCTTCCCCTTCCTGAGACACTCAGTCCCAGCAGGCAGAGGCAGCATCAAATGGGCCCAGCTATGCAGGGAGTAATTTATGGACTCAATAGCAGTCTGCAGGTTGTGCCCTCCTGTGGTCCTCAATGGCCACAAAGTGCAGCCTGCTGACAGGCAACAAACACAACTCACCTGCTCAACTAACAAGGTATGGTGTTGGAAGCACTAAATGCCAAGCAAGCATAGGCTGACAGGGGCAACCAGCCCCCCTCAACTTCAGCAGGACCCATGTACCACCCATAGTATAAAAGCACTCCTACAGAGCAGAACTGCAGAACTGAGGTACGTCCTTCACTGAGGGAGCCACCATCCCTGAGCAGTCAGAACTGGCTGCTGAGGTGAGATGCTTATCCCTAAAAGTGTAGGATAATACACCCAACTCTTCCAGAGGGCTGCAAAAAAAAAAAAGTGTAAAGAAAGGACTAGGATAGAAGGATGAGGTGGAACCCTAAGAAAAAATAAGAGTGTGGCTGAAAGGCAGAACAGACAGACCCAAAGAAATACGCTGTCATCCTCTTAAGTACAGGCGCAGTGTGTCTCTCCATGTTGCAAAGCAGGGTCGTTTAGACTAAACTAGACTATTTTCAGTTGGAAAGGTCCTACAATGATCATCTAGTCCAACTCCCTGACCAATTCAGGGCTGACCAACTTAAAGCATGTAAGGGATGAGTGTTTAGATAGAGGTTTGCTGAGAAACACGTGGTCACTTTGGGCTGCTCGGCAGCTCTGGTGAAAGGCAAAGTCATCCCTCTTCTGCGGTTTTAACAGTTTTTGCTACAAGGAAAAAAAAATGCCTCTCGTCATGCCTTGGAGCAAAAAATTTCACTATAAAAAGGCTCTTCACGTATTTTTCTCACTTTGGTGGCATTTGTTCGCTTTGCTGAGAAAAACTCACAAGGCGACAAGCATAAAATTTTGTCAGAAGCACTCACTGGAGCGCCCCAGGAGATTCATTACTCAGGAACTTCCTCAACCTCAGGTGGCCCCGAATTTAACAGCACTCATCCTTCTTTTTAAACAACGGCCTATTGTGCTAACGTCCTTTGCTGTGTTGCTAGATTTCATATGCTCTCGCTCAGTCTCTTCTTCAAAGTTTGCTTGATGAAAAGCTTGATGAAAAGCGTTTTCCAAAGATTTAATATATTTTGGGTTATATGGTACCACTTCTTCATTTTTCCAAGATCCTCTTTAGCCATCTACATGTGCTCACAATTTAGAGCTCCATTTCTGAGACTTCTGGGCAATGTTACAAAAACCTAGTTCAGATTTCTTCCAGAGTGCCTTGCCTTAGTTCTTTTTGCTCTGTTTTTTTGTCTGTCTTTTGTCAGATTTCCCAATCTAATGACAGAAAGGCCTTTTCTGGGAGGAGAGTATTTTCTGCACTGGAAGATTTTCACTCTGAGCAATATTCCCAAATATTCCCTTCCTTTTCTCTCTCATTGCTAATTTAAAATGTGATCCCTCACCAAGACTGTACAAGTTACATTTTCTCTATTTTCACTTTTGAGTCTTTCTTTTTTCTACAAGGGCATACTGTATCCCTTGTAGAAGTGGTGAGAGATAAATCTAGTCTCCCCAGCCAGTGTTTTTTAGAAGAGCTTTATGTGCAAGGAATGCCTGTCTTTTAACATTAAAACTTGCAAACTGTGAAGAGAAAACATGTTCGGTGTTTCTGCTGCCCCTGTTTCACCTGCTAAGATCCATTTGGTGATTTTTTTAATTTTTGAAGGCTTTGGAAGCACTGCTGAGATGAAAAGCTGCCCCCTCCCTCTGTTTGCCACCCTGCAGCCTGAGATCTTGCTTCTTATTGAGAGCTTCAAGAAATAAGAGAGAAGATAAAATTCCTCCTACAGGAGAGTATCCCGTGTGCTTGACTCCTGCAGCTGGGCCCTCGTGGAAGCCTCTTCACGTCTCGCACCTATCCACAGTGTACAGGTACTTATTTTTACTGCTTTTCCTTTTCACCATATGAGGACTCATCTTCTCCCCTCTTCCTTTCTACTCCTCTGTTGACACATTTGCCTCCTATTACTTCTCATCAGACTGTGTTGGGAAAATTCATTAGTGTATATAGCATGCTTTGAAGTTGTCCAAGTAACGGTGATGTAACACTTTTGCACTTCTATAGGCTCTTTTATCTGAAGATCAAAGTAGTAAGTTATGATTACCATGACTGGATTATTGCTGCTTAGCCTTTGGATCTAAGGGTAAGCAGCAACTCTTCTGGGTAGGCATTAATCAGAATTACTGGATGATTTTATTAAATAGATGGAAAGCCATAAAGTATGCTACTGCTTAAAGAAAGGGGTGTGTACATGAGCCCTTTCCTACCATTTGATGATATGAATCAGGTGGCCCCTAGCTGTCACTTGGCTCCTTTGATCCAAGTGAAAATGGAAGGGAGACCAGGACACCGTCATGGAGGACTTCAGAGGTGACTCCATGCTCTGCCTCCTCCAACTCCAGACCCCGTCCAAGCACAGCAAGGCTTTTGCCCCTATTTCTTAGCGTGACCCACATTTTGCTTTTCCCAATTACTCAGCTTCATCAAGCCTTTCACAATGAACAACCTAGCACCTCTGTCATACTTCAGCAAATTTGTCTTTGCCTGCTCACCGTTTTGGGGTGTTACAATGGACATTGCTCACTGTATGTATACATTCCTGAACTTCTTGTGAAAAGCGGGTACGGTGCTTCCCCAGTTACCAGGACAAGTAGTTGGGATGAAATCTGGGACAAAAGCAGAATAGGTACAATAAATCCCAAACTCCAGCGGAATAAGATAAGTAGCCTGAGTCTCCCAGTGGAAGACCATGAGGTTTTGGCCAGCTCTGGGGATTAAACCAGCAAAGAACAGCTGTGGATGCTCTGTGTGTTTTGAGCCAGAACAATTTGAATTGAGGAGTTCAATGCTCATTCAACTGTGTGTCCAGACAGTGAGCACATGATATCTTAGTGCTGATAAAAGTGATGTACAGCATATGGAAGAGTTATTTAAGCAGGGCTTCCCTGTGAAAACTTGCTCAAGGTTTCCCATCTTAGCTACAATATTTTCCTGGAGTGCCAACATTGAAGCAGTGTGTGACAGGCGGCCTTGCAGAGGACACCACTTCAGGGAGATGGAGGTCATTCAGCTCCTCACAACCCTTATTCTTTAACAAAACCACTTGGCAATAGACCTAGCTATTAGGAAGACACAACCATGCGCAGTCCTGACTGCAGCTCGGAGAATGTCAGAGCCCAGCTGAGCCGACTGCTTGGGGATAACAGGTTATCACGAGGGAAGAAAATGAAAAGAGAAAGTGTGTTTCTCTTACTGATTGAAAATTGGCAAGTCAGAGTACAGTGTAATAGGGGATCCCTGGAGCCGCAGAGGGTTTCCTGCTGGAGTCACGGAGAAGGCTATACATTTCAGAGGCACCCCTATAAATCTTAGCGTGATTCATGGTCCTGAGCCAGTGCACAGCACTAGAAACACAAGCAACACATGCCATTTCCACATCACAGATGTCCTAATAAAACTTCCCAATAGATTAAAAAACTAGGCAATACACTTTTCCCCCTGCTATTTTTAACTTCGTTTTCAAACAAAAATATGAGAAACATTTATTTAGTCCTGAAGAAAGAGATCGCAAATATATTTTAGCTTAATAAATCTGCTTTTGGATCAAGTGTTTGACTTCTTGTTTTAAACACAGCTGGTAGAATGATTAGTAAATCTGTCACTCAATAGGGGGACTTTCAGCAAATTTCTTGCTGTCCCCCAGCACCCTCAATGGTAAAGGCCTGAAGTCAGAGCTGTGGAAGAGTACTAGATAGATGTGACGGAGAAACCATCCTGAGGAAGTGGCCTACAGATCAGTGGAGGAAACATTCATTACCTCTGCAGCATTTAGAAATTTTCAGATGGCAGAGTGTGGAAATCCTAAAGATTCATTTTTCCTTTACAGCTGAAATTACATTTTCCCAACAATATTCTCTTAGTTATTCCTTCCTCTGAGTCCTCAGTATCCTTCAGCATTCTTCCAAATGAAAAAGAGAATAGCAAGGATGACTATTTTAAAAGAATTTCCATTTTCTCCTGACTGCCACGTTTTGGTTGCCATGGAAGTGCACAAGCTCCAAAGGGGACTCTTTAGTTAGATATTGTGCAATTTGTCAAGCTGCTCCTCTGGTGAGTCACTTTCCCTGGTTAAGTGCATTTCAGAAATAAGTGTGGTCATCAGTTCCTGGTGATTTGCAAGTACTGCTGTTACCCTGTGACCTGAATTTCCTCTCCCTGGGCATAATTAACTCTGCCAGGTAGAGATAATTGCAAAATCATTTGGTACAGTTTTAAAAGGAAAGAAGACTTTTCCAGAAGTTCAAATCCTAATTTTTCACTTTTATTCTTAAAGACCAACCTCAGCTCACCAGTTCAAGCAAACTGCCAAAAATAAATGGTCATGAGCTTTGTCCCCACGGACAAGCCTCCAAGCCTCCCAGATTCACCCCACATCGGAGCAGGAGTAGCAGGGATGCTGAACCAACCTTGCTCCCAGGCTGGCTTGGCTGCCTTGTCCCCCAGGGCAGCCCCAACATGAGCTGCAGGTTGCGTGTGCTCCCCAAGGAAAAGACAAACTGCTGCTTCCTTCATTGCAAAAATATACCCTTTGCCACAAGACTGCACACTGAATCCAAGTGGCAGTCAGCAACTTGGTCTGTAGGAGCAAGCACACTGTATCCCGTGTCCCCAGAAAGGCTTTAGCAAGCCCTGCCAACGAGCTCCACTCCATCACCCCCAGACCTTCCTGTGCAAACAGTGCGAGGGGAAAAAAAAAAAGCACAAATATTTTCTCATTGCTTGTGGGACTCGAGCCTTGGCATAGCTCTCCAGTGACTCTCCAGGACAAGTTAAGGTTTAAGGTTATAATGGGTACTGCAAGAACAGCACCAGAACTGTGCATCAGGCCAAAAAGACAGGCAGATGCTTGGAGCATCAGAGAAGACACCTACTGAAACCAAGAAGAGTTGCCAAATAAACACCGAGGCTCAGCTTTCATTTCAGGAAGGAATTAAAATTCTTCTAATTGCTAAGTGCAGCTGATTCTCATTTCCCTAATTCTAAATTTTTAGCAAAATAATTAAGTACCCTGAAAATGTAAGTTAACAAAGGACAGAACAGAAATAATTCCCTTGAAACAACTCAAATAGAACCTCTCACTAAAAAAAAAAGAAAATTTTTGTCCTAACCAATTTCTTATTTAGATCTTGTCTTAAACTGGATAAAATCTTTCAGTACTAGGAACATCTTGATGAAATTTAAAAGTGCTGCTATTTTTCAGAATCTCTAGGGGCTAGTTTAGGAAAAAAAACCTCAACAACTTGTGGAGCAATTTTGCTGTTATTTCCACCAGCTCTGTGGCTGAAGTCTCCTGTGATTTTTTCAATTGATCTAAAAAGAAATGTAAATAAACAGGAAAAATAGCAGAAGAAAGTGTTCAGCATTAATTACAGGTACATAATAAATACCGTACTTGCTCTTCCACAGACAAACCACTATGATTGAGTGCAACGGAAAGCCTGCAAAGGAGCGCAGTGAAATACAAGCCCAGCTACATACTACATAGATCAGCCAGAGTGCACTGTTTCCATGTCACTAAAAACAAATAACGATGTCCACAAGATGCCTATAAATAATAGATCGTATCTATTGACTGGATAGCCGCCAGTATTTATATGTCTCCTTCCCACCTCAGAGTGCATTCGTTCATCATCTCTGCGAGCAAACCTCCCCAGGCAGCATGTTCCCCCTGCAGCCAGAGGTTCGCTACTTGGCACGTGCCACTGCACCTGCACTGGCTCCAGGTCTGGACTCTGCAGGCAAGTTATGACCCATTTAACTCTTTATCCCAAGCCAGCTGAAGGGTGAATTGCATCTCGTGCCATGTCTCCTTGCACGCAGTAAGCCCCCACAGTCTTCAGGGCACGCTGGTATGGCCTAACCACCTCCCAGCGGTGCTCCCTTGCGGCACCTTGCACAGACCAGCCAGCACAGAAACCGTTCCTGCTTGTGCATCCCTGCTGATGCTCTCGAAATGTCCCCTCTCAAGTCTGGCTCTCTCCCAGACCCAGGCTGTGATGAAAGCTTCATGCATCATTTCACTTCCAGTGCAGGCTGACCAGGGCATCTCCAGCTCTGTTCTCAATCATGCAGATTATAATGAGCAATTTCAAGCTGTGTTGATCAGGTATCGTGACATGATATCCTATCATGTCATGATATGACTATACATTTCCCTTCTACTTATGGTATGTTTTGATCTGAATCCAAAATACACGTGGTTTGTTTCCACAGCACAGTATAAAGAGAGCCCCCATGAATCTGGGTTTATTTCTGAAGATGTCTGTTTAATTTTCCTCTGGCAGGGCACACAGAATGGCGGCATTTACTGGGCGATGCTGTGTGATATTTATCCTCCTGTCAAACTCCAGTGAGGACAAGACTCCTATAGTCACTCAACTGAGAGTAACTGTGTATATCCTATCTCATGGTATATTCTATCTCATGGTATCTTCACAGGAAGAATAAATGCCTTTCTGGAAGATATATTTTAGCCAAATGTATTTAATTTTAGTCAAACATAAGTTTTCTGAGTCACAGGAAGAGTAACTGTATTAAATTTAATAGTCTCCAATACACACGAAGTCTCTTTTGGGCTCAAACCATATGAAGCAACACATTTTGAGATAACAAAAAATAGAAGATCAAGCTAGGAAGCTGACAACAAAAATATATATTTTGCTCCCTGCTTTTTTATCCTTTTCACAACAATCAAATAATTTATTTTGTAGAAAATGATGGGTCAGGTGAAAAATTCAGATACTTCGTTTTGCTGCAGAGGAGGTTGGGAAGCCCAGATGTCTCCTCGATCTCATTCTCAAAGGCCTCGGGTCCATCCTGAGCAAGGAATGGAAGCAATGTGCTGGATGTTACTGAGGTCCCACTCTCCACAGCTGCTACACACTGGGGTTATTTTAAGCTCTGAAGACAATTTATCAAATTACGTTTCTGAAAAATGGTACAATGTGAGTCATATTTACTTCACATTTCTCTTGCTGCAGGCTCTTGCTATTGGCTGCGGGATATTTATTACCTCTGATGCCTGCTCTGAGAATCTCCTTTCTGGGTCTGTATTTCACATTTATTGAGTGCTTTTGCAATTTCATGACTGTTTTCCGAAGTTAAGGTGGCACTTTGCAAAGCCTAATGGTTTATGGCCCATTTCAGACTTCACTGATTTTTGCCCATTACTACGTACATGAAACTACTCACAACTCCAAAATGCTGCTTCTCCCCCATTCTGCTGTGTGTCAGCCAGTACTTTGAAAGCACAGACTTTCAGGGTAATGACAGGGACCATCTCACCCCAGCTAGGACAAATTAGTCCACGTGGCAGTGAGTGAACCACATCCAGTGAGGCCACTGGTCGGTGCAGAAGGGGGACCACACACTCCAGTGGGAAATGTCCAAGAGCTCACAGCCTCCTTTGGTTGAAGCTACGTACCTACAATCGAGTCATTCCATTTATAGCTTAGGAGGGATGGATTCATTGCTCATGCTCATGTTGCAGCATCCAAAGACACAACACAGACTGCCACCAGCTAAGGCTGGGACTCTCCATGGCTGGTTACTGTCTAGCCTTTGTCACACTCCTCCAGTCTGTGCCTAGACATGAAGGCTTCAGAGCTTCAAGGACACCAGTTGACCTCATGTCCAGCAGCCTCACTCCTCTGGGGAAGAGGCTATGAGCACATAACCCACAGCTATGCTCTGTCTTGGCCATCCGTAGGTCACCAAATTCACAGTGTATCATTAAAGTGCTTGGTAGGTTGTGACTAGCGTGCTTAAAAGCCTGATTAAAGTTCTGGCTAGTAAGACTGTCCTTAAAAAGGATGCCACTTTCCTTCAAAAGCAAATTTTTGTCTCTGTGGGTGACTGAAGTTCCCTGGGGACTGGTCTGAGACTGAGGAATGCACATTTACAAGAGCAAGGAGCTGCTGCAAACCTCACCACCTGCTGTGCTGAGTGATGTGTCTGTGGTTTTGAGCTTACTTTTTTTTATTATAAGTACATAGTGGCATATGCACTTAAATCAAACATGCTCTGGGAAAAAAAAAAAACCTCCAGACAAATTTCCCCTACTCCTTCCCAAAACAAAACTGAAATAAACAAACCAAAACCTCTACAAAAACAAAATACACCCCTGCACTTGCTCCTTTCTGCTGGGGAGAGAATGACAGAACAGATGTATAACAGAAGCTATTTATGTTGCTTAATACATTACTGGGGAGATGCTGAGAGATTGTAGCGATAAGTTTAGAAGCAACCGTATAGGAAATATATTGGAATAGAGCAGATCCCCACCTGCCCACAATGTCGTTCTACCAAGCATTCATTTCTAAGTGATGTGTCACAGAAATCCTGCACTAGGTTCGTGTGAAAAATACATGTGAAATACGGAGCGCACTCAGAACCTTTCTGTACAACAACATCCTACGGAAATTCTCACTCTTCTGCTTCCTCCTTGCTTTCACATTTCACACAAATGTCCCCCTCCACTTGTAACCATCTCAAGGAGCTGTACTCAGAGGACTGGGAGTTATAATAATTCCCATATTTCAGTTTCCAAATTTTCTCTTCTTGCAAATATTTGTAATCAGAAAGTGCTCTTGTGCTCCATGGGAAAATATTGGTTTCAATGAAATTGTAATTTTCATTATTAGGATCATCAAATTAACAACATTAAAATAACAATGACAGAATAATTCTCATTTCCCATTTCAAAGCAAAATAAAACAACACTTTGAAATGGTGATTCAAAGCATGTTTAGCTAGAGCAAATCCTGTTATTTGGATCAAAACTACTGATCTTCCCCCAACGCTTTTTATTAAAGATGTTTCAAAATTTGCTATTCCGCAAAGTCTCAGCTTTTCACCTCTCCACGCTCCTCTTTGGAACACAGACTGGCTATTGAAATGTCCCCAAAGAAAGACATTCGCGTTCCTAAATAAGAATAATGATGACAAGTACAACGAGAATGAAAATGGCAATAACCTGATCCTAATGCACAGAGCTGTGTTACAAGACAGTGATGAAGTTGAAATTCCCTCTGCTGGGAAGACTTTCCGAATGCTCCGCCTGGACTCCTACTAATCAATGATCAGATGATAAAATATATTCATAAAAGCTGTTACTATCAAAGTGCCCTGCAAGCTCTTATTTCCCGCTATCCCAAGCTCATTAATACTTGGACAAATTGCCATCCAATATCCAACAAGCTGGTGCCTGGCCTCCCCCCGCCATCCCGCGGGAGCTGTGCTCAGCTGCGCAGTGTTATCTCCGCTTGCCGATGGACTTGTGCCTCCTTCTCGTTCTCCGAGCTTTGATGCCATCCCAGCATGCGGGAAATTAACTTCTGCCTACTGTGTTCACCCACAAGACATGTATCTCTACTGAAATTTCCCTGGAAGAGAAGGGAGACAAAGCCCAGAAAAGGAAGGACAGGGAAAAAAGAAAAAGGCCGTCTGCTTTTGTCAGAGCATCACTTCAGATGTCACCATGGCATGTAAATGCAGAAAATGCGTATAGTGCCTGTAAATTCATTCCTGTGATTGGCAGTACCTCTGGCTTGAGTCAAACCTGGCCAAAAATGTTCTTAGTCTAAACTGGGACAAGCAACTTTCCCGGTCCAATGAGCTTGCATGTAAAACCCAGGTGTGTGCGGGCGGTGCAGAGACACGCTGTGCCTCCTGGAGCTGTGGAGAGGGCGAACGACAGCAGTGTCCTGCAGTGTCTGGTGGCTTTGGTGGTTGACCTGTCCACATGCTTTCCAACCAACCAACCAACAAACCTCCAACCAACATCCAGAGCAGACCTCTTAGGAATGATGATCCACATCCCAAGCCACAGCTCATTAACCCTTTTTCTGCCTCACAAACCCTAAGTGCCTCTGCCCTGGACATAAAGCACGGGAGGTGTCAAAAACCTCATCCCTGGCTCACCTCTGGTCCTGCCTCAGGTGGATATACACCTACCACAAGAAAGATCCCTCAGTTATTACAGAAATTACTTACTGGACATACAAAGAAAATCTATCAGTCATGCTTGCAGCTATTTAGTTCCTATGCTTTTAATTATTTTTCTTTTCTTTTTGAATGCCTTTGTATGAACAAGGCATTGAGAAGATATGTGTATCATGGGCTCCTGCAGTAGGCAAAATCTCTGTCATAAGACTTGTGGGAATACAGCTCTCAAAAATGAAGGCGGTATTCCCAGACATTATTTAAAAATAAGTCTCTGCTTGTGTCTCTATCACAGATTCACATTTTCTGCATTTCGTGCAGTTTTTCAGCTACCTTACATTGTGCTAGCTTTTCCAAGAAAAATTATCTAAAAGTAATCACAAGAGTCATTAATTTATACAGAGAATAAATGTTTCCACCAAAAGTCCCTTTAGGAACCCTTCGGACTTTGGGTCCTACTGAACATTCAGGCAGCAGAACTATTGACTGAAAAGGGAACCAGAAGGAAAACTCGGTACTTCTCTGACCTTTGTAAAGGCCAATAATACTTAAAGCCACCAGTGTGCTCCATAATCTTTGGCACAGATCATATAACCTTTCACTGGGCACCTACTATATTATTTCTCCCTACTTCACTGGAATTTTATAGCTTCCCTATAATGCTAGAATGACCTTTTTTTCTAACGGCAACAAAATAAATGACTGACAAAAATTGATTGCAAATGTGTGGCTTCAGAAAATCTTCTTTGCATTTCTGTAAATTCCCTCAAAAGAACTCCCCAGCCTAAATTTAGAATGGTATTTTTATGGTCCCAAGTTTGAGGTCCCAAGTTCATGGGTGGAGACCTGTGAATCCTTGGAACCTTTCTGAATCTGTAACTGGTTCAGAAAACTACACTATGGTTCAGGAAGGAAGCTAAAAGAAGAACCTGTTCAGCTCCAAAACATGCAGAAAGATTAAATCACATGAACTGGAAGAAGGTTCATTGGGGAAGGCAACCCACCTTGGAGAAATATCACATCCTTGCTGCATGAAAGCTCCCAGGGAGAACCAGAGACTGTTGAATATCCCAAACTCATTCGTCTGGTCATTGGCCGGCTGGTCTCGTCCTTCTTCAAATTCCTCAGTGTGCCACTCGTAAGGGCTGAAGCGACTCACCAGGAAGAGGACAACGCTCACTCCAATGTAGGCAAAAACAATGCACATCCATATCTCGTAAGCCAAAGGATCCAGAAAGGAAAAAACTCCTGGTTTGGACTTCTGAGGTTTTTTTATCATGATAGAGATACCTAAACTCATGAATGGTTTGGAAAAGTCTATAACTTCTTCTCGAACCAGAGTTATGGTTAATGGTGCCACAGCCACATCCGCCCTCTGAAAAGGAGAGACAGAAAAGAGATTTGTATTCTGGGGATAAAATATGTCTACTAACTCCGGCTTACGTTCCTTTGATCTCTGCTTAGCCCCGTTATCTCAGAAGAAATCGGGCAAAACCAATTGCAAGAGAAATGTTAAAAAGGAGCAGCCCATAATGTTAGTGGATTATTTCCATTCTATCACTACTGATTACCAGTTCTGTTTTGAAATCACAGCGTTTTCTTTTTGCAGCCACCTAGCTCTTCTTGTCTGATTTATCCACTGATGTCACAGTCTGATGCAGATGATTTTCACTAAAAGAGCTTTATCATCCAGACATCAAAAAAGGCAAGGAAAGGCCAATCGCCTGAAAAAGGATGCCAGGATGTTTACTTCCATCAAGAACTGTTTTTTGATTGCATAACTGATGCAGGAGAAGAGGAAAAATGTTCCAGTGACACTGATGTGCACTGTCCACTTATTTTACAATCGGTCTTGAAAATGGGAAGGGAAATGCATTGAAATAGCTGTGGGCATATACTGTGGAGCTACCAGCAGGAGACAGATCATCCCTCACTCCAACACAGTGACACAGAGACTTGGGCACTGATACTCCCTACTCTAATTTCCCCTTTCCCTACAAGGGAAAATTAGACCCCTCTGACTTAAAACATCACAGAATGTGAACTACCAGGGTGAAACAGGTTTAGAAGTGTAGGGTGTAGGTGTATATTGGAGATGATGGAAATGAGTGGCTAGACAGAAAATGGTCTAGTCCTACTGTTCACCAGTCATATGCTAAGTGTTTGAAATCTTATCCTTCTTTCATCCTGCCATTGTCATGCAAATATAAAACAGAGTAAAATTTGGAGATTCTACCTATGGGAAAGTTTGACCTTTTAATACTTGTTCTTCTGAAAATGGAAACAAAAAGAATCTTGGAACTGTTGAAAGGAAACATTTTGACATTTCCATAGGCACAAAATGTGCTGTCCCTCCCTAAATTAAAATGTTTTACTTGGGCTGATTATTTGCATTATCAGAGCTGCAGTCCTCAAGACAGCTCAGGCTGACAGAAGGCAGGGCTCCTTTTTACTCTAGGGCTCAAATGCGTTCTCAAGTACCAAGAGCTAAAGACAATGGACAAGGTTGGAAACTCACCCCATAAACGAGTTCTCCCACCATGCCATTCCATGTTTTGGTGTCGGGGTCCCGGGCTCCGTATTTCCCATCTCTGACAATCTCCAGCCTGTAGTGGTAGCCAACATGCTTTGCGATCTCAGCAGCAAGCTCCACACAGTAGCCTTCGTACCTCTCGTTGCCTTCAAACTGGTTGGCGTTCTTCTTGAGCATCACATATGGGTCTTCCTGGCACCGAGAAGACCAATATTGAGCCACACTCCACATTTCTAGAGATGCACATCAGGGGCTCAGACTAGAGCCCAGTGTGCAGGTTCTGGTCCCCTTGCAAAGCTCTAGCTTTGTGTTCCTGTACCAAAGGGCACAGTCCACCCACAATGGGCTTATTTTAGAAGGTATGAAGTGTGATTTTTATTGTGGCATTTTCTATTTATTCATGCAGAATCTGCGTGCAGCTTCTGCGCTGATGGACCTGAGGGCAATGGAATAGCTGAGGCGTTTTGGGTAACAAACCTTTCAGTGCAGTTCTGCAAGGGATATTTAGTGCATCTGACTCTGAATTTTTAAAGGCATGTCTGCGTATGTGGGCACAGGCAGAATCAAATCTGCTGGACAGGAGAGAGCCCTAAAGATGTTTAACTCAGTTTGGGTATTGTTTCTTCTCCGTAGACTCACAGTAAGCGTTCAACAAACAAGTTCGTAAAATTTCATCTGTTTCTGCAGGGTAAGCGTATACAATGACATGACATGATACCATACATTATGGGGTACCTATTATTCCTTCATGATTATAGTGAAGATTTGTTTTTAAAGCTATGATTCAGCCTCTGCACAATACAGCTTATCCTTCCCAGAATTACAGCCCCCATTCTGTGGACTAAATACAAAGCACAGGTATAATGTTCCTAATTTACCTATGCTGATGCCTCTACTATCTTGTCATAATCTTTTGTATTTTCTACACTTAAGCATGAGAGCTCTTTAATACCTATTTAATTAGCCACGGCAATTTTCAGATACCTTTATGGACCCGGCAGGAAACAGTAAGTGCTTTTATTATTATTATTATTATTGTTACTGCTATTATAAAAATGATATAGTACAAAGGAGGGCACACGAGGGGGAAGAGGGAGTCTGCACATCAGGGAGATGGGGAAGAGGGAGGGCTGCGATAGAAGTCACAGCACTTACTAGGATAGTTGTGACTATGTAAGTCCTATTCTGGAGGCTTGTAGACTCATTGCCACTTTGAGTATCTATGGCTGCTGGAACCAACTTCTCATCTTCATTCCAATAACCAATCTGCCGAATACAAAACCAGGATATCTCTTTGATATCTCTTTGTAATATTAACCAAGATACGGTAACAGGGTCATCCAAGCAAGGTCAGCTCTCTCTGTATGTTCATACCCAACCAGAGATCTTCTCTCCTGATTATTGATGTCTTTTGCCAGGGGGACCAGGAACTCCCCCATCCCACCATACCTCCAGCCGAAAATAACGTGCAGGATACGCTATGGTAGCAGAGTGCTTGTATGCACATAAAAACAATTGGCACACAGTACTGGGGGATTATTGCAATTCCCTGCCCCATCCCTACTCCAAGAGTTCACACTTCCCCTGTGTGACTTCTGAATATTTTTCTAATGTTGAGCATGCCTGCTGCATGTCCAGATGCTACAGGGTCATAAAATGCTATCCTGAAGCTGAAAGCCTCCATGAATATAGGACTGACTCTTAGGACATCTTGAGACAACAGGACAAAAAATCAAGTGAGAAAAAAACCCAACCCTGGCCGATGTCAAAAAGTTTGGGGTTATGAATAAACTGAACAGTTGTAATAGGAAGAACTCTCATGTTAAGCTGCGCTTATTAATAATCAGGGATTTGGGCTGATCTATCACTGCTTGCAGGTAGAGCAGAGTGCCACCAAATATCACTAGGAAGATCATTGTTGAGGTTATCCACTTTGAGGGCTTGATTTTATAAGAGGTTTTCCATCACCTCATGTAAGTATGCAGTTGCCTGAGCTCTGCTCACGTGAAAGGAATTTCTTATCACAGTAAATGGGAAAGGGTATTAACACAGGGCACGACCAGGAGCCCGCTGATGGCAGATTAGAGATCATAACAGCTCAGGAGAAAAAAAAATCTACGCAGGCTTCTCATCTCTCTTCATTGCACAGACAAAAAGAAAGGAGAGTGAGGAAAGAGCTTCCAAAGCTCTGCCCTAGGGCAACATAAATGGAGACACGTATGTTTGTTTTGCACCTCTAACCTGGTGGATCTGAGATACAATAGGCATCGCGGCAGTGATGTACATGTCTTCCAAACCAATATCATTTCTGTCAGTAAATACACAGTAAAATCAAGACATTTAGCCATTCTGTTTCTTCTCCTCTAGACTCTCTCCAGATTGCCAACTTCTTGAAGTTCAGACCCCCAAACTGGACATAATACTGCATTTGTCCTGTTATGAATACTATAGAGGAGAAAGACCACTTTATATGTCTTCAAAATGACACTTCTTTTATTTCTCAATGAGAAATTTGCCTTTTTTTGCTTGACTCTGGTGGGCTCTGATCTCCCATTGGCTGCTCTCAGGTGTGAGTATGAATTAGGGGCAGGGGCTGTAAACGTGGAACTTTCACTATTTGCAGTTTTTCTTAGTTTCAAACAAGTATTTTATTTTTCAGGGGACTGAGGGGGTGCAGAGGGATTCCAGTGAATGCTCCATTCCAAAATATTGAGTAGCTCTCCTTTATCGATGGAATAACTGAGTTATACTTTGTTCTTCAGATAGGTAGTATCTAAAGTGGGACATAAGCACATGGAGTCAGATTTTCAAAAGGATTCATGTTTCAAGGGCTTGGTACCCCTGAACAAGGCCAGATTTTTCAAAGTGCCTGGAATATAGAAAGGGATCAAAACTCCAGAACAGCACAAATGTCTGCATAGCTATCAGGACATGGTTAGTGGTAAAGCTCTTGTCACTTCAAGGAAAGCAGAATTAGGTCAACATAAAGGGTTCACCTACACTGGTTAGGGCAGACAGGTTCCGTCTGGCTCTGCCTTGGCTCATCCTTGGAAAAGAAAAGCGGGAGAGCAAAAACAGACAGTCATGTAGCTGGGCCTGAGCCAATGTGCCCTGCCAATAGCAAGACTGAGTGGGCCAAGCTTTTATTATCCTGGAAATCCCTGCCCCACAGCTGAGATGCCCTTGTTGCTCTTGATAACCCCTTCCATATGTTGTATTTTTTTAGTAATATACCATGAGTTCTCCCTAGTCCTTGGCTTTGCTCATGCAGAGAGCTGGGAATACACTCGTGGTGACTCCACATGCAAGTGTTCAGGAACAGAAACGTCTGTTGAGACCTAGCCACACCGTAACTCGAACACTGGGCTGGTGCCTGACACAGGATCTCAGGTCACTCTCTACTTTACCTTTCTGATTCCATCATGTTTCATCTCAATCACATGGAGGGTGTAGTTGGTCCTCCGCCCCTTCTCATTAAACTGAACGTTGCCGGACAATCCTTCAAAACGGACCTTAAAGACATAGATATTAATGAGGAGAGCAAATTGGTCAGCATCCCACGCGGTGGTGATTCGGCAGCAGTAAGAGGTGAGGGGAGGAAGGACGGAGAGTACAGTTGTGTCTCCCAGATGCATGCAGGGGAGACAGGACACCTATCTGACACCGGGCTTTACCTTAGGTCCACTCTCTACTGTGTGCCCAGACATGTGCACAGCCTTTCTCTCAACTTACCCTTTCCTTTTATAAACCTTTTCTCTTAAAACTTAGTGGTCTATTACTGAGCGTAGTGATACATGAGAGCTAGATCATGTGTGTGAGCCCATCACCTCTTGGGATGTGACAGTGAGCTTAATCAGCTCTGAACTCCTTGGGTTTTGTGTTTGCTCATGTTTTCTAAATCTGACCTGGAGTCAGGATTTGATAAAGAATTTGTCAGTCCAAATCAGGAACTGTACTTGGAGAAAATATGAAACCATGGCCACAGCTCCCAGCTGCCACCTTTCAATAGAGAGGAGTCTATCAGTTAACTAGCAAATTTAATTACCTCCGCACCAGCCTAATAAAACCTGACAATTTAGTATTGTAAATGAGATTTGCATAGGGAACTTTGAATCATAAATCTCTGCTGATAACACTGCCGAGCTGAAGAGCATTGCTCAGGCATCACATCCCGCTTCCTGAACTTCTCTCAGCATGGCCATTTGGCTTGTTGCAGAAGTGCCCAGCCTGATGTGGAAAAGGGCTTCCAACTGGAGTCACATACAGTGTGTGGGAATCGGGCAGTGGGGACCAGGAACATGGGAAAAGGAGTGCAAGTTTGGGTCGCTGCAGAGGCCACGTGGAGAAGTACTCATGCCACCGGATTGGGAATTTTGTTTTCAGCCTTTCCACTTGCTTTGGAAAAATCTGTTGTCCCTGCAACTGAAGTCTTCCCACACACAAAATGGGAACAGGTATTTAGCTGCCTTTTTAAGTACTCTGAGATCCTCAGAATAAAGACTCATGGTGAAGAAATGAGGTACATCATTACATAGGAAATCTGTTGCTAATCGGCTTAAACTGTGTTTGTTTTCCAGCTATTATCGCAAAGGTTTGCCATGAAAATGAACACCTGCCAGTATTTTCTGAAGCTCCTTCAAGTCAAGAGGTATTCCTGGTGACATTTGGAGAAACATGCTTCTCCCTTCTCACAAGACACAACACACCCATAAAAGATAGATGCACTAGAAAAGCACCGTTGTCTTAGGCACTTCCGTGCCTGCTTTTTTGATGGCCCCTTTGGTTTTCTTTTCAGGTCCTGACCAACTCTGAAGCTCAGGTTACAGCTGCTCGTGCTTTGTAGCTTTATATGAACTAAAAGGCAGGTGTACAGCACCAGTTTCTTCTATCTGAATTAATGAAATCTTAATTCTGTGATATCTGTGTGGCACTGAAACAGCAAAAGGGATCTCTCCCATCTGTGCTAGAGGCTGCAGCACAACTTTTCCATCATCTACCATCCTCTGAGACCCCCTGAATCACTACAAAATACAGTGAGGACTGATTTCAACAGTGCTAAGCACCAGTAAAGTCAACTGGAAGCATGACACATTTAAGCGCATGTGTGTATGACACAGGCATGTGGTTCTTTGCTGGGAGAGCTGGAGGAGAAGGATGCTATTGTGGCCTTCTGGTTTACAGGGTTAGTCAGCAGTTAGGGACTAGCTACCTGCTTATTAGATGTGGTAACCAAATAACGTTAAAAAAAAAATCTGTCAAAAATTATTATAATCTTTTCAAAGTACAACTGAAACCTCAGTGTATTGGTTTAAAGCAGTATTTTGTGAGCATTTTACTGGAAAAAAAGTAATTCTCTTTAATAAAAGCATACAGTTTGCTGAAATGTGTTAGATTTCTGTTTTTGAAAAATTGCAGAATGTTTCAAATCGCTTTTCATCTTTGCTCCTGCCATCCATGACTCCTTCCTACACTAAACAGAAATAAGGCAATTTGGGAGCTTATTCCAGGCATTTGAGTAGAAATAAGTAGAGAAACTTTTTGCTTTTAAACAGCTTATAAAATGTTAGGCATTAGCAAATGAGAGGTGAAGAGAAAGCACACTGTGAATAGCTGTAAGAATTGCCCTAATTGTGAGTCTTTACAGAAAGGATAACTCAAACCTTCAATCTAGTCATAAGTTCTTCTATTTCCATCTGCCTCTTTCTTGCTACAATACCAAATGCTGGATGATTATTAAATTCATAGTTAAAACTTCCCTAGGATACTTCTTCCCCTGCACGCTTCAGAGCCTTTTATTTTGACCATCACGACTGAACTAGTCCAATCTTGTGAAAATTATAATTTTTTGATGGTAAAGAAACAACTTTTGCAAATGGCTCTTCATGTTCTTTGACTCACAGAATCACAGAATCGTATAGGTTGGAAAAGACCTTTAAGATCATCAAGTCCAACTGTTAACCTAGCACTGCCAAGTCCACCACTACACCATGTCCCTAAGCACCTCATCCAAACATCCTTTAAATACCTCCAGGGATGGGGACTCAACCACTTCCCTGGGCAGCCTGTTCCAATGCTTGATAACCCTTTCAGTGAAGTAAAATTTCCTAATATCCAGTCTAAACCTCCCCTGGCGCAACTTGAGGCCATTTCTTCATGTCCTATGGCTTGTTACTTGGGAGAAGAGACCAATCCCCACCTCTCTACAACCTCCTTTCAGGTAGCTGTAGAGAGCGATAAGGTCTCCCCTCAGCCTCCTTTTCTCCAGGCTAAACAACCCCAGGTCCCTCAGCCGCTCCCCATCAGCCTTGTGCTCCAGACCCTTCCCCAGCTCCATTGCCCTTCTCTGGACACGCTCCAGCCCCTCAATGTCTCTCTTGTAGTGGGGGGCCCAAAACTGAACACAGGATTCGAGGTGCGGCCTCACCAGTGCCGAGTACAGGGGCACGATCACTTCCCTAGTCCTGCTGGCCACACTATTTCTGATACAAGCCAGGATGCCATTGGCTTTCTTGGCCGCCTGGGCACACTGCTGGCTGATATTCAGCTGGCTGTCAACCAACACTCCCAGGTCCTTTTCCACCTGGCAGCTTTCCAGCCACTCTGCCCCAAGCCTGTAGCGTTGCATTGGGTTGTTGTGACCCAAGTGCGGGACCAGGCACTTGGCCTTGTTGAACCCCATACAATTGGCCTCACCCCATCGATCCAGCCTGTCCAGGTCCCTCTGCAGAGCCTTCCTACCCTCAAGCAGATCAATACTCCCGCACAACTTGGTGTCATCTGCAAACTTACTGAGGGTGCACTCGATCCCTTCATCCAGATCATTGATAAAGATGTTAAACAGAACTGGCCCCAACACAGAGCCCTGTGGGACACCACTTGTGACTGGCCGCCAACTGGAGTAAACTCCATTCAATTGCCCAATTTTTGCCCAAAATCACTACAGTTGAAAAATTAAGACTTTAGAAATTGTTTTAATGAAGGGATGAAGAAACTTCAGGAGATTTTCCAACACACACAAAACTGTATTTTCTAGCCGTCTAATTTTGATATCCTGTTCTCATAAATTCAATAAAGGAAAATGCTCAAGAACCCATTGCTCATCAGAAGACTTCCAAGTATTTCGTGTTTATTAGGTAACCAATCTCCCTAACGCATCAAGGAGGCTGATTTTATTATAAGGGTTTGGAGAAGCTGTGACAGTGATTTGCCCAAGGTCATACTGAAAGTCAACGACAGTCTTTGGAATAAATTGAATCCAAGCAATAAAATCAAATCAGATGCAAGATTTGGTTTTAAAGGAATTGTTGTTTACCAGTAAGCCAAAACCAAACCAAATCAAAATACTTGGGAAAATTTACGTATGATGCAAATTAACCAAATTAATTTGGTTCTTCTTGCCTTCTTCACAGTTAAGGAAAGAAGATGGGATAAGCTGTATTTGGATAACACTGAACTAACAGTATTTGCAAGGAATCCATCTATTTTTGTCTGAAAAAAGAAAAATGCTAGAAACTAATGTCAGTCATGAAATTTTGAAATGTTTTACCTAAGTTTTTGATAAGAGTGTATTATTTTTCTCTCTTGCTGTAAGTTTCATGTAGTATTTGTGTTTATTCAAAAATCTAAATTTTTATGCAGGATGGAAAAGCAAGATTATCAGATTTAAGGAAAAAACTATCTAAATGGCTGTTATTAAGACTTTTACGAATCCTTACAGTATGAAACAGGCAATAATCTGGGCTTTGAGAACATTTTGATGACAGCCAACACATAAAGCAAAATTCACATGGTTTCAAGCTTCGTTAGCAGTCTGGAACTGAAGCCGAGTTAACAGAATCTCGAAGGATCTGCAAAAAATATGGTCTGAGCAGGTCTCTCTCTTGGGAAGGGGAAGATAAAAATAGGGACCCATGATTTTATGGGATAATATTTTGGCTTTTCCATCCCAGAACCTCAACAGAAATTAGAGAGGGCAAGTACACCTCAGATGATACCAGGAAAAGCAGTTTGCTGGATGTACCCCTAAACTCTTTAGGAGACCTGGCTCTAATCTGGAAGGATAAGTTCCTCATCCCAAGCAATTTGTTTGAGCGTTTCTGCTGCTAATCGCCCCTCTTCCCCCACCACAGGCTATGTTCAGCTGTCCTTGCAGTGCACGCATTGTTTGGGTTTCAAACCTGCTGCAGTGCTCTCTGGATGTCGATGCCTTGTCCCCAGGGCACGGCTGGGTTGGCAAGGCAGTCCCCGGCGTTGCCACGACGGGAGATGTCAATCCGCTGCCTCCGCAGGTTCTGAAATGCCTCGGCCATCACCCGGACCCCGTCGTACGTTAGGGCTGATGTGTACTAGAAAAAGAAGAGGAGTTGTACATTGCCCGTTAGGGTGAGCTGACCCCGGGCGTGCTGCACTAGTTGACGCCACGGCAGCTTTTCAGATGATTTGTCCTGTTCTCATCCTTCCATCTATGAAGTTCAACAGCCTCTTGCTCCCTGTAATCACTACTGTCCTGTTGACTCGTGAAAGTTGGTGCCTTCTCTCCCAGAGGATGTGAGAGTGAAGGGGAAGCTCCTGATGCGGATTCAGACTGCACTCCCTGAAGAGGACTCAGCCTTAAAACCCGTTCACCTGTTACCCAAGTCTTTGTGTTTAATTAGAATAATTGACCTGAACTTTTAAGGAATACATTACACAGTGTAAATATGAGATATGCGAAATCAAGCAACAAGTGACTCTTTCTGGCCACAGGTGGAGACCAGAAAACTCTACCCCAATGTGCAAAAATTCTGCAAAAGATGAGTTTATTCAAGCAGAAACTTGTACAGAAACCAGTATAAAACTCTTGGCATGAACGGTAACCATTAGAGTTAATTCCTTTTCCTATGATCATCTACTGATTTATTTGTTTGCAACTTTCTTAAACTAATACTTCCAAAGTTGACATTTGTATTGCTGAGTGTTTGTCAAAAGTGTATTTGTTTTCAAATGTCAGATAGAAAAAAACCAACCTCCCACCTCCGCCCGCCCCTTGACAGCTTCAGAGTCTTCTGACTGTGTTAGGAATTAAAGTATGTTTCCCCTCTGTTGTACACACTGATTTGAAATGCTGAGAAAGAACATCTGGAAAGACTTTATTATCACTGGATATGTGGTAAACAAGTCAAAGGTTAAGGAGTTAATGAGGCTTTTTCTTTTTTATATACTGAACATTATGAGATGTTTAATCCCTAACTTTGAGGAGGGCAAAAACTGGGAGACTGAGTGAATACGTTAACTTGTGTATTTCTTAGCAGGAAGCGACTACTGCCTAGTAAAATTTAGACAATGTTGAGACACCTGGAACAGATAATGTTCATAATTGTATTAAGTGACAGGTTTTCAGAGCGAGATTAAAGAGCTCTGTGTGATCACAAAGAGGTGAGCATAACTTGCACTGAGCCAGACGGACCCTACATTAAATGGGTTTTTTATACCACTTGCCTTTGGCCTCTTCCAGTCTACACGAGGATGCTCCCTGGCATCATTATTCCTCCACTGCTGCATGATCCTGGCGGGAACAGCATCTGTGTAATTAACCAACTGGAAGCCAGTTACATTGGCTCCGCTCTCCTTGAATTTGGTCAGGTCAATATCCATGAATCCCTGGTACAGGAGAGAAACAGGAGAAGCTCATCAGAGGAACACATGTCTGGGCAGAGAAGAGGAATCCTGCCTATCTATGCATATGGCAGCCAGCTTAGGAAAAATCTCTTCCCTCTGCAAGGTAAGGTCCAATTCAAGAGAGGCACTGCTTCACTGAGGGCACAGCAAACTTGCCTTTCTCACAGGCTCTGAGCTGGACATATCCTGCAGTTTCCACCCAGGGAGACAAACAGTCATATTAGTTTATTTGCAAGAAAGCTAACAGAATAACGGAAAAAATATACCCCCAATAATGCTCGGATGTAAATAACAACAGTCTCAAAATGTATTAGAAAGAATTATTCACCCAGCTCTAACTTTTATACAGAATTATTCACCCAGCTCTAACTTCTATGCAGCAACTTTTAGTCACCAATGGAGAGGCTACTTCTTTTCAAGTCACAATTTGTAGGGAAAAACAAATCTTGAACAATGAACTTCCAGCAGATCAAGAAGTAAGTGGTCAGTCAGCCTGCCGAAAGAGCCTGCGTCTGTTAGAAAAGACAGGTTATAGGATTTACTAATTTGGGAGAAAAAAGTGTACTTTTTTGGACTTCAGATTACGAATGAAATACATTTCTTTCATTTCTTTATTGTTCTTCCCTACCTCTTGCCCACCGCATGTGATGAACACAAATGCGCAAATACACATGTGTATCAGGGTGGCATTGTAGAATTAGTCACTCCTGTTGAGTCAGAGGCAAAAAATAATTAGAGACACACTGCAAGCAATATGGAGAAGAGGTCATTTTTTGGTATCCCAGTTTTGACCCTGTCTCTTCAGCACTGCTGTTATGCAAAACTGTTTGCTGTGCTTCCTTGCACAAAGCAGGTGCTTGAACAGAGACTCTGCCCTCCTGCTTGGGCTGCTGTGTGTGGGACAGGCTGAAGGCTGGTGCTTTTTCTTTTAGAATACAAGCACAAGAGATGCAGTCAATTATTTTCCCTAGTACCATTAGCAACCATAACACATGAGGGAAAACGAACAAGGGGACTATGCACAATGCAATCACTTGAGCAATAGAAGAGCTTGTTTGAGCTCTGCCTTTCCCTCTGCCCTCCACCACCTGCTGCTGGTGCACGTTCTCTGCAGGCACCTTCTCAGCCTACCACTGGGTTTCTCTCCCCTGCTTGCTCTCAAACATATGATGATGGTATGAGTGAAAAAAGCCAAGTCACATTATTCCCACGAGACACTGGTCAGGTTCCCAAAATGGTGCTATCTGTGCATAGGCTAGGGGACCTAATTAGCTTATTAACTTCCAAGGTCCGGATCAAGCCATTGGATGGAAACCTGTTTTGGGAACAGACAGCTTGCAAGGAAAAGACTAAATTGCCCTCTGACATCAATGTCAGACTGAAGGAGTCATAAGTGATTCAAAAATGTCTTTAAAGACTTTCACACTTTTTCTTCCTGCTTTTTGTAAGCAATTTGGCATCCACTTAGAAGGCTGAGGATTGCATATAGGTGTAGGGATGCTCTAAATAGATGATTTGTTTTGCCTCAAAGTGCAGCTATTTAGCTTTAAAAAAAGTGATATTTTGTGTGTATGTATTCCTCAGAATGCTGGTTAAACCCACATCAATCTTGTTTGTAATTGCTAGCGTAGGGGTTTCAGAAAGCCAGAGCTGTGATTAATGAATAGGAAACGCAGCAGGATAATTGTCCTTGACATCTTAATGCATTTCAGGCCAAGTGTTTTTTGACACAGAGAGCTCCTAAGGTTCAGTAAGAGGGACCTCACAGGTTGCCAACTGGTTATTCATGGCTAGGACCAAATTACACTGACATTTTGCTCCTGGGAGGTACTCAGGGAAAAAAGATCTGTCAAAAGAAACTACCACACAGCAACTTGAAGTCTATGCCACCAGCTCCTCCTTGGAAGGCCTACAAAGGCATGAAGAAAAGTCCAAGTTCACAACAGAGTATAAGTAAGATGTCTGATGTCTTTAGTCCCCTCAATAAACAGATTTAATTAGGAAAAGTCAAAAAAAGGTTTTGACACCAGTGACAAGACAGCAGCAGTTAAAAACACTTTCACTGTTTTCCCCAAACTGTTCTGAAACTGAAGGAAGTATTCAACAATATTCATTGGGATTCATCTTATATAAAACTTTAAAATAATCTGCATAGGCAAAAGGAATTATTTCTTCCTGAAGATTTCCCCACTGATTTTTGACACAATTCAGGTTCCTTAAAAAGTGTGCAGACCTCTGAAGATTTTCCAGCTGTTTAAGGCAGTTGGGACCAGAGAAGACATCATTAACCTTGACTATGTCTCTGCATTTTGGCATTTATCAACCACTGAAATAACTGTTTTCACCTGTTATCCCTCCTCCACATGCCCCAGTACAAGGTCAGTATAGGAACAGTCCTAATTACAAAGGCATTTTAATCACTGCACCACTGAAATCTGCTCAGAGCAAGTCTGGGTGACATGACAGCCAATAAACTGGGAATACCAGAGGTCAGATGTTGTAGAAAATAATTCCCAGAGAAGGTGAATTCTTGCTGGCTAACATATAAACAAGAATATATCAAATGTTATGCAGACTGTCTCTTGAAAATGCTTCTATTGACAAAGTGGCATCAGGAATTAAATATGCTTATCTGTCTTTCTGGCACATCAGTCAGTGCTTGTAGGAAACAGAAGAACAGGAGAATTACGATATTTGCAAGTAAGAAGTCATTGATCATCTGTCACCTTGTACTAACTATAGGCATCTGTTGCAAAAAAGGGACCTTTTATTTCATTTTCAGTTGGCCATATTTGGAAAACAGAAAATAGATTTTTAAAAAATGACTAATGAAAGACTGCAACCTGCTACTGAGGGGCAGCAGACATGCTTTTGCAACAATATGTTTAGTGTCAACCAGTTTGGGAAAGAACCAGCACAGAAATGCTTCCCTGTGCCATCCAATCAAGTACAGCAGGTAGTGAACAGTGCTGGAACGACATACTCCATGGGACTTCTGTGATCCCATGGAATGGTCAAATGGTTTTGAAACCCTTTCAAAAATTTGCCAATGAATATTGGAAAATGTTTGCTTTGCAGCCACATCTGGAGCACAGTGGGCTATTCAGGGAAATGAGCTGAACCCCTGGAAGTTGGTGGTACGTGACTTTCTTCAGGCTCTTTAGACCTCAACCGTTTGGGACGTATCTGTTGGACATGCAGGTATCTGGCTTCACCTCCCAACACAGCACTGGCCAGTCCGCCGGGAAGGAAGAGGAGGAATACAGGAACTCATGTTCCAGCCCAGGTGCTGTGCCAGCACCCCTGGCAAAGCAGGCATAGCAGGACCCAGAGGCAACACGGAGCTCCCCAGGGCCCCAGATAGGGTCAGTGCCCAGGACATAGGTGCTCCAGGGGGAGACAATACTTCTGCAGGCGCAGTTCTCTCCAGGAGCCATCAAAACCAGGCTGGAAGGGACACCGCATCAGCCAGCCCACCCCTACCCTCTTGGCAGGATTAGCTGTCCCTTTGATTTAAATTCACTTCGCAAAATCTTCTCAGCAAACCAGAGAATTCGGCCTCCTGCCTTGCGTATGCCCAGAAAATGCCTGGCTTTCTCTGAATGCCATCAAATTAGCAGGCTGACAATAAACCACAAAAATCCAGACCCGTCCGCGCTGATGGGCTGAGACAGCCTCCCTCCTCCACGCCTGCTCTGACTCACAGCATCTGCAACACACAGTTCGAGCAACAGCCAGGCTCAGTTCAAAGGAGGAAACTTGCTCTTTAGCCCATACCACGGACTATTCTCTCTGCATTAATGAACCTCACAAAGTGATTACATGCAGAAGTCCTGCTGCTAGTAAATAATATGGGCAGCTGTTACAGACCTTCATGCCTTCAAACAGAAAACAGAACAGTACTGGGAAGGGTTTTTTCCTCATTGTGTTTTCCTTGCTGCATCTGTTCTTTATGCTGTTCTTAAACTGAAAACATTTTTCAGCCAAAGGTTGTTTTACCGTCCCATTTGCTGCCTTGGTTGCTGGGAGAGGTGTCAGCAAGTCACACATTTATATTCCTCTCCACTGCTTGTGGGCTCAATCATCAAAGCAAATGCATAATGCAGGAAGACTGATGACTTGAAATGGGCCTCATGAATCCATCGTGATTAACTGGTCCACGAAGGATCTGCCTTGAAAAGAAAGTCCCCCAGAAATGAGCCAGCTCCTTATTTATACCCGGAACACCATGAGCAGCCAAGACATTGAGTGGGCAGTGCGGACGGCTGTCAGACGGTGTAGGGAAAGCCTCATTCCTTCATGCGTGACCCTCCTCAAATCTGCCAGCACCACTTAGTTCCCCACATGTCTCCCTTCACCCTCCTATTTCACTGCCGTACCATCCTAAACCTCTGCCTCCTCTCCCCACGCTGATGACACCGGACGGCATTGCTCCTTCTGCGACACCATCCCAGCCCGTGGGAATGCTGCAGACAGCAGCAGCCTCCCTGCCGTACCCGGACATTCACAGGCAGCCGGCCACTGCCCCACGCCTTCAAATTCTCTCTGTATTTCACTAAATTGGTATTAATTGCTGGCACTTTCCCTGCAGGGTGTCTCCTGCAGTATAATCGTGCCTTTGAAGCTGCAGTAACAGGCAGCAAGGGCTGTGCTCTGGGCAGGCTGCAGCTGATCACCTCATAAAACTCCTTGCAGCTCAGCTGCAGCACAGCTTAAAATCTCTGTGCCTTTGCTCTGTCTTGGTTTTTCATGAGAGAAAGGACATTAGAGAGTCTCCTTGAAGGCTGCCACATTTTGGAGAAACACTGTTGCTTTCTCTCCTCCCTCTGCATCTTCTGAGCCCTCCAGATCTTCCCCTGCGACTGGCAAAGCTCATCTCTGAATAAGGAGATGGAAAATGCCCCTTTCTCTTGAATTGGCTGGAGAAGGCTTGTTGGCTGAACCTAACACAGTCCCCTCACCCCAAGAACGAGTGTTAGGTTTTTTAGTCCCTTTCTGCCTGGGATGAAGAGACTGGAGTCCATTTTTTTCTTTTTTTTTTTTTTTTAATGAGTCGCACACCGAAATATTCTTTTTTAAGCAAAAAGCATTTAAGCAATTCACCCTGAGCTTGGGTAGGTGCCACAGAAACTTGTGGCACCATCAGGAAACTGGTCCAGCTCTTTTTAGATGCTATCCATGTATGGCTTGCAATGCCAGACTGCTTCCTGCTAGCAGACTTTATGATTATAAGAAACTTTGCAAAGCAAAACAATTGCTTCTGAATGGCTGTAGATCAGCAGAGTGAATGCAAAGTGGCTCCTGTCATTTCAAGGTATGCCGGTGTCTTTCTGCAGGGACCAAGAAGTTGAGTGTTTCCAGACGGAGCATCCCTAATATACCAAATTATCTTCAAGCTTGACTTCTCCAGTGAAGCATCATTCCTCACTCCCATCACTTTGTATTAATAAGGAGGGTACATCAAAAAAGAGCCCAGCTGCTCAAGTCTCATTCCAGCATGCCTTCCAACAGGAGAGGCCTTCTTCTCTTCTGCAGAATTATTAATATGTCAAATCTCATTGTGGCAGCAAAACATGTGAGTCCTCACCGTAACACAGAAGTAAGCGAAGAAGAAAAGGAAAAGAAAGATGTCAAGAGGGGACACTTTCAGACAGGGTCCCAATGCTGCAGTTTGACGAGTCTGTTTTGTCCTGGTCTATTGATGCAAAGCAAACCAAGTCAGGTGAGGATCCAGACTTCAAGGACATCAGGCTGGAGACGACCAGTAACTCTTTTTTGGTACAGCTCTACAGGCATAAGATTTTCTTTGTGATATTATTTGCATCAGCCCTATCCTACTGCTGCAGCGCATTCTGGATATAAATGATCATACACATCTTGTCGGAAAGCTCGGTCTGGGCAGAGGGGCAGATGCTCTAGGTGGATGTTTGTGGTTTAGAGAGCTTTCAGAGGAGAAACTGATGTAAAGGTTTGGGAAACATTCCATGTAGTGACAGATGCCAGGACTTCAGTCAAAGATATGATTACGGGATGACCTGATCACAGTTTACAAGGACCAAAATGTCAGCAACGGAATATTTGGCGTAGCAAACAGAAGCATAAATCTGATGGAGGAAGCTGAAGCTAGGCAAGTTTTGACTAGAAAAAAGCACCAATGAAGTCACCGTGAGGAAGATACTACGGATTTACACATCACCCTTTGCCGTGTTGAGCCGGGGTAATGGATTAGGAGACTGCAAATGGCTGAGGAAACCTGTTAGTTTAACACCCTTTTGCTGAGATTTAAGCAAACACATTTTTCCTTCCAACAGCTGTAATATAATCTGTCAGTTACTCACCTGATGTTCAGTGATTTTTTTTGAGCCACAGTAAGTCACTCATGCTTTTGAGCCCTCATTAGCTACTGCAAAAATCCTGCCAAGGTTGCAGTTCATATTCTCCCGTGTGGGCAATTTTTGTACCAAAACCAGATTATTTTCTTTTACATAAGACACGCTAATTCAAGCAAAAATCAATTCAAGGCACTGCTGTGTCTTTTACTATCAGTAATTCATATGAGATAATGTTATAAGGGTTTCTTCTGCTTGATAATCTTTGAACCAGGACACAAAAGCTGTTTGGAAGTGAAATGCAGACCTCAGAAATTTCACTGTTATGTTATATTGTCTTCCTCTGCCTGGAAAACCAAGTTTTCTCATGAGTCTACCTGCAGCAACCTCTCAGAAAGAAGAAAGGCCTAACTGGCATACTTTTAGAAACCTAAAAATAACTTACGATGTCTCTCTCCAACACAAGAATATAATTTTTGCAAGACCAGGCATCTTGAGATCTTACCAGGACAAGAAGCCGATGCTGTACACATCCTTTTGGAAACTGCCACAAAACAGTTTCCAATCAGCTAGTGATGCAAACCTGAGTATTGCAAACCTCAGTCAGCAATACTTTAGGGGGCAGGAGACAGCGTTAAGAACTGAGGGTGATTAAAATAAACACGGCAGCTTTCAAACTGATGGGAGACTGAGAACCACAACATTTTAGCTCCAGGCAAGCTGAGTCAGGGGCTCGGCACAGGCAGCGGAGCCATCGACAGACGGCCAGTGCCACACGTCACACTTGTGCTGTGGCAGGTACAGCTTCTTGCACTAGGCTCGTACCCAGCACGGACACAGCAGACCCTTTCCATGCGGCCACAGAACGTGCTGCGGGATGTATACATGCTGCATCGCTTTAGGGGAGCTGATCTCTGCCTGTGCTGGGAGAACTTTGCTCCCCAGGGATGTGGACGTCCTCTTTGACAGCCAATTTCGGAGGGTATCCCTCTTTGCTGTCTGCCCCAACTGGTTGGTCTCAGGTCACTGTGTCTCAGTCCTGGTAGTGCAGAAGTTCTCCCTTCCATTTTTGCGGGGAAAAAAGTCAGAGACCCACTTAAACTACAGGTGAACTGAATCAAACCAGTAGATTTTGCCTGACTCCTGCACAAGCCACTCTGCTGGCAAAGCTGCTGTGCTGGTAACTTCCAAAGCCACCACAACTGCTTGCAAATTGAAACTCTGTCCATGGTCTAACTCAGCACTGACACATGCTGATATTAAATGGCACGGGAAAAATGCTTACCTCTGCTAATCAACTCTGTTTTTATCTTTACTCTTCCCTGCTACCCCTAGCATCAGCAATCTCATACACTTATCTATTCAACTTCAAACGAGAGCATTTGCTAAAAGAACGACCTGGACTAATGCACCAGGAAAGAAAAAAAGGCTAAAACACTGTATGTGGCAGCTGTCCTTCATACTTTTCTTTTAAAGACAGGTCACACGAACATCACTTATTTTAAAACAAAGATCTTCCTCTCCCCAAGAGAGCTGGTGTTCTCCCACTACTGACAGTAGTCAGCCTACATCCCTGGCGCAGGACAAACAGATACATGAAGGCAAGGTTATGGGGAAAAAGTCTGTACCGTCAAAAGAAAGGAATCCCAGAAGTTACTAAGGTTGCTCCTCTGACAGTATTGACTGTATTTTTTTTCTTTGTGGTTGCTAGACTGATGGTCTCAAAGGCTGAGAACAAAGCTTAGAAAAATAAGACTCACAAAAACAAACACTTCTTAAAGTTGCCAAACCTCTTTGAATTCCACAAAGAAAAATAGAGATACAGAGAGAGAATGAGAGGGAGAGAGAGATAGGATTTCAAACCCCCAGTGCTCTTATACCTGAAAAATATCCAGGCTGGCAGCTGGTAAAAGCTAATTGGGATAACTCTAGTGGGTACCAGTCGAGGATCAGGTTTTCATGAGGTTGCAAAAGCCATAGACAGTGCCAAATTTGCCTCAAGGAGAGGCAGGGATGCTCACATGAACTCTTCCCCTGGCAGTGATGTTGGGGACAGACCTTTGTGGGATGGGCAGGGCTGAGCAGACAAGACAGGTTGTGTCTTTAACAGGCATAGCAAATTCGGAGAAGAATGTTTGCCCATGGCCTAAGGTGCAGAACAGTTTAATTTTGTTTGTGAACGCAGAAATATTATTGTCTCACCTTGGCAACAGCAATTTCACTGAAAAAGAAAGCTGTTCCTGCTAGGAAATACTAGCTTTCATTTGCTGCTACTTGTCAAATTCTGCTTGGTGCTTTACTACAGCTCACCCGACAGCAACCGCTGGGCAAACAAGCGGTGATTAATGCAAGCCAGTTCCTCTTTGTTCAGGAATTGTCTGTGACCAGAGACAGGGATTTCCTCCGTGTTCAAAATGGATGATTTTTGTAGGTCTTATTCAGCCTGTGCATTGCCTTGCAAACTCACTCGCTTTGCGTTCCTGATGTAACCCCAGTTTGGAGCTGCTGTAACTGGGCAGTAGTGTGCTGCTGCTTGTTTTTTTGGCTGAATACAGCTCTGAACAAGCATATAGCCAAAAATAAGAATTTCAGTGGGGTTATCCATAAATATTTCCCAACATTTGCTTCCAGTGTGTCATTTCCATAATTGTTTCCCCATGGGAAAGGGCCCAAGGTTAGGCAGCGCTGCAAAAAGCAGGTATTGAAAATTCATCCCCTTGCTCCAGCTACCGCAGGTAACTTGGTGGCTACGAACCAGCTGAGGGCTCACTTGACTTGTGCAAGGGTAGAGCCTGTCCCAGCCAGGGCTGGGAGCCTTATCTTCGTATAGGATGAGAGTCCTAAAATCAGGACTGCATCAGTCAGCACAGGGGACAAAAAATAACTCATTTGGAAATATTCAGGCACTTGCAGTTTTTAGTTCTTAATTTATTCTCTTATGACCCAGTACTCCAGAATGAGCCACTTCCACAAAATCGGGCTGTTTTCTAGGCATGCGGGTGTGCATATGAGGGTACGTGTGTGTGTGTAGGCAATGCACGCCCTGTCATCTTAGGACTTGTCTACAGGGGAAAATGTGGGGTGTTTAAGGTCTATCTACTATGTGTATGAGTCAGTGGGAATAAATTATAGCATGTTACACCCTGTGAAGGCTCTAATCCAGCAGTGAGATGTCCTTAGGAGAGGGTGAAACCTACTGATCTCTTGGATCAGAGCATCCACACTATGGTTTAACCCTGGCAGATGCCAACTTCCCACATTCTACCAATCCCTTATAACATCCCTGGTCATCCCCGCAGAGGGAGGCTTGTCATCCTTCCTCACTGTAATAATGGTCTCAGGAACATGGGATCTTCACGGCCTTTTTGCCATTCTCTTTGCAGAACTGATCAGCAAGGAGCTGTCGTGTGCATGCAGCACATCACAGAAACCGATTTGGCTCCTGCTGCCTGAACCTGCCCTTGTGCATGGCAGAACCACAAAGCTTGTGCTGCCCTGGAAAGGGCTTTCTTAACCTTCAGGACCTTTAGTCCTTTTTTTTAAAATACTTTTCCTGTGTTGTCTGATTATCCCCTCCTCTTTTTTTTTTTTTATTTTTAATATTCTTGTCTTTGGAGCTTGACTATTTTGCAATGCTGGGTTTTAAGGAGCAGGAAAGACCAAAGGAAAGGGCTTGAATTCCTTTCAGTCTTCTTCTCCTCCCAAATCAAAGCTGCTTGAAAAGCACAGCTAGTAACAGTAGTTTCTGCTGGTCCCATCAGACCCTGTGGGTCCCAGGGACCCAAAGGAGCCCCCTCTCAGCTGTGCCTGGGAGGCAGAATCTCCCTGCGGAGGGGTTGGGGAAATGAAAAGCTTTTTGCTCTGAGTTAATTATTTATAATCCACGTTGGCTGAGTATGCAGCCTCTTCCAGCCAGCTCTGTCCTCTCAGCATTTGTGCAAAGGCGAAGAAAACAAATTAAAGATGGGAAGAGTGTGCTTTCTCAGCCTGAAGGTGGGAGAGAGTGGTATCATATGACAGAGGGAAACGTCCTTCATAACCCCAACACCTAGACCACCTCATGCCTGTAACGTATTTATCCTTATGAAACCGAGCAGGGAGAAGGAGTGATAGCATTCTCATTTAGCCTTCCACGTGGGTATACATAAAAGTGCACAGACACGCACACTCCAGCTACTCCAGATAGCTTCTCTGCTTAACTTTAATGAAGGGACTTTCATAAACATCTGAGGGCCGGGACCTGGGTTACAGCAAATAATAATTTTTTAAAAATTAACAACTGAAGTTATTGGCTGCTCTACAGTTTGCATGTCTCCCCCTGCACAATGTAACATTTTTAACTTTGTAATTACACGGTAGGCACCCAGCGTAGAAGTGCAGGGTCAGTATCAGGGCATCCTGGGGTAATTATGTGGCCATTTTTGTCTTGTAAATTACAGAGTTATCTTGGGACTGAGAGAAGGAGAACGGCAGCAACTGCTTGACTAATTGGTAGTTTAAAGTTTAATTACCCCAGGCCTGACATGCTGCCTCGCAGATGCAGCTGCGGGAGGGAAGAACGGCTCCAGACCCTGCACGGACACAGCGGGTCCTGGGAGGAGCAGCCTCAGCCCCAGGCTGCTGACACCAGCCCGTCCTCTGCTGTGCATCGCCCCGGATGGACGGACACATCTGGGCAGGAGAGGGTAGGACCTCTGCTGTGGAAAACCTCCAGCTGCCCTGTGGACTGAGGCTATTCCTCTCTCTTACCTCTTCCCAAACCTCCCTAGGCAGAGAAATTCTCCAGCCTCCTAGGAGAGGACAGCATATTGCTCCAGAAAGATGGCCCTGCTGCTGCTCAGCACAGCTCTGTCCTCAGGCAGCGCTTCCCTGCATTAAAGGGAGAATCCTTTCCTTAAAGAAATCTTTAAATCCAATTCAATCCTTAGAGCCATGACAGTCAGATTTGATTTAGCACCAAGCTGCAAGATAGGTACATATTTATTTTTACTGGGAGGTCAGGGATCTTGGTGCATCGTCATTACCAAGTCTGCCCTTAGTGGGGCTCTCAGGATGGCTGTGAAACACTTCACTTGGGGACACACACTGAAGTGGAGTTAGAAAATGCAAGTTATTACCAGCAGCCAATAAGTTCTTGGTGGCCTGACTGAAACAAGCTGGGAGGGCAGTACAAGGACCCCAGGTGCCCATGACATGCAAAAAAAATCATTATCACAACAAGCATTAATTGACAGTTGGCTTAACTGGCTTTGAAAAGATGCAGATTGAATCTGGAGGAAAAAAAAAATCCAGCAACCTTGGAGATACCCTGGAGATGATCTTGCTGGCTCAAGACAGAAAACCCCAGAAGGAGAACACCGCAAAGGACTTTGGTATTTTTTTCTACCCAAAAGGTAGATTAGAAAAAAGACTTCCAGCTCAGTAACTGTTAAGTATAGTGCTTCACAAACTATGAGGTACTAAAAAAAAAATGCCAAGGAGGGCAACTCACCAAATTTGCCAGAATGTAGTGGTACCCATTCCCATTTTTTTCAAGCTTGATGATCTGCAAGATGAAAACCAAGGATATTTAGCAGAGACCAACTAACGAAGTAGAGCTTCATTTATCTACCCTTCTTCCCCATTTTTCTCCGATGAGACTGTTTGGTTGAAGACAGGAAGACATAGCAAAAGAAAAGTTCACAATCTTGTTAGAGGAAGGACAGAGCTTTCACACATGATATTTGAGCAGCAAGTCTGAAATTAGACAGGACAAGATCCCCAAGCAGATTCCACAGGCGGGGAGAATAAACTACGTGAACCACCCTGTTTCCTATAGGCTCAGGGATAAAAACACAGTACTTTTTCCAAAAAAACATTAAACAAGATTTCTATTTCAAACATTAAAGGAACAAAGCAGGGATCTGGGGTCCGTTTGTCCCGTGAATGCAGCTGAAACACTGAGCAAGACTAAAGAGCTATTCTGCACATCCTCCCATCAAGAGTCCCTGCCGCAGACACCTACCTGGGCGAGATGTCAGGAGGTTAAGACTGTAGGGCAATTTTTCTCCTTTAGTGCACTGGGGTAGCTTCAAGCCACGTCTCCAGAACAAAGCTGCCTGGGCAAGTCACTCAACAGAGGATTCCCCTTGCATGTTCATTGAGATTATTTGTATCTTCATACTCATGGTGTCCCAACATATGCTCTTTGCCACTTACTCCTTTCTCCCTGATGCCTGTAGAGTTAGGTTTTTATTCTCTTTTATCAACACAATTGCTTATGGATCTGTAATGTTTGAAAGTTTCTGTGTTAGCTGGAAAACTTTCCCTTGTCTAAGTAGAAAGGCACCATCTGTTGCAGGGTTGCCTGTGATTATGGGGGACGGGGTCATTGATCAGATGACCCCTCGATGTCTTTTTCTTCCTTGATTTAAAAAAATACAGAAAGAATAGAGCTAAAAATCACATTATTCTTGCTGACTCTGGATTTCTACCAAAATTCCTCTCCACTGCTTTCCAGCAGCACTGTTAAATTCTTACCAGGTGACTAGAGCCAGATACCATCTGCATTTGAGCCAATCCACATACAGAAAGAAGACAGTGAAAAAAAGGCCCAAACCAGCATGCCCTCAGAACCTGTAAAAACACAAGAATTGCCAGTTTCTGAAAGAATTGTGCTGTTTCCGTAAGGTTTCTTTGCTGGCAACACTACCTCTTATTTCCATTGTTGTATGAATTGATTCTGAATTACTGCCTGCGTTGCCAACGCTCAGGCAAAATCTGCATGAACAGTAGCGAGGCCAGAAACATCCTCACAGCCAGAATGATAATACAATAACTGTTGTGTTGGATTCAACCAGAGATTGGTCTACGCAGGACTTCTCTCTGATACCAGGCTGGTAGCAGGTGTTTGAGAAGCATCAGACAAGGGCACACACAGACTGATCCTCCCCGTGGGACAGCACTCCCAGATTATCATGAGCAGCCATTTAGGGATTTCCAAATGGATTATAAATGAGCTGACACTTGCTCTGTGCAACTGGTTCATCTGCCTTAGCCTTTCTCTGATGAAGTGCTCTTGTATGCACATTAAAACTCATCTGGTTCCCAGCGTTAACATGGGGGTGGCAATTAACTCCAATGCAGGCTTCATTTAGTAGCAGTTTCTTACACAACTGATGTCAGCTCCAGCAGCTTCACTACCCTCTGGTTCTCCCCACAGGATCCTTCAGTATGGCTTCTGCCGTGCAGTCTGGAGCCCTCAGAAAAAAACTCTGTATACCTGAGGCTGTAAAGATATATACTCTTATTATGGGTAGTTTTCTGAGTATCTTCCATAGCCAGATCTGAGAAGCAAAACCATACCCAACTTGTCCCCTTCCATTCATCAACTGAGACCGACCTTTGCAGTAAGTCCCAGACCTTGTGGGAGGAAGGTGCATCTCCGGGGCACTGGGATGTCTAAGAATTACGATGCAATTCCCCATTTCTCCAGTGTCAACAATAGCTGGCGTTGGCTCTTTCTGCCCAAACTCTCCCTTTGTTATTTTATTAGGTGTCAGACTCGATGAACCGGAGAGGGCTGCCATCCAGCTTTCCCTGAGCTGTTAATCTTGCAGCCCATCCACCTGAATTATGAGGCTTGCTTCCTGCGTTTTACACAGTTATTTGTGATCTTAATTTATTTTAGAATGCTTGCTCAGTCCTAATGTGTCCGGACGGCGGTAGCAAGCTGAGGTTATAATAGCATTTATCACTTAGCCTGAACGTGGTGAGAGGCTGTGCTGGGCTGCATGCTGATAGCTCACTTGGGCCACCTAGGTTTCATTACCCACTTCTTAATGGGCCAGTTTGACATCTATTAGAGACAAATCCTCTCAGAGTGAAACAGTGGCAAAGGAGAAATTCCAGTTATTCATTTTAATGAGAGACAAGGAAGAAACAATACAGGGCTTTGATGGAATACAACCCACCACTTACTTATCCCATTAAGGCTACACAGCGCAGCCCCACGGATATCCTGCCTTGAACTAAGGCCTGGCTCATAAACGACAGTTACCTCGGCAAAGATAAATCATGCCCTTGAGACATGACACAGAGAAATCTCCAAGAAAGAAATCAGGTCATTTTCCCACATATCATTAACACATTGAGCACTGGCTCCTCTACAGCTACAGTCTCCAGAACACGAGGACTACCTTGCTGGAGTCAGTAGTAGTTATTTGTGTTATGTGTACGGGATGGGAAGAAGAAATTAAAAGTGTGTGCAAGCACCAGTGTGTACGTGTGAGGGACTGATGCTAAACAGCCATCCCCAGCTCTTCCGTTCACCGGAGAGCACCAATCCACAGCCACGGAAAGACAGAGACAGGCTTGTCAGGGAAGAAGATAAATGCATTAAAATCTCCCTGAGAGGCTGAGACAGCTCTTTGAACGCCTTAGACACTCAAAGAGACAGGGCAAACAGAGCAGTGACATCCACACAGAGGTTGCTGGTGTGGTGAGCTGAGAGACTGGCTGCCAGCCCAAGTTTAAGTCCCAGCTGAATTTCACATGATAATGAGCTGAACACTATCTTTGACCCCCTCCGGTCATCTGCATGTTGCGAAAGACCTGCTTACGCTGGGATAACTACCTCTGCTCTCAGAAATCCCTGTGGAGTCAGAACACGAAGTCAAACAAGGATAAAAATGGAAAACACAGATCTGAAAAAAGTTCTCTACAGCCCTATCCCTAACAGAATTGTTACCTCCTAGGCACAGACGTCTGTTAGAATTGCTCTGTCTTTAATGGATGTTTTTTACAGCATTGCAAAACAAATATAATCACAAGATCTGAGGTTTTTTAGTGATCTTGCAAACAGCTTTACTTATATCTAAGCTTAACTCTTGCTCCAGTTATGTAAAGAAGTTTGAAAGAAAGACTTATTTTCCTGCTCATATTAGGGAAACTAGATAATATTTGACTACAGAACTTAACTTTCTGTTAGAAAAACCAGGCTTAAAAAAACAACATCATTAACCCTAGAAATCTGATGTACCCTATAGGAAAGCTTGCGGAAAAGGCAAATTCACTGCCGAGTTCCTGTCAAAAAATTTGTTCAACTGCAGCTACTCTGTGGTCAGAGAGAAGACATTACCCTCCAGAATAATCTGGTCTCTCCTTCATGAGCATGATCTTTACTTTGAGGTTAAAACCTGCTACCTGCTTTGTTATTATATATAATGGAGTAGCACCCAGAGACATCCAACAAGGATGGATTGTGCTCATCTCTGAGCTGTGCAGCTGGTGAAATAGCATTCCTTGCCCCAGACAGCGAGCAGCTGAAGTGTGAGACGGGAGATGACAGGTAGCTTAGACAAAGAGACGTGTGAAGCACGAGGTAAGAGTGAGCTGGTTACGAGAAGTACGATAGCGGCAGCCACAGTGCCCTACAGTGCTTACAAAGGGGCCCTTTGCAAGCCATGTGGGACAGGACTCCCAGCTGTGGGGAAAGCCTTGGCTGTAGGTGGAGGGGGAAAGATATTAAGGCTGGAGTTGAAGAGGTGACACAAGTGTTGACTGAGACCTGTCCATGGGCTTGCATTGGTCTCCTGTCCACAGAAGTCCATGTTCAGGACTTAGGGAAAGCATTAAGGGAGGCATGGAGGAAAGAGGATGGGGAAAATTTGGGTCTGCACTACTGGATGACCTATCTAGATTGAGGGTGAGTAAGGCAGGGTGCACAACCTAGCTGCTGAGTCCTCTGTTGCATATCCCATCTGCCTTGTGGCCGTGAGCTGACAAAAGAGCCAGGAGATGGCTGGGAATAAACCAATCTCTCCCACTGCAAGGCACGAGAGGAGCTGTAAACATCCCATCCTGCTACAACCTGGATGCCCTGGGAGGATGCTGAGCTCCAGCCTGATCTGGAGACAGTGCTCCTAAGGACACTACAAATGTACCATAAAGCTTCTCCATCTCTGTCCTCCTGGCAGTGGTTGTGAGAATTTGGTGTAGCACATGGAGGCTGGAGGACCAGGAGTCTGGCAGTGCCGATTCACACCTCCACCCTAATTCACAGGAGGTGGGAAAACCAGAGAAAAACTCAGCAGAATAAGGAAGTGCCACATCTTGTGCACACTGCTTGGAAGAATTAGCACAAAGCAAACTTGTTAGGGAGTAAGGGGGTGTAAAGGGGAGTCATACAAGTAGGGAACGTGGAGCAGCAGAGCTCACTAAACATGAATACATGGGAGTTCCTAGTATTTATATGGCTTTACAGTTTCCACAATAACACAACAGAGAAATACCTGCAAGCTCAGCAGCCTGCTGCAATACGCACACCCCCCACATCCAATGAGAGCTGCAGTGAGACATGGATCAGACAAGAATGGGTAGGAGAACTTCTCCAGGAGAAACAAGCATTCCCGTCCTGCATGCAAGACCCCTCCCAGAAGACCAGCACCAACACAACCTTGCTAAGGATGATGTTCAGCCGCTCAGATTCACAGTCCACCACCACCAGCCTTTCCTTCTTCTTCTCCAGCTCCTGGAAGAGCATGCGGTAGCCCTCTTCTGTTGTTGTCAGGATGTTGACAGCTGTCACCTGCCAGTTCTTCTCGGCTGCGGTGTCCAGCACTTTCTGTAGGACTGACAACCCTGTGATGGAAAGAGAGGGGGAAGAGGACAGTAGGGGGAGAACTACGTTTTAGCTGTGCAATGGCATCTTTCCATCCTTCTGACAGCCTGCGTAGCTGCCTCGAGCCAGGCTGGATACAGCATCGCAAGAGTGCAGCAGATCCACAGAGAGCAGCTAATAGTCTAACAACTTACCCAAACACAGATGGGCTAGAATTAATGACTCCTGCTTTTTCCGTCCTAGCACAAGAAAATAGGATGATTCCAGGCCTAGTTTTCCTTTGTAATTGACAGATCAGTCTCGTTGATCAGGCCCTGCTGTGGGTTTCAGATAAGAGCTCTAATCCCCATCTTCTTGTCTGCCACTACCCAAGTCACTTGATTTCTTTGGGCCATAGTTCCTTTCTCATTTTGGATCTGTTTAGGCTCTACGCTCCTAGGGTTAGGGACACCCTCAGCAATCACAATACACAATCATATTCAGCGTCCCTGTCTCTCTCAGCAGCATCTCATCAGAAAACTTCATTATTTTTGAAAGGATCTTGCCTAAATTACATGCACAGCCTTCCAGAGGAGATACACATAGTCAACACAGCTCTGGAGTCCTGCTAGACAACCCTGCCTACTGCAGTCCTTTTGGGATATTCAGCGTGCCCATGCCTCGTGACAACAGAAAGCAGGGTGGGTTGCTTTTACACCTTTTACTTGTCTCTTAAGGTCATCCTGTCCCTGCAAGAGCTAATGATAACTTGCAGGACAGAGCTGTGAATCACCCTTACCTCTGCGCTGTCCTCCACAAGTCCATTTTGCTCTTGGCCTCCAAGCCTGGAGCTTTAAAGGCATCTTAGAGCTGGGGAAACTGAATCACAGAGCAATGAGCTCACTAGCCCTGTTCATGGTTTAGAAAATTAGGTAATATCTTCTAAGAACCCAACAAAGGCTGTCATTATTTTACACAGACAACTATCACTCACTAACACAGGGAACTTGGAGTTTTCCAAGATACCTGCCAGAAACACACACGTGTATCACAACTGGATGTGGGCTCAGGTGAGACCTGAGCAGCTGTCAGTTCATGTTTATAAATGTGGGACTTGGTGGCCTTGAGTTCGACAGACCTATTCAATACGGGACCTATTCAATAAAAACAATTTTCCTCATTTGAAACTCAAACCGCTTACACATTAAATATTTCTCTCGTGTTGATGGGGTTCAGACCTGACCCTATGAGCACAGACATACTGGGTTAGGCTAATGCTTCATCCAGATCGATGCCCACCTTCAGCAGTAATGGATATTTAGAAAAGGAATAGAGGACAGGGAAGGCATAGGGTGACCCTTCCTTTAGCCACCCTCTCAGCCTCCAGCAACCCACACTAAGAGGACTTCTTGAGGCAAAGTATCCACCTAGACCACTATGTTTAATTGCCTGGTAACCCTTCCCATGTACCTGTGACTTACCCCGGTCAGCATCATAAATGTACACAAACTTCTGCCAGCTATAGTGCTCGATGACACTGATGAGGGCATCTTGGAGCTCTGGGCGAAGCTGGAGAACAAACTGGTTGGACGTTTCGACGGGGAAGCTTGGTGTTATGAAGCAGACGTGGAGAGCCCCGCAGAAAGACGTGAGCATATTAACGGTCCTCCTCTCATAAAATCCAAAGATGGCGTAGACGCCCTTGGAGAACTGTGAGCAGACTGGAGGAGCAGAGAGATAGGTCATGAGGGCAGACAAGGAGGTTTCTCAGGGAAGTCACCAAAATAAACCTTTTCCCTGAGATAAGCTGGAGGCTCCCTGGACTAGATCACTTTCCTCAAGGCCTGTGGGTTGGTGAATGCAACCTGTGAAGAACAGGGCTTGCGGCCATGGGGTGCTCTGCCCTTGATCTCCACAGACCTGCTTTACCTTTGATAGGCAGAAGGGGCACAGGGGAGTGAATTCAGTACCCTCAGGGCTCTGCTGAAGATTTTGCTGCTTCTGGGATAAAATGTGTTATCTGAACAAGGGAACCCCTCAGCAGAAAAGCACAGTGGCTCACCAAGCCCTGCCTCCTTGGGATGGCAGCTGCCTGGCCCCTGGAGCTGTTTTACTATGGGGGAGAAAGGCTGCAGCTAGAGCTTGCTATTGCAGCCCCAGATGCATTCAAGGAGCAGAAGGAAAGCATTTGCATGACAGCACAGCCTTTTGCAGCCAATGACTTCAGGAGGAAACCATGGGTTTGACCTCAGAAGCTGAGACCACGCTGAGAGGGCATCTCTGCAAAGGTTCACCGAGGTTCACTACACTCATAGCACAGCTACAGGGAGGTTTATCCCTGGGCATGAGCTGCTGGCACTGAGGTTGGAGCCTCTGACACCAGGGGGGCATTGGTACTTGGGGACACATGCGTGGCAATTTCTGGTTTCCTCACAAAGCCATGGTGGGGAAGGCTGTGGGCCCAGTGAGGTAGTGGTGGTGGCCTGGGAGGTCTCCATGACTAAGCTCTGAGGGTGCACGCTGGGTTCTCTAGCAAATATTTGTGTCTGATCCCAGCAGCTGGTGCGGTGCTGTGCAGGGAGGGCTCTCTTGGGTTGGAGCCCTTCTCAGGAGAGCACTTTACGAGATTGTGGGAGCTCCTGGAAAAATGCCTCAGCATCTCAGTGAGGCAGAGGGAGTTCACACTTTGGGTTGTAAAACTTAGCCTCTGAGACAGTCAGACTCATTTAATATCACCCCTATTTATGGCACATCCCAAGTTATCATCAATAAATCTCCAAGACGGAGGTGGTGACAGTGACAGTGTTTTCCCTGTGTCAGAACTCCTGGCACTAGTGTCTCCTGCCGTTGTCACTCTGACTCTGAAGACCTTTGGCTGTGACATTTATACTGACTCAACACTTCACACATCACTTGCCAGTCCCCCCCAGTAGAGTGCAGGGTGAGAAGTTGGATATGACATTTTGGGGTCCCCTGGCAAGTGCTCTGCGCTGCTTGGGAATCCCTTGACCTGGTTTCTGTTGATAGCTGCCAGCACCAAACCTTCTGCACATGTGGCTGGAGACCGGCTCCTAAACATGAGCTTGCTTCATCCTTAGCTGGGCTCCATCCAAGCTCTGTCCCTCCAGCAAGGACCAGAAGTCATCCCTGACTGGCTTACAGCCATCCTGGATAAGATTACCTTGTTCCTCACTTCTCTACTGCCAGCATCAAATATTCAGAGGGAAGAGCAAGAAATCCTGCTTCCCACTGTGCAAAAAGAGTCCCTGCTCTGATCTCACCACCAAAACGAAGCAGCCAGGTTTTTGAAATGGTGCAGTGTCAAAAGCTGAGAACTGAATCTCATGACACTGGTGAGAATTTTTCCTTCCTTTTGGAGTTAAGTCCAGGTTTTGGGCGTCCCAACCCAGTAGTTTGTCCCCAAGGTCACCCATCCTCTTTTCGCCACTCAGTGTCTGTGATCTCACATACCTCAGCACCCTCCTCCCCCAAGGGAACTTGTATTTCTGTGGGGCAGGGAATTCTTGCGAAGCCCGAACCATGACAGAAATAAACCCCTCTTCTCTTTATTCTCACGGCAGTGTCTCTCTTTGCAATCAGCAATTGTGTCTGTATCAGCTGGAGTCACTACCCTCATCATGAGACTGACACGTTCAGGAAGAAAAGTAGCAGACACAGATAGAAATAGCCTGAACGTCATTTCCATGTGGCTGGACCAGTGGGTCTAATGAACAGCGTGATACACCATATGTGAGAGATCAGAACGTGATCTCTGGAGACTCAGGCTTCAGATTCCCCGAATGATTAAAGTGACATTCCCGGAGCAGCTGAACAATCCAGCACAATTAATAATCCAGACAATAAACTTTGCTGGCTTGTTTTGTTTTAGGCAAGCCACGGCTTCCTTGAATTTTATTTTCTACTTGAAATGAATCTATTATTTTTTAGATTTTTTTTTTTTTTTTTAACTCTGTGGCTCAGTCATGCTTAGGCAGCCCTCCTACACTGTTCCGAGACACTCATCAATCCCAGTGTTTGAAACAGATTGCAGCAAAGATGACTGGGAGAACGAACAGTCTTTATCATTAGTAAGTTTGGAAAGAACCCTAGCTCTCTTTGTACTTTCAGACTAGGAGGGGCCATGGACAAGGTAGATAATTTGGGAAAAAAAAAAAGACTCACTCAGGGTTATCACCCAAAGAACAACAAAGAAACTGTTGTGTCAATTAATCCAGAAAAATGAAAACAGTAAGAACTGCAGCCACCTTTCTGGGACTGAACTTGGCATAATGCAAAAGCAGTGGCTGCAAACTTATTTAAATCTCAGGACTACTTTAAATTACAGATATTACAAATGAATTTACCCAGCAAAACTAAAAAGAAGTTACTTGCCATTTATTCAATACACTAAGATATAGGTGGAATTTCTTTATATTTGCTTTAATGGCTTTATTAACGGGATTTATTAACAATTGTGTTCTCATTTGGTTGCTCTGCAACTTCCTAATAACAATCTATTAAGAATTGTAAACCTTAAACTAGAGGAAGCAAATATTTTAAACTCTCTTTGTTTTTCTGTCTTAGGAACTTCTTATCAGTTCCTCAGCAGTCACTAGCCTCTGACTGATGCTTTTCTAAAAAGATTAAGAAACATAAAAGGGATAAAGATCGTGCTGGAATGGAAGGTCCAAGAAGTTGAGCTCTTCTGGTCGATTGGCTGGTGATAACATCACACTTGGCAAGCCTCGTGCCAACTACCTAACAGCTAGATGGCCACAGACTGGCTTTTCCTACAGAAGAGAGTTGCAGCCAATCTGGTAATTAGCTCTAGCAGTTGAATTTGCACAGTTCAGCCTCGGAAGCTCATTCCTGCTGGTGGGAAACTGGGTGAAGTGCAATAGCATAAATGTCTGCATATCCAAGGATGTGAGTATGAGCAAAGAGTGTTCACTTCGATGCAAATGCAGACATTTGTGATAGTCTGCACATGCTATTCTTGGCCTGTGGGCTGCACAAAGGGAAAGAAGGACAGAGAACATCTATTCTGGGCTGTAACTATGCTATTATCTTACAATGAGTTTGTAATTAATTACAGAAAAGTTTTCCTCTAAACAAGCCCTCAGAAAATATAGTTCATAATGATTGATAACCATGGCAACTACTACCATATTCACCCTGATCAGTCTTGTATAATTGATCAGGTTGGGACACTGGGACATTCCCAGTGTGTGCTGCACCAAGCATGGTGGACATCCCATATCCCTCTTTCTCCAGGCACAGGATCTCTCACTGAGGCTCCCTAGTGCCATTCCACAAATAAAATTACGTAAAAGCAGAGGAATTAACTTGATTGTCACCTGGTTACACTGGAAAGACAACCCAGTGACAACCATCTGCTCTTTGGACACAGCTCCACAGCACCTGTTGCAGCCAGGTAAGGTGAGAGCTCCTCACACTGTTCTAAAAACAGTTTTAACTTACAGTAAAAATCAAAATAGCATTGTAAGTTAGTTAAAAAGTGACTGATGTGGTAGAGCAAGCATTGTGGAGCTGGTGTGTCCTTGAATTCAGATGAGGAAAAAGCACACATGCTTCACTCATGCTTAAAATCCCCAGACTCCAGGATTTCTAGTCCTGCAATTTATCTCAAGTTTCTCTTTTCATATGGAAATATTCAAGGTAAAGCATTTAAATCAGAGGGAGGAAACACTGATTTTATTGAAAGCCATGCAGGATGGGACATCTACTTGGCAGCTGAAGAGAGGCAGCTCTGGCCACCTTTGCAAATGCTTCCAAGAAAAAGAAAAATACATGCCCACAACTTTAAATTGCACATTTTCTCTGCAGAACAGGAAAGCAAAAGAGATGTTTTGAGTCTTTAAAAATTCCTGGGAGACTTTTTTTGACTAAAGCTCTCAACCAGACACAGAGAGAGTAGATGCACAAGACTGATTTCTGCATTTAGGAGGGCTAGAGATATTTTGGAACTGGAGGTTTGGTCTGATCCATGTCAAAGGCAGATGTCAGGCATAACATATATCTCATTTGGATTTTGGTAAAAGCAGGAGGGAAACCAAAAAGTTTCCCTCAGAAATGGTCACCACAAAGAGGGGCTGAAACAGTCTTGGCATTTGAGGGAGGAGGAAGGGCAAATGGGCTGCACAGAAGGATGGGAATGAGGATTTGGTCTCCAGGAGTGAAAATGGTGCAATTCTGCTGAGAATCTGCAAACAGGACTGCAAAAAGGGAACGGCTCCCCACGGACACAGCTGGAGAAGAAGCCTGGTAGGAGATCCTGGCAACTGCTCATCTGCCATTTCCTTTACAAGCAGAATTTTCACCATTTCGCTGAGTTTAAGACTAGAAGGGGACATTAGATCATTTCTACTGACTTTTTGTATCTCATGGACCATTAAGTTTCACCCAGCTACCCCTGGAGGGAGCCAATAATACGGTTTAGTTGACTCTCGGGAGACTCAACTGCTGCGTGCCTCTGCCAGAGAACAGAAGTAACAGAGACAGTGCTAATATCCAAAGCCACAAGAGCAGTAAAAAACCTGATTAAACGAAATAACCCCAGATGCTCCCCACAAACAACTCATGTTCTCTGTTGCAGAAGGAGACAAAAAACCCAGATGGTCCCTGCCAGATCTCAGAGCCCTTCATGACCCTGGAGGATGTCATATCTGAGGAGCATCTAAGGAGGGAAGACACTGCACCATATCTAGGAAAGTCATTACTACAATGGTGAGCTGCAGATGTTGTGAGGATTTTGAGCAAACTACTCTTCATAGCCCAAGCAGGCAGGGAAAGAAAAGGGCAATTTGGAAATGTAGACTCCCAGATAGGAAGAAATCTTTGAAACCACCCAATCCAGCACACACAGCGCGTACTCCAGAAACCAAGTTAACAAATGCGTTTTGAAAATTGCAAGATGAGTGCGGCCAGACTTTGAGCGTAATAAAATAGTCAGCTCAGTCTACTGTCCTCTGTAAGCTATTAAAGACTAGCCCTGCAATGCCTGCAGCCCCAATATCAGTGTGGCATGTCCTTCATCTGTCCAGACCTCCTGGGACACAGAACCAAAACCTTCTCTTGCAGCAAAACAAACTCATTGACAACAGTGGTGTCAAGGAGCAGTTCCCACATGCTTTTCTTTGCTCACTTCAAGTATATGTGTGCACATGTGGGAAAGAGGAGGGGGGATGTGCATGCGTAATTTATTTTTAGCATGCCCTGCCTGGAGGCGACCCTCACACAGTGATGGAGAACCTGACATCAGGTTGGCGAAGCCGGTGGAATTTCGATGAAAGAGCGCTAGTGTCTGCTTCAATTAGGATCAGCTCAGCTTTCCTCCCAAATGTTTGTCCTCACAGTTCTCCAGTGTGGCGTAGGTGCCAGAGCGCATCTCTTCAGCACATCCCAATGACAGCATGTTCCCACAGATTTTTCAAGCAGGGGAAAGCCAAACAGATTCTACACTCCCCCATTGCTCCACGCATGTATTGAGCTGACTGTAGATACGTCCCATATAGTTGATCAACGGCAAATCAGGGTGATGTGATAGCACAAGAAATATATGTTTCTCTTTCAAATATATAAAAGACACACAAGTGTGCTCCCTTCCATCATTTTCCTGCACTGCTGCTCTGACCATCTTGGAAGCTGGAAAGTAGTGTTGATTTTTACATCAAGATCTGCTTTCCTTCCCTCATATTTAAACAATAATCTATGACTGAGAGCTGCTCATAACTGTTTATGCTGATAGCTTCAATTTTTTTAGTTAAGTTCACCTGCCTGACAAATAAGTCTTAGTTTGCCTGGCTGACAAATGATAAGTTTCCCTTGAGATCAAATTGGATTTAGGATACTTCTTTCTTGCATGCTGCTGAGTTTAAAGAAACAGAAATAGCATGGTGCTTTTGTCAACAAAAATTAACAACATGGACTCTCAGTCATTTAAGTGCACTTGTATCATGGTGTTTATATGGAATTATAATCATGGTGGTGGAAGATATGGCCATGAGAAGTTGACTTTAACCTCTCTGTCAAAGGGACCAGTTGAAAATCACAGCTCTTCCACTTGTGTACTTCACAAGTAGAAAAGAGTGTCTTGAAACCTCTTTTCCTTTTTCTGCTAGAGTCTTCAAATGTAGTTCTTATCCATTACAAAACGGAAGAGAAAATTCAAATATCAAAGGTCTTACCAGGGTCACTGAACTTGTTGAAAAAAGGAAAGAAGGAAAAACAAGATGTTTGACAAGACTTTCCTTGTTTGCTTTGCTTGTTTTTAAACATATTGTTACTTCAGGAATTGCTAAGATTTTGCTGAATCATATAAAATTAAGAATGAAATATATTGAAGGGTTTCCAGTCAATACTCAAACTATTTCTGAGTAATGGTGGCACTTTTAACAGGAATTAGGTGCAAATCCCCTACATGAAACACTCTGAGATCATGAGCATCTTTTAACAGGTCCTGGACAAGAACCCAGAGGAGACGTGAGCATGTATCTGCTGAGACCTGGGACTTCTGGGGTCACAGACTTGAATGTCCCCTTAAATAAAACGTCAGTTGACAACTGTATTTTTTGGGTAGCCTTCAAGTGATGGCTAACCCATGGAAAGAGAACAGAGACACCACTAGAAAGGACATGATGCCCATCTCAAGCAGCATTCAGACTTCACAAAAGCCCATTCCTTCTGTGGTTAGAATTAGGTTATTATTCTAATAGGGACAGGATGGCTAATGAGGGTCCTGTGGCTAACAGATCAGATTATGTATAAAGGGAAACAGGTCCAGTGCCATCTCTGTTTCAGGATTGTTATCTAATCATGACCTGGATCTTTGCTTGTGAGGTGGAGGAAAGCGACTGCCTTTCTCTGAGCCCCATCTGTTCCAGTCCATTGGGTCAGACACTGTCTCTTGCTCCACGTTCGTATGGTCCTAAAATAAGACCGTATTCTGAGCTTGAAGCACTGATGCCATGCTCTCAAGCTGTGTAAGGTTCTTCCTGTCTCCTGCCTTCATCTCTCCAGTGTCCCATACCAGAGCCACAGCTTTTCCACAGCACTCCCTGCTTTCATAACTTTTTTAAAACAGAAAAGACATGCAGAAGGGCTTTGGTGCCTGGAAACAATTCTGCATTTTTCAGCTCTAATGGAGGATCTGACCTTTCTACCTTGTCTAGTTTTTAAAATGCGAGTCTTTTAAAAAAGGTTCTCTTTTCCTACATGCCAGTCTGGCTCATTTCTGGGGTACAGCTAGCTGTCAAACCACAGCAAGCAAACCCAGTTGGGATACAGTCTTCTGAGATCCTTTTATGGCACATTGTGTCATTAAAAATCACCATATTTAGTTAATGAAAAGTACATCTCCTGCTCCTAGGGCCCAGGGATAGCCCACCTGTGGCTTTTGAGCCTTGTGTGCCTTTTGAGAAGTTTAATGTTGACACATGTGCCAGAACTGTCTTACACCGTCAGCAAGCCTGTGCTGGCAGCAGGGCTGCTGGGCAGCCCGGCTTGATGCTGTGTCCAGAAAGAAGCAAGCAGAAGATGCTGGCCATGCTGGGTTGCTTTGGAGCAGCAGAAGCTCTACAAAACCAGCTACTATCTCCTGCTCACAACCCTCACCTCAAGCTCCCCTGCAGCTCCCCTAGCAGGAGGCGGTGATGCCTCATATGGCCCCCGCTGCAGATGGATGTTGCTATGGGCCCCATGGGCTCTGGAAGATCAGCTATCCCTGCTCTCACCTAACCTCCTACAATGAAATAGAAAGCCAAAAAATTTGTCCTCGTTGAACTCTCCATGTCTGAAGCAGAGTCATAAATATTAAAGCAAGATTACTACAAATGAAAAAGTGACAGTGATATTATAAAAGGAGGCGAGGGATGAGGGTTGAACCAATTTTGCTTTTGTTGCTTTATTAGATGGCCTTTTGTATTATATTGGTCCTTCTGCAGATAGTGCTATACTAGGAAAACTAAGTACCATATCACAGTGTAGCTTTCTGCTGGGCAGCATGAACAACAACGGAGGAAAAGAACAAAGCACCAACACCACAGCATGTTAATACGGTACATAGCACACTGCTCTTAGGTCAGCACAACATTTAATTCTGGGCTGTAAGAGCTGAATTACTAAAACAGAGTAAAAAGAGGGGAGTGAGGGGTGGTAGGGGGGAAGATAAGCAGTAGCAGAAAGCAAATGCATCAGACAAAAAAGAGCTCACTGCAGATGAAATGCATTTTGTCTTTAATAGCTTCTTTTCTTTCCCTAATACATTATATCTGTTCACGGCAGTTTTTCTAGACATTAAAGCCTGCGACTGTCTTCAGTGCAAGCCTCAGGTTCTGATGAGGATTTTGTAAGTGCTTGTCTTGAAACTGGTTGCAGGTCGCAATGCAAAAACTAGACTATGGACTTTCTCTGGAAAAGTTATTCCAACATTAATGTTACTTCCATTGGGGAAGGAGGGTGTTAACGTCTACCTCAACAACTCCTTTCTTAATCTTCATCCTGATAATTACAATTTTGGTCCCGTGTCCCCTGCTTCATAAAATGTCTGCATAGATATTCCCAAATTTTCTCTAGTCTGTGCTTTTGCAGATGTGCCAGTTTGGAAGCCAAACTGATGTCTCAGTCTCTGATGTGTCTCAGTTCCCTGTGGCATTCCTGAGACTCGTGTTGTTGTCTTCAATTGAGAAAACAGTATTTTGGTAAATTTTCTCAGCTATATTGTTACTGGGCTTTTTTAGGATTATTTCTTGCTCATAATAATGTCTCCGTTAGCCCTTCCCTGAAGTCTGTTCCAGGCATGGCGTTCAGTTATGATATACATACTCCTTTTTCCAGGTCATAATGGAGGTAGCAATCAAGACTGTTTTTAGCTGCAGCTCTGTATCAGCCTCTCTCCCTGCCCCATCAGCTCAATACCTTTTAATTTTCCATCACAATCCTACCTCGTGAGGCTTTGCCCATTTGTAATGTACAGGATTACAGTCTTTTGGGCCACTGAATTCCATACTGCAAATTACAACATCAGGACCAAATTTTGTGATTTGGCAGGCAACAGAAGAACAGACTAACTTTCAACATGGTTATTTCCATGTAGAGACATGACAATGCATTTATCAGCAAGAAGGGCAGTCAGAATAGCTGTACTGGGAGAGCAGGTCTGAGTAGGAAGGTCTCATCTGGTGACCAGTGACACCAGGAGACCTGGTGGCCCAGCAGACCTCCTCCAGTCCTGGGTTTACACATGGTATTTTCTGAGCCTGCTTTGGGATCCTAGCCAACACTTGGAAGTGCTGAGGTCTGAGCTGCTTACAAAGCTCCCCTTTCTGCTTCTAACGGTTCTCACGGTGGCTTTAAACATTTCCCTTCCCAGACACTGAGCTTTCACTAGCAAGATACATGACACATACTGAAAGCATATGCCTGTTTGAGAATGACAAGTCACACACAGCGGTTCGGATCACAGCATCTGGACAACTATGCACCAACGCTCTCACATCAGCGATGATGTGGTCTCATGCCCTGAGCCTGCTTCTCCCCATGCAGCCAGAGGTGAGCACCTATAATCCCTTCTCCTTTCTCCCTGCCTCTATTTTATTTTTCCACTCCTGCTTCTAAATTTCCAACTTTTAATTGTTTTGTGCTACAGTGCATAAAACCTTATCCTTGTGTGCCACTGAACTAACACAACTAATTTTCAGCCTTTCTTGATAACAGACTGGAAATTAACAACTTCATTTATTAATACTCCACCTTTTTCTATTCAAAGCAGCCAAAGAACCTGACAAAATACACACACACACGCATGCACACTCTCTGCATGCTCCTAAACACTCCTAAACCATGCATGGTCCTAAACACTTCCTGGGCATATATTTATACTCAGGTGCAAGCACCGGGTTTCTTGGTCTCAGGGGTCAGACCCCTAATGTTCTTCAGCCTACACGGTCAGCTGCAGCCAGGCAAAGCAGGTGTTAAACTCTGTAAAGTCAGATTTGGCATGGTCCTCATGTGCCCAGCTTTTAATCCCTGCTTTGGATCTACATGAAAAGAGACCTTTATATTTCCTTAAATACCAACTCCCTTTCCTGATAGTGATTTTTTAAATTGACAAGAAAAACCCCTAAACAACCCCTTTTTTAAACTCCAGTGGTGTGTTTCCTTCAAAGAAACATAGGGGTATGCCATATCCCATACACCTACGTAGGTTGTGTGAGCATTATTGTTAATTCTAATTGGCTCAGAATTACACTTATCCAGTTATCTCCCACACATGGGTACCCACTATAGATGCAACTGTCACTCTGCGTGTATTTGTAGGATGCCTGGCACAATGCTACAAGGCCTCTGTGAGGTACTGTAATGTATACATGTTAAATAGCAATAAAGCAAGCCACTGAATAGCCTCCTCGGAGGAGAGAACTACCTTCCCAGCAGAGAGGAGAGAAACGATACGGCTGGCTCACCACAGAAAGTAAAACAAAGGATAAGGAGGGACCTAAATGGAGAGCCAGGAGAATTTTCCCTAACCTGATTGATCTTTTTGGTAGCGATGATGTCTTGCATGTGCTCTACCTTAGAGTATCTCCTATCCTAGGAGGGAGGCTGGCTGATGCAGGCTGTCAGAGAGCACAGAGGATGTTTCCCTCTTGTGGTAAGCTATGGTTGGCCTTTCTGACATTATTTGGCTCATGTAAAAATAAAAGGCAGCAGACAAAAAGCACAGGGTACAGTGTGTGGGGGAAGCACCACCAAGCTCACCTCTCCACAGCAATATGGTCTCACTGGTCTGGGCAAAGAAGGAAGAACTTGCGCTTATCCAGGACAAAGCATTCTTCTTCAAACAATACCTCTCACATAAAGGACAAAGCATCTTGTCCTTGGGGGTTTGAAGTGGGAACCCACCAGCTGTCTGACACGTTATTTATAGATGTCCACATTGTCTATAAATTTTCAAGGCTACATCACAGGTATCTGCTGAGCTAGCAAGGCAGATGCTCCAAAATCTACACGTGCCATCGCCGCTCCAAAACTGCCATCTTTTCTGCAGTCACTGGAGCCATTAGAGTCTTCTGAAAAGAGGAGCAGCAAAAGTACAAACCCAGCAAACTACACTCAGCACGCAAGGGTTAAGCCTCTAGCGCACAACCCTTTTGTGCTACCCGGTTGTATATTGTATTCACCTAAGGTCTGTGAAAGCCAAATGGTTTTGAAACCCCATTTAACACCTCAGCAAGGGCTGAGTTAGGTGCAGAATGACAAGATCCTTTGACATCTGAGCGCGCTGGCTTTTGTGGGCTTAAGTGCCTCCCTTGGTGGTTCTTTGTTATAGTCATTTCTTGTAGGGTTTTTATTTTTCCTTTTCACATTAATGTTCCATTCCATTGTGCTCATAGCTTTCTTCAGGCCTACTTAATGTCAGGGGGAATATTACCATTTCTTCCCTGTCATTAGAACAGCTTTAATCCTGTCTGCATTGCGAGGGCAATAAATGATAATAGCTACCACATTTTTATTTCTGTGGTGCCTCTGAGCACCAGGTTTTTTGAAAAATCCCAAACAAACAAGTTTAAGCTTGGGATCTTTTAAACCCGGTGGGAGACTGTGTTGTCTGGGGAGCAGGAACGCAGAACTGCAACAGATGGTGAGATCTGGACCTATGGTTTGCAATTTTATGGTCTCTGGTGAAACTTCTGTGCGAATAGCTCGTTGTGGGTGGTGGAACAAACAGTTTACATGAAGTGCATCTAGCTAGTGTGCCCAGATGGAGCTTCTACGGAGAGGTGATACTTGTTAAACCGAGGCTGCAAGCAGCTGTAGAGGGCAGCTTCCCTCTTGCAGGAGGTGAAGGCATCCATCCTGCTGAGTCGTGCAAACGGTGGCGTTGGGGAACTCCACTCTCTGCCCCGCTGCTCCAACAAACCTGTGGATAGACCTGGAGGCCCTGTGTGAATGTGACCCAAAATACCAAAAATACAACCCAGGAGCTGGCTACAAAGCAAGACCTTCACTGGAAATAAAGTGGAATTCGAGATTTTCCTAAAAAGTCTTGGGTAAAATCTGTCATTTTACCAGTATGACAGAAGGGGCTTTTACAGATACAGTCTTCTCCTGAAACTGCACTTGGATCCATAAAAATTGTCTCCCATAATAAGACGGTCTCATGCAGAAATGAACCTCCCAGGACCGAGGAAAGGACCAAGAGGTGGGAGAAGCTGCAAAGCACATCACCAATTATATAAAGCCACCTTGGATGCACACCTTTTGCCTAAAACACCCTTGGGCAATGAATTCCCATTAAAGTTAGTGGCAGGCGGCATCAAATTCTCAGACACAAAGCATTTTAATAATGTTTTCTAGAGAGACAATAGCTTTGGGAAAGGCTTTTCTACTAGATGTTTCACTTGCAGAGCTTCATGTGTTCACAGTAAAGATTTATGCTAGTGAAAAATACTAAGTCATCTTCTCTACATAAAGGCCAGCGAAGATACCAGGAGCATCTCAGTTATCTTGAACAGCCTGCACTGCCAATGGGACTGAGAAAATAGTCTGGAAAAATGGGACGTGTGTCTTCGGGAGAAGAATGTGGGAGCATCCTTAACATTAGGAAAACATTGAGATCTCTTCCTGACATGCCTAGTTACGTACAAACACCTTCTCTACCAATTTCCATTCTGGGAGAATTTTTAAGCTCCTGAAGAAAGAGACTCTCTAGTGAGCTGCAGAGAGCAAGAGAGATCATGTAAAACACTCTGCATAAATGCAAATTGCAGGGAGGCCAGCCAGAGCACAGGAAGGGAAGTTGTTAGAAACTTCGGGTCATTCATCATGCGGGTGCAGTGACACCGCACATACAGATGCAGCTTCTGTCTCAAGCAGTTACTCAGTGTAAACCAAAGACTATGACATGATTTAGGCAGCTACTGAGAAAACCCCACTGCTTCTCAGCAGAAACTTTACCTGTAAAATATTATTTAGACAAAATAGCCGCAGCACACTGGAGGATACTAATTTGTACCACTTTTCACAAGCATCAGAGAGACTCTTTCACTATTCACCAGATGTTGCTCCAGCCTTCTGTTGACATTGCAGGGAGATGCCTCTGATGAAACACATTTGTGCATGAAATCAGAGTCACTGGCTACCCTGGGTCAGGCAGGCCTTGAACAGAGACATACCAGGAGCACCAGGTTTTCAAGGAGTGGAAACAGTCCTTGGATTTAACAATATTGTGCAAGACAACTGAGCCACGGAGAGCTTCACACATCAGATGCTAGATTTGCTTCCCACAAGGAAAACTGGGGAAACTACACTGTGTAATGGACTCTAATGGTACATCTAAAGTGAGCACATGGATGGCTAAAGGTATAATTAACCTAATTAAGGCACCATTTATTCCAGAAGCCTCAAAGAGGAATGGCAGGTGGAACTGCCATCTTCAAGAGAAGGTTGTCAGGGCAGACGCTGCTGCCACCAGTGGGCAAAACCACAACAAAGACTTGGTCTGGAAGGAGCAAGGCAAAAAGAAATATCCCTGGGGCAGCTTTCTCTGTCTCTTGGTGTGCACAAGAAGCCAGGGGTGCAATGCAAAAGCCTGTGATTTACACCTCTGGGATTGTTCTAGTGAGGGCTGTGATTTTCTTCTTTCTGTACTGCAACCCACTTTAGGTGCTGAATGTGGCAGGGAGGGGTGTCTAGCCTTCACTTTGAGTTCCTGACCCTCCTGTTAAAGAAAAGATTAATTTCCCTGCGAGAGAAATTATTTTTGGCTGCCTATATTTAACATGGCAGTGAACATCTGCAGTCATATTTCCTAAGCATTTGTTGTGATCATTCCCCTGCACTCCTCCTGACAGTAAAGTGGTGTCAGTTGAGAGCCTTAGTAGCATTTCCAAAATGTGCTTAAATGACCTAGTTGACTACCACGTCTCTTTAAAGAAGAGAAGTTGGAATGATCTGAAGGTGATTTGGGATCTAGGCACACAACGTGCCCGTGCAGGCACATTCCACAGCAGAGTGGGGAATTGTGGCATACAGGGGGGTTTCCTGAGCCGAGGAAACCCCAGGGGAGCACAGAGACCTGTCAGAAGCCAGCAGCTCTCACGAGAGCAGCTGACGAGGTGTGGGTGGGGACAGGAGTAATGGCGGACACCCCCCACTCCCACAAAAGGCAGCCCCAGGGAGGGCTGTGACCAGGAGCGCTGCGACCAGGACAGGCAAACAGTGGCATGGCATGGCATGGCATGGCATGGCATGGCATGGCATGGCATGGCATGGCATGGCATGGCTCAGGCAGAAGGGCACCCCTTCGAAGGAGGTGAATTCCACTGGGTGGGACATTTGAGGTACACATAAGCCAGCAACCGGGCACCATTCTGTGACCATCTGCACAGGCCAAGGGCACTCCTTCTACCTGACCATCAAGGCAGAATGGTGGGCACTCGTCTGAGAGCAAAGGCTGCAGCTCCGGATGGGGGGTCTGCACCATCTACCCCAGCGGTGGCTGATACCTCCACCCAGATGGAGCTGCTGAAGGGAGAGGCTGCAGTGCAGACCTCAGAGTGCAGGAAGGGCCTAGACCTTTCTCCTGGGGCAGGAACAGGAGGCAGACCCGCCTGCAAAAGCTGTGCCCCGGGGGAGGACCTCCGGCAACAGACGGCTGAGCTGCAGGAGGCGGTGAGAAGGCTGTGTAACATCAGGGAGGCTGAGAAGGAGTTAAATAGCTCGTTCCAAGTGCAGTCTGCAGTGGACCCACAACCCACAGCCAAACAGCCAAAAACTCCCCCACTGGCACACAGAGAAGGGAGGGGGGCCAATAATGCAGAAGAATGGATGGTTGCAATGGCAAGGACAAGCAGGAGGAAGAGACTTCCCCTGAAGCCTGAGGTGCCCTTGCAGAACTGCTTCACCACTCTGCAGATTGAAGAGGAAAGACCCATCACACCAGGAGAGATGCTGGAGCTGAGCAAGGCAGCCCGATCTGCTCCCCGTATAACAACCAGCACAACTAAGAAAAGGCGACGGGTGATAGTAGTAGGCGACTGTCTTCTGAGAGGTACGGAGGCACCCATTTGCCAACCTGACACACTCTCTAGAGGGGCGTGCTGCTTACCGGGGGCTTGTATCAGGGATGTCATCAAGAGACTACCAAGCCTTGTACAGCCCGCTGACTATTATCCTCTGCTGTTGTTTCACGTGGGCACCAGTGATACAGCCAGCAGCAGTCTGAGGAGTACCAAGAAGGATTACAGAGCATGGGAGCGGTGGTAAGGGACTCTGGAGCACAGGTAGTTTTTTCATCAATCCTCCCGGTCAAAGAGAAGGGGTTTGAAAGGGCCAGTCAATTCTGGCGAATCAACAAATGGTTACAGGACTGGTGCCGCAGCCAGGGGTTAGACCACGTGTTACTTAGACCATGGGACTCACTTTGAGAAACCTGGTCTATTAGGGACTGATGGGGTCGGTCTGTCAGAGAAAGGGAAGAGCATCTTCGATCATAGGCTTGCCAAGCTGGTGAAGAGGGCTTTAAACTGAAGTTGCCAGGGGAGGGGAACCTCAGTCCATCCCACTCTTACCAGTTTGATGCCAGTGCCAGCAATAGACACCCAGAGCCTGGAGAAGGATCACAGGTCAGCAGGAGAGCACCTGAAGAGCAGCACAAAGGAATTCCAGCCACTCCAGCCAGTAAGTCAGCTTCATCAGGGGCCCAACTTAAATGCCTCTATGCAAACGCACGTAGCATGGGGAATAAACAAGAGGAGTTAGAGACGTGCACACGCCTGCACGACTATGATCTTATTGGCATCACAGAGACACGGTGGGATGGCTCCTACGACTGGAGTGTTGGAATGGAAGGATACAGGCTCTTTGGGAAGGACAGGCAGGGGAGACGAAGAATGAGTGTCACCATCAATAACCAGGTGGAGTACATGGAGCTCTGCCTGGGGATGGATGAGGAGCTGACTGAGAGCTTATGGGTCAGGATTAAAGAGAGGGCAGGGACAGGTGACATTATAGTGGGGGTCTGCTACAGGCCACCCAACCAGGAAGACCAAGCAGACCCTCTGTAGACAGATAAGAGCAGCCTCACGTTCACAAGCCCTGGGCCTCATGGGGGACTTCAACCACCCCGATACCTGTTGGAGGGACAAGACAGCAGGGCATAAGCAATCCGAGAGGTTCCTGGAATGCATTGATGATAACTTCTTTCTCCAAGTGATAGAGGAGCCAACAAGGAGAGGTGCTATGCTGGACCTTGTTCTCACCAACAAGGAGGGGCTGGTGGGGAATATGAAACTCAAGGGCAGCTTTGGCTGCAGTGACCATGAAATGGTGGAGTTCAAGATCCTTAAAGTACCAAGGGGGGTGCACAGCAAGCTCACTACCCTGGACTTCAGGAGAGCAGACTTTGGCCTCTTCAGGGATCTTCTTGGTAGAGTACCATGGGATAAAGCTCTGGAGGGAAGAGGGGCCCAAGAAAGCTGGTTAATATTCAAGGATCACCTCTTCCAAGTTCAGGAGCGATGCATCCCAACAAAGAGGAAGTCACGCAAAAACGCCAGGAGGCCTGCATGGATGAACAAGGAGCTCCTGAACAAACTTGAACACAACAAGGAAGCCTACAGAGGGTGGAAGCAAGGACAGGTAGCGTGGGAGGAATACAGAGAAATTGTCCAAGCAGCCAGGGATCAGGTTAGGAAGGCTAAAGCCCTGATAGAATTAAATCTGGCTAGGGACGTCAAGGGCAACAAGAAAACCTTCTATAGGTACGTCGGTAATAAAAGGAAGACTAGAGAAAATGTGGGCCCTCTCTGGAAGGAAGCGGGAGACCTGGTTACCCAGGATATGGAGAAGGCTGAGGTACTCAATGACTTTTTTGCTTCAGTCTTCACTGGCAAGTGCTCAAGCCACACTGCCCAAGTCTCAGAAGGCAAAGGCAGGGACTGGGAGAATGAAAAACCGCCCACTGTAGATCAGGTTCGAGACCATCTAAGGAACCTAAAGGTGCACAAGTTGATGGGACCTGATGAGATGCATCCGTGGATCCTGGGGGAAACTGAGGGACTATCCATCATATTTGAGAAGTCATGGCAGTCCGGTGAAATTCCCACTGACTGGAAAACAGGAAACATAACCCCCATTTTTAAAAAGGGAAAAAAGGAAGACCCAGGGAACTACAGGCCAGTCAGTCTCACCTCTGTGCCCAGGAAGATCATGGAGCAGATCCTCCTGGAAACTATGCTAAGGCACATGGAAAATAAGGAGGAGATTGGTGACAGCCAACATGGCTTCACTAAGGGCAAATCATGCCTCACAAATTTGGTGGCCTTCTATGACGGGGTTACAGCATTGGTGGATAAGGGAAGAACAACTGACGTCATCTACCTGGACTCGTGCAAAGCATTTGACACTGTCCCGCACGACATCCTTGTCTCTAAATTGGAGAGATATGGATTTGATGGATGGACCACTTGGTGGATAAGGAATTGGCTGGATGGTCGCTGGCAAAGAGTTGCGGTCAATGGCTCGATGTCCAAGTGGAGACCAGTGACGAGTGGCATTCCTCAGGGGTCAGTATTGGGACCGGCGCTGTTTAACATCTTTGTCAGCGACATGGACAGTGGGATTGAGTGCACCCTCAGCAAGTTTGCTGATGACACCAAGCTGTGTGGTGCAGTCGACACGCTGGAGGGAAGGGATGCCATCCAGAGGGACCTTGACAGGCTTGAGAGGTGGGCCCGTGCGAACCTCGTGAGGTTCAACAAGGCCAAGTGCAAGGTCCTGCCCATGGGTCAGGGCAATCCCAAGCACAAATACAGGCTGGGCGCAGAAGGAATTGAGAGCAGCCCTGAGGAGAAGGACTTGAGGGTGTTCATGAGAAGCTCAACATGACCCAGCAATGTGCGCTTGCAGCCCAGAAAGCCAACCGTATCCTGGGCTGCATCAAAAGAAGCGTGACCAGCAGGTTGAGGAAGGTGATTCTCCCCCTCTACTCCGCTTTCGTGAGACCCCACCTGGAGTACTGCATTCAGCTCTGGGGCACCCAACATAAGAAGGACATGGACCTGTTGGAGCGAGTCCAGAGGAGGGCCACAAGGATGATCAGAGGGCTGGAGCATCTCTCCTATGAAGACAGGCTGAGAGAGTTGGGGTTGTTCAGCTTGGAGAAGAGAAGGCTCCAGGGAGACTTTATAGCAGCCCTAAAGGGGGCCTACAAGAAAGCTGGAGAGGGACTTTTTACAAGGGCATGTAGTGATAGGACAAGGGGTAATGGCTTTAAATGGAAAGAGGGTAGATTTAGATTAGATATAAGGAAGAACTTCTCCACTATGAGGGTGGTGAGGCACTGGAACAGTTTGCCCAGAGAAGTTGTGGATGCCCCATCCCTGAAGTGTTCAAGGCCAGGTTGGGTGGGGCTTTGAGCAACCTGGTGTAGTGGAAGGTGTCCCTGCCCATGGCAGGGGGTTGGAACTAGATGGTCTTTAAGGTCCCTTCCAACACAAACCATTCTATGATCCTGTGATTCTATATGGTGTATGCAACCTTTGAAAATCGGGCCTTAACTCATGTATGCTGAAAGGATGTCTCCTGTGATAGCTTTTATCAGTGCATTCTTAAGGTCTTATGCTTTCCTGACATTGTCTGTGGAGCAGGTCTAGACTGGAAGAATTGGGATGGCATGTGGGGCAGGTTTGGTTGACAGGGGTCCTCTGTGCACATGCACTTTGCCCCAACCTGATGGTGCAGCTGTAAATGTGTGGCTATAATATGCTTGCATCATCCTGTGAACTTCATTCTTAAATCTCCCATGGAAGGGCTAGAGTAATGAGAAAATCATCCACTTTCTGCCTGGTTAGAAAGAATAGTCTACGCAATATAATTAAGACAGTAAGACACTTTATTCCAGTGTAGAAAAGTTGTCCACATTATAATCTCCCTGGTAACTACATTGAGGCCAACAGAATTACACTGGGTCTAAGTATGGTTTAGTTTTGTCAGCTGGGAAACACAACATGTTTCCTGAATGAGGCTGCAGGGATACAGGACCTGATTTGTGTGTGCAGTCAGCTGCGACTTGCTTGTAAAGTGTACTTGCTTCACGTCTGGCTTGAGCATAGGTCACCAAGGTCCTCCTCAGAAGCGTCCTCAGGCATGAAACCAAAAGGAATTTGTGATAAAAGGCCCTTAAGAAACTTCTCCTGACATCCTTATTGGAAAATCCTTCAAAGCAAATGTATGGGAAATAACAGAAACCTGAGCAGATCTGAAAGCTGGGAGGGAGAAGGGGAACAGGGGAAAGGAGATGCCAGCTTGAGGTTCATTGGTGGGGGAACAGACAATTTAATTTCAAAATCAATTGGAGCTTTAAAAGAGAAAAACAAGGGTGAAAGAGAGTGCGAAGGGGGGCTGACTGCAGGAGCGTTTGGAGATCCAAGGGCCAGGTGCCTACTTCTACAAGGTGGGGGAGAAAAATGGGCTTTCAACTTCTGGGTCACTCTGTCTTTTCTCTCTCTGAATGGACAAAGACAATAACACTCTGTCCTTCTTTAATCCTGCCTAGTCTTAGTTAAGAAGGGTTTTTTCAAACCTCACTGGCTAAAGCCTGGCAGCCTATCCTCTATGAAGATTTTTAACCTCATTTCACAGTTGGACAGACTGAGGCAGCCACCTGTGCAAAGCCACACAACAATTTTCAGGAGGGACCCAAGTACCCTCACACGAACCCCTCTTTGCCAAGGGACAATGTGAAGAGTAAGCCCATCGCAATGTTTTTCCAGTGGGATGCTCACAATTCACCAGTGAAATGCATTTCCCCAGTGGATGGTGACTGCTCCACGGGGCACTCCCTGTCCCCATTTGCTCTTCTCGCCCATCCTTTCGGAGGAGGGAAAGCGCTGACAGCAGAACAAGGCAGTACTGGGTGTGATACTCCTCTCCAAGCACACACAGACTTGGCACCTCACCCAAGGCTCGGGGATTTTGTGACCAGCTGTTGAGTGGGCACTTTGAAATGGAGCTCATGTACTGGCTTTAACACTAAACCCATTTCAATTCCTCTCACAGATCAACCTCATCCCCCCTGCTGATTCATGCTGGGCCAAAGGTTTCTAAAAGGAAGAAGGATAACAAGACCTCTTGCCTGAAAGACTGGAGACCTTCCCAGAACAAAACCATGGCCCCCGAAACACCTCTTGGTTGGCTCTCTCTAAGTGATTTCATGATTTGTTAGCTTTACAAACCAGAAGGGCTATCTAATCAAGATGGCCATGCTTGACTTCCAGCACAGCACAGAGCTGGGTGCCCAGCTGGTGGCTCCTGAGCAGAACTACTGCTGAGCAGTGGTTTCTGGGCCAAGCAAACCCCTCCCCGTGGGGCAGGGATGGCACCTCTGTGGGCCTCACTGCGAGTCCATCCAATCTCCAGTCCTCAAGGGAGCAAAAGGGAGTCATTATCCCTGCTGGCTCTGCCAGATGTGTGCAATATGCACTGTGGGTCTCTGTCAAATGAAGATGTAGGAGGAGAAGTTGGCCACCTTTGCCATAGAACTTACCCTATTCCTGAATCACACTGACATGCCTTTTGTTAGAACACAGTATCTTTAAGAAAGATATAAAGACTCCATTTTATGGGCAATGTCTATATTTAAGGATTATGCTTCTGCAGGAAATTTTCTTTGGTACTAATTAATAAAGATTCTTCACTTCTGGTTGTAAGCCTTCTACTTTATTGTCTAGCTATGAGATCTTATATTTGTGCAGCATCTAGCACCAAGGGGAAACTCAGAGTGCAGCTGCTTTGTTTTTAGCCTTCTTCTTTAAATAATAAATATATTATTGAAAGCTACAAAGCAACTGGCCAGGCTTTTGGTTATCTTTCATTAAACAGAAAGCAAACATTCGAATGGTCTACTGGACAAGCAAAGAATCAACTTTTTTGAAGAAAAGTTACCCTAGACACCCCAGCTACTTTAGTCCATTTTATCATAAAAGGTTCAGTAGGCTTTACTTTTAATGTCTCTGAGATGAAACTAATGCCGATGGAACTGATCCAATTCAGACATACAGCAGACAATAAAGCTAGCTGAAACTTTTCAACACTTTTTTTTCCCCTTCTGAATGAAAACTGAGGTTTGATCAAAAGTAGGAAATCGCTGATTTTGACAAAACACCCCGATTTTCCCATGGAAAGGAAAAAGGGGGAAAAAGTTTTCGTGTTAAGTCAGAATGTTAAAAAATACGTGTCGGGATGCAATCAACTCTCTACCCCTTCTCTGGATCATAAATTGCGCTCAGACTGCTGCCAGTATCCTTTCCGCCTAGAAGAGGTACTGTGCTGGCAGCCGGCTGGAGGAGCAGGGATAAATCTGAGGCGAGAGGTGGAGAATGTGGGGCCAATGGAAACGTTGCCAGCATTCATACTCGGCCATGGGAACAATGGGATGGGAAGCTCAGCAACTCCCTGTCTCCTGAGAAAAACTGCATTTACCCGGCACCCGGACAACTTCTGCTCAGCACAGCATATGCCCTTTGTCCTGCCCTGCTCACAGGGTGACGTTTCCCCCTGTGCCCCAGTGTATTCAAGCCATTAGTCCTCTCCTCCCCACTGCCACCTGCGTGCTTGCCCTTCCCCTGCTCCGACAGGTACAGCCATGCCTCTGACTATAATACAGGTTCATCCCTGCTTTCTCACCTGCCCTGTGAGCACCTCCACGTCAGGCTCAGCAGTGCCCCGTAATCCTTCCTACCCACAGGGTATGGCTGGCTTTTTCTGTGACCCCATCTCTGCGGGTGCAGGAGCCCTCCATGTGTCCCCATACTGCGTCCCACCGTCACAGGCACGTGCACGGCCGTGAAAAACCCTGGGGTGCTGCGAGCACAGGCACAGGCATGCACCCCCACCAAGGGAGCCCTCCAGCATGTCCAAATCCCTTCTGCCACACACCTCCCAAATCCTTCCTACCATGTCCCACCCGGACGCGTGCGCACACACACACACACTAATCCTTCCATTAGCTAAATCCCGTCTTTTTACAGCAGCGTTCTAGCACACAGCCCTCCTTATCACCCTGCTCACAGACGTACGGACTAATCTCTCTCCATGTGCCACACGCAGCCACCCGCTTATCTTGTCTCTCTTCTACACACGCGCACTTTTTTACACAGAGACTAATCCTTCTCAGTGTCACGTACCTCAAAATCCTTCTTACAACACCCCCTCGCACACTGAGTAATCCTTTTCAGAGTCTCACACACACGATCCCACTGACAGCATCCCTCCACATGCATGCACAGCTGCATGCAGCATCCCACAGCATGTTTCACATGCACAGGAACATTTTTGTATGTCACACACACCATTATCCCCCTTCCTGAAGCACATATTTTCCACTAAGTCTGACACATGCATGTGAATTTGCCATCAGTGCAGTAAAACCATCATTTTTTTACAGCCAGAAAAACTAATGCAGGTGAGGTATTTGGGGGTAAAACCTTGGATATTTGGGTAACTGTCCTGGAAAATGGAGAGCTTGTCTCATGAGGAGAGATTTAAAAGACCTGGCATGTTTAGTGCAGGGAAGCAAAGGCTGAGAGAGGATGGGTTGCTGTCTATAAAAACATCAGAGGGGTAAACACTAGAGAAGAGCTATTGATGCTAAAGGACAACATTGGCATGAGAACAAGTGAGAATAAACTAGTCATGAATAAATGCAGGCTGTGAACCACAGAAAGATTTGTAACCACGGGAGGAGAGCAGCTCTGGTATCGCTTTCCAAAGGGAGCACAGGAGCAAAACCAGAGCTGGTTTCATCTAGCGCATCATTTTTGTCTGAGAGCACAACCCGGCGTCGGTGACCCTGAGGTCCCTTCCCGCGCTCGCTTTGCAGTTCGGGCTCAGAGTCACACCCTCTCGCACCAGCACACTATTTCTATCATAAGAAGTCAATAGTGCAAAAGCACTTTGTTCCTTGGCTTTGTCTCCCCACCTGCAGCAAGGGGGTAAGAAAACGGAATCCTTCCCTTTGTGCCTCAGTCTCATGCAATGACCTTACACCCACCCATCACCTCCACAGTTCTCTTCTTTGACTTGCTAACAGGTATTGCAGCAAAACTGCCCTGGCCCTTGCCTTTTTGACTGCAACGCTCATGTCACTGTAACAGATGAGAGGAAGCAGAGAGCTCCCTGCTCTGCGCGGGAAGTGCAGGCGCAGCACCCAGGGATCTATTTTGATCACTGTGGCATGCAGAAACCACTCTCACATTTCCTCAGCACACATTTACATTCCCAAAGTCTCCCGCCTCCACTGTTCGGCTGTCTCCAGAGACACTGAACACCTGACATATCTGATAGGAATTACATATCTGTAATACGGATACAAAAAACCACAGGGAAATGAATATTTAGTGGACTGCAAGTGCTGCTGCATAAGCCGTTATCCTCCCAGGAGCAAGTGTGCCAGATGCTTTCCTCCCCTATACCGGGGTAAAGCAGATGAAGGGGATGTTGACTGAGCAGTGTGAGAGAAGAAGCAGATATAAAGGTCCCTACCATTTGCATAAAGATGAAACAATCTCTTTTGAAAGGGGTAGAGAAAACCAAGACATTTGAAAGTTTCTATATACCTCACACTATCAAACATGGAGCTCTGCCCCGTGGGACATACTCTGCTTATGCTGAAGTCAACGACTTTTAAAAAAACTTGAGTTCTTGGTAAAGAGAACGGCATTTATTAAAATGTGGGTGCCATTTATGACAGCGTAGTGTGAGGGCAACCAAGTGCGCACTGGGCAGAGAGGGCTGCAGGGGGAGGAGGACACTGGAGATGCACAATGCACGTGGCAGAGCTGCAGGGAGCTATTTCAGTGATTCTCCTAGAAGCCGATGGAGAAAAGGGGAAAGGAGGGAGTGAGGGTGGGAAGATGCCCCCCCCCCCTTCAGACTTTGGAAACTGTTCATTTAGGAAGTTCACTTCATGTTCTGAAATTACAAATTGGTCTCTTCTTTTTTATAACCATGAAACTCTGAAGAGAACACAAAAGGACAACCTGGCAAATAGAGCTACCAACATACTTTCTCCTCTTAAGAAGTCACATGCACAAAAAAATTACATGTTTTTTTTTTCCTGATGGAAATATCAAAATGAAACAAGAATATTTAGGTTTGTGCTGTTTCAAGTAGCCTTAAGTTTCCTTTTGGTCAAGGAAACTGACAAAAATAGTTTTATTTCTTTAGTCATAGATTTTTAGTACTTTTCTCTCTGTGGAGAGAAGATGGGAAAACAGAGAAATGTGAAAATAGGTGGAGATTGGCATCACATGCTGGGGTTTTTTTCCTGTTTTCCAACTGGTAGGTGGGAGGTAAGTGGCAAACTGGCAAAAAGTGTGAGCATACATAGAAAATCTCCACGTTTACCTTTTATTTCAGATTTGCAATGGCAAAATGATAGTAAACAGTTATTGAAACTACTATTTCCTTGAGGGGGAAAATTCTTTTACGGAAAAGACCTATTTTGAATGAGAAAATTTTCCACAAGCTTTCAGCCACCTCTACACAGAAATCTGTAATTATCTGCAATGGTCTGGGGTGCAGCAATGGGGAAAAAAACAATGTTGAGGGAGAGGTGGTGCATTGGCATCAGCCACAATGCAGTGCAGTAAGCACAAAACTCCGGGACAAAATCAAAAAAGCCAAATCAAATTAAAAGACGGAGAAAAACTAAGGAAAGTCCTGAGTACTTTTAAACCAAAGAAGTAAAAAAAGGTTTGTTAATGCCACAGGTGATGTTTCCAAAGCATACAGCACATGGTATTGCAGGTCAAGCTCTTGCACAGGCAGCACAGACCTCTTCAGCTCCTGCTCCAAGCCTGACTTTATTTAAATATAGCTTGGTTATTTCCAGCCAATCGAGCAGTCAGCACAGTGGGCAAATACTACACACCTCATAGGGCTCAGCCCAGAAAAAACCCCACGTTTGAACCTTTCCTTTTCCACTGCAAGTGTAGATTCAGAGCTCTGAGATTATGAACTGTTCAAACAGCGAGCTCAGCCTGGGTTTGGAAAGAGCAGGTCCGTCCCTGGAGTCTGGCTTAGTTGCACCTCATGACAACTCACCACTCATACACACCTTTCCAGAGGGATCTCTCAACCCTCAGGAGAGGCTAGCACCCAACTGAGAGAGGACAATGCCCCATTCATATGGTGGAGGAACCCATGAAACACATCCTCGAGCCTTGCTAAGAGCAGAGGAGCCTTGCTGAGAGCAGAGGTGGAGGCATTTCACATCTCATTTCCTAGGACACAAAGAGCACAATGAACCAGTCTCCAGCCACAGTGATTATGTCTCACATGTACCAGGAGAGCAAAGTTTCAAGCTCTTGGGACAGAGAGTTAAAGAAGGGGAATGCCTGGTCTAGGGAGCTCTTGAAAAGCTGCCAGATCCTGTAAAACAATTTGGAGATGCCACAAGACTTTCTACCATCAAATTGCATGGGGAGATCCTCCACTGGTCCCTAATGGCTTTGTGCTGCTGGACTCAGGCCCAAGTTGGTGGGTTTTCTGTCTGTGCATTTATTAGAAGGTGAATTAATGTGCAGTATACCTCATTTTCCTATTTAGAAAAGCCTCTGCTGGGTATGAAAGAGGGAAAATCAGTGACCAGATCAAGAGACAGCAAGGGAAGTACAAGTGTGAGAAGGGATAAGTGATGAGATCAATGACCTGAAGGCAACTCTACATTGGCTAAGGGTTGGTTCTGTTTCTTTCCTTTGAAATGTCCTCTCTCTTCCACTTTTCCTTGCTCCTTTCATGGACTACATGGCTTTTCAGTGCTATTCTCCAATTTATTAAGTTTATCCTCTCATTCCCCCTCAGATTTTAGTCTCTCTGCTCCAGTGCTCTCTTCCTCAACATCTCTTGCATGAAACAGAAAACAATAATGTTCAACCGAGAGGTTGCTTCAATGATGGTGGCATTGAAGTGATCTCGAGATGAGAGAGATTACTCTTCTACTCCAGGGAAGAGATCTTTAGCAAAAATTCAGAAACTGCAAAGAGGACTAAAAGTGATATAAAAAATATCCATTAAAATAAAAATCTTTCATAAAAATGTTAAGAGAAGAAAAGTAGTTTTAAAAAAAGCAAAAGCAAAACACAGTGTGTGAAAAAAACAACTCATGAGTATATGAAGGTAAAAACTAATCAAGCTAAGAAGGTTGTGTACCAGGGATAACAGTCATATTAAAATCAGCTTCACTAGGGTGGGTGCAGAAAATGTCAAGGAATAAACTCAAGCAAGAACTGCAAAACACTGTGAAGCACAAGCATTGCAGGATGAGTTGTTTATAGAATCACAGAATCGTTTAGGTTGGAAAAGACCTTTAAGATCATCCAGTCCAACCGTTAACCTAGCACTGCCAAGTCCACCACTATACCATGTCCCTAAGCACCCCATCTACACATCTTTTAAATACCTCCAAGGACGGTGACTCAACCACTTCCCTGGGCAGCCTGTTCCAATGCTTGACAACCCTTTCAGTGAAGAAATTTTTCCTAATATCCAATCTAAATTTAGTCTCGCTTAATCCAGAAAAAAATTGCCTGTAATGGGTGAAGCTCTTTTGGAACTGAAATCATATTTCATTGCTTCTCTTTTATGGAATTTATATAATTTATCTTGGCAAGTGGAATTAGGGAGATTTTATCTTTTCTTTTTTAAAAATTCCCTAGATGATAGCTGGGAGTGATTGGGGCTCTCATATCTCGGCTTGGGTCATTGCTTCTAGAGAAGGTGAAAGCTTGAATGCAAGATCAAGAAGAAAAGAAGTACAGTGGAAGTCTCAATACTTTGTGATAAACATTAAATACCTTGTTCTGAATCCTCCTGTCCCAAAACATGACATTGCCTCTTTATGGAATGACTTAAACATAAACATCCTTCATAACCCTGTTGTCTCTTTAAAAAAAAAAAAAAAAAAAGGCATTTGCTAACGAGGCCATAAATATTGATGTCTTTCTGAGGTCCCCCAGAGCCCTATCATTTCTGCAACTGACTGATTAATAATAGATTAAACACTTTAGTTTTGCTTACTCTGGGCTTCGTAACTTTAAGTGCATCTGATGTGTTGGTAACAGAAGGGCCTGGGACCGACGGATCTGGCAGATATTCAGTAGAGGAATATGGCAGCAGTCTACAAATACCTTCAAGGGCCAAAACTCAACCAAAATCTGCAGAGGACATCAGAGGCTTAGAGTAATTCAGTGAGGAGCTTCAGAATGTGTTTACTACAGATAAGATTCTGTGTCTTTGGAATATCTGCAGTGTTTACTATGTTACGAGTCCACATGACATTACACAGTAGATGTATAATAAACTTTGCATTCATAACATGATGCCTTTCATGTGGTGAGCTCAAAGGAGCTTTTGGCTGTGTTTTACGGAGGGCCAGACTGGGCTGGTTTCAAATGTGCTGAGCAGCAGTGATTGCTCAGTACCTCCCAAAAACAAACTTCAAGGGACTTTTTGGATGTCACACAATGAGCTTGTATCAAAGCTGATGAAAGAACCAGGTGTTCCTGGCTTCTAAGCTCATGTTTGAATCCACTGGAGACTGCTGTCACGGAGGATTTGTTCTAGCTCTGCAAGCCGTGAAACACCAGGGAAAATACCTGGTGTTACTCTCCTTGTTGATATAATTAATAACCTCATTTATAGTGCTCTATTAAAAGGACCCAGAAGGCTAGATGAAAAGTCACATCTGTCCTCTTCAGCCCTGAATTCAGTGTGAGTTTTGCTGCTCACGAGTACCTGTCATCCCAGCAGCATTGCACAGCACTGTTTAATAACCTTGATCTTTAAATGGGCAGAATGGGCCAATGCACCAAGGGATGTAACTACAATTGTTTTGGGGCCAAACTCAACCCATGTGGTTTCGGTGGTGAAAATCATTCCCAGAATCCAGCTAGGTCCTCTACTCCCATGCAAAGGGCAAAGACACACTTCATTGCTGGGAAGACTGCCTACCTGTTTCTGGTGTGAAATTGGAAGCCAATGAATTGAACACACACAGCAGCAGAGGCAGGCTTTGCTCGTACGCTGCTGCTCAACCACTGTGTAGGGAGGAGGTCCAAAGCAAGTCTGTGGGGCCACACTCACAGTCTCCTGCCTGCAGCAGTCTCTCCTGAGTGACCACCTCTGTCTGGATTTTCTTTTTTTCTCTTCAAGTCTTTGCAAACAATTCTAAAAAAGCCAAAACTAAAGCAGAGCGGTTACCCAAGCGCTCCACAGAAAATCATTGCCATTCAGCCCTCTGCCCATGCACACAGAGAGATGCAATATTAACCCTGTCCAGCAAGGCAGCAAAATACACGCTTAACGTTTAACAGTAGTTAGGATTGAGAAGTCCCTAGCTGGGTGTGTAACGTTTTCTGTCTGCTCTTTCTTTGCAGTACCTGTGGGTGAAGAGCCTGTCCAGGTGTGCGGGGAAACACGGGACAGCCCCAGGCACCCCTGGACATGCTCTGTGCATTTGGGGGCACCCAAGACTCCCCTGCACCCAAGGTCGTGCTTAGTGGCTTGCTCTCAGTGTGATGCTGGGCTCCCATTACTGGGGCTGGTGCAGATGGCAGCAATACCCCTGTTGTTTCTGAGTCAAGTAAAAGTTGAGTAGATGCTTAGGGATTTTGTTGATCAGACTGAACAAATCGGGAACAGACACTCAGGACCAGTGGGTAACACATTCAAAGACACGATCTTCACTATGTGTTTCTTTCACAAATGCTGTGTACATGGCCCCTCTGCCCCCATTACAGCAGCATTACAGACTCACATGTGCCTTTCCCTGAAATGTGTAAATAGCTTCTGAGGGTTTCCCTTTTGTAAAACACGGATTGTTTCACATTTCTTTTCTTCCTAACAAGCAGGGGTTTCTGTACTACCACACTGGTTTGCAACAATGCTTTCCTTGATGTCAGCTGCTCGGTGCCCAAAAGACATCTCTAATTGAGTATGGTTAGACAGGATTCCCGTGCCTCGGAGTGGAGTGTCGAGGGGAGGAGGGCAGAGCAGAGCTGGAGCTGACTTTGCCAGGGAGTAGCTAAGTGGTTCCCTGCCTGCTTCCCAGGCAGAGGCACTAGTGCTGCGCCATGGAGCTAACTGCACTGCAGCAAACTGATGGAAATCAAATGTCTATTGGTTTGTGCTTGTCCGACCAGGGCATCTGCAGGGAGCTGAGATGATCGCTGCAGGACTGCTCAGCCCAGGAAGCCTGGGAGCAGCAACGGTTCCTACAGAAATGCACACAGGTGTTTAAAGGGAGGGGACGGCCTTTTTTATACACCTTGAAATACAACTTTTTCAATGACAAGCTTGACTAGCAGGAAAGTCCATCTGCACTCCTATTAGTATGATGCTGCATGCAACATCAAAAGGGATGCTCTAGAGAGAAGCGGTACCAAGTGTAAGAGGAACAATCTTCATGAGGAAACATGACATAAAAAGATTTCACGCTGATCCTTTTCCCAGTTATAACTCCCAGTTGGTGAATGCAGCCGTTCTGCTGCCGCTCAGCAAATACGTCCTCAGAACCGCAACCACCGTCCAGCACATGCGGTTGCAAAGAGACTCATTCACTTAGCTCCTAACATGTGAAATGAGGTACTGCTTCAGATATTGGGACATCAGGAGAAGAACCACCCCACTGGCTGCCTTCTTAGAGAGCTTGTCCCTAGAAAATAGCTTTTTTACCATGCCTTCCTCCCTGGGCAGGTGTAGTCTGTAGCTAACATGCAATGGCTGCATTAGCCATAGTGTTGCTGTGTTGTGCTGCTGAATGTTGGGTCAGCAGCTAGTTGGAAAAAAATGAAGCTCAGAAAGGCTCTGCAATGACTGCTGAAAATTTTCCTAGCCACTGACCATGGAGCTCATTACTGTTTGCGGCACGAAGTTTCAAAGCAGGCTTTGCTCAGGCGTCGGTAGCAATCTGCTTTCAAAACAGAGGTGGAAGGAGGTCTTTGTAGGAAGCATACACCACTGTGTTTATTTATTCATTAGTTTACATACCACTGCTTCTCTACAGCAGCTCTGAGCTTTCCTATGTGGGTGAACTACAGGTCTGATTTCTTTTTATATCATTCCTCATCTAGCCCTTCCCCCCCCACCCCCCCGAAATTCAGCCAAAGAAAACATGATGTTGGATTTTTAGTCCCTTACCCTTGGGCCTCATTATGTGTGTCTCCAATCCTATTTATTTACATTTCAAGGGAGAGGTTGGCAGAGAAGAGAAAAACATGAGGGCTCCCCTACAAACTGCGATCAGCCACAATTTTCTTTTTGTACAAAATCCTGCATCTCACACTGCAAGGTCAGGAAATGTGACATGAGGGGAAACTCAGGGACAGTGGGCAGCATCTCCTTTTGTCCCTTCTCTGGGCATGGTCTGCCCTGTACTTATATTATTTCTTTTTAAAAACAAACCCATCAAGAAAGGACCTGCCAATCAATGCTCTCACTCAACCCCTCCACCCTCACTTTCCACGTCATTGCTTTTCTTTCCATTTCTTATCTCGTTTTCTCTGATCTTCAGCAGGGAGGACAGGAGGGGGAATGGGGTTCATGCTGTGCCTCTCCCACTTTGAACATGCTCACATTCAAACTCCTACTGCTGCTATTCCTTCACTACCCTCTTATGAACTCTTCTTCTACAACATATTAAACTCTTCCTCCTAAAAATACTCAAAATACCAACCCTGCTTCCAAGCAGCCAGTGGCAGAAGGAAATAATTCCTCATATGTTTTCTCATGAATTAAAGTGTAGGGCTAGTGAGCTGCACAGTGGCCACCTTTGTACCTCCAGTGAAAGGCTGAGTGGCCCTCAGGACTGGGATATGTCTGCAGGGAAGGGAAGAGGTATGACAGAGAACTATCACTGCTCTGTTGAGGGAAGGTTTTGTGTTAGTACATGATCATCACATTCAGCGAACTTTTTGTCTTTCCCAACACCCATAGACGCTGGAGAGCATTCATGCTACTCAGAGGACTCATCGGCCGAGTACAGAAGCTCCTGGAGTAACTCCATGGTGAATAACCATGCGGAAGGAGACCCCTGCTCCTCATGACTTATTTACCAGCTCTCAACAGCCTCTGTTCTTCTCCCTCTCACTATCATCGCTTCCTTTTCCAGCTTCTTAGCAAACCCAAAGTAAACATTAGCAAAATGTTCCCTATACAGGAAGCCCTTGCCCAAACCAGGAGAACTCCTTGCCTCTGAGACAGCCCCCCCCACGCTTGTACTTTGCACAACGTTGCACAACAACTTTGCACAACTTTGCACAACGTTGTTTTACGTTGTACTTTGCACAACGCCTACTCCTAGAGCAGGATCGCATCTCCTCCATGCTGTGCCCGGTTGAGTGCGTGGTGCTGCTTGATGTCCTTGGGCATACCTGCTGTCTCACGTCCAGAGCCACTTGGTCAGAGAGCGGTTGCGCACAACTCTCCTACCTGCCAGAGGTCTCTGTGGAACAAAGTGGTGGTCTTGGCTGAGCTCCTAGCTGACACCAGCACTACAATTAGCAGCGCCACAGTTTTCCGAGGACTTTTTTCCCCCCAAGTACAAAAATACAACATGGTGGGAAGAAACCTCATTGATTCACATGAAAAACTGAGGTTCACCACCTGCTAGCCCTAGTTCTGCTGTGTAAATTTGGTCCCATCAGTAACCTGACCGAGGCCAACAGGCTCATTCAGGAAAAAGGCGGTAGTAAGGACAGAAACGAAGTCACAAGCTGGGTCACAGGGACCAAGCTGGGCCCTGTCAGCCTCTTGCATGACAACTGAGAGGGTAGGAAGCACCACCAGTCTGTTGTGCGAATTGTGAAGCAGCGTGCAAAAAGGACGATGATGCATCGGCCTCAGGCTTAGCCCACGGTGTGTATCTGACTTGGCCAGGAGGCTGCCATGCCTCAGCGAAGCACAGACAAAGCTAGGGTAGCTCTGCACAGGGCACCCTCCACCTGGTATCCCATCAAATCCCACAGCAGTTCTGCCCATGGGGACTCTGTCTGTCCCAAGAGGGTCCTGCTGTCCATTGCTGTCCCAGGGACGGGATCCCAGCCCAGCCTGCCCTCGCAGTTGGGTTGCTGTGTCCCACCATGCTACAGGCAGCTTCTAGCCATCCCTGTGAACGCACAGAGTCCGGGTTAGGAACACATCACACATAGCCATAACACACACGTCTACAGCCTGCTCCTGCAGTCGCACCTAGAGCTTTTAAGGAAGCACAGAACCAAAAGAAAAAACACTCAAATCGTTGCTGGTGGCACAGAGACTCTCTGAAATGGCCCCTGCTCAACAGGACTGCGTGGTGGCATGGGGGCCACTGCACAGGGGAGCAGAGGGGGTGCAGTACAAGTAAGGCACAGACTGCAGCTGCCCCAGATTTCCACACCAACACTTCCACGCAGATCCGTTCTGCCAAAGCTTTTGCAAGCAACCCCCGAAATGCATCGTGTTGCGTTCGTGTTGGGTTTCTTGCACAGGTATTGGTGTATTTACTCGCCCCTTTGCAAACACCAAGTATGAGGAATTCCTCACTGTGTCTTTACAAAGCACAGATGTGCAGGCTTGCCTTTTTCAGGCTGTAGATTAACCTGGGAGAAAACTCTGCTCTTGCACCAGTTAGGAAGAAACCAGAAACAAGACTCTCTGGGCACTATAGGAGTTCCCCACTTCAGCTCAGGATTAATTTCCTGTAAACTGAAGGATCTGAACCAATACAGGTCCATGCTCCAGCTTAGTGCAGAGCAGAAGCAATACCACGGCTTTCTGCTGGCCTGCCCAAGGAATAATCCCTTCTCAAACTCAGCCTGCCCAGGGTGAGGAGGAGGATGCCGTGCTCTCTGTTGCAACTCAATTAGGGAAGATAGTCCAGCAACTAACATCTGCTGTGGTTTCAGCTTCTGACATTTTTATAAAGTGACACGGCTCAATCCCAGGCTCCTCCCCATTGTCCATCACTGGGGAAAGGTTTCAAATAGTTTCCGGACATACAATGCTGTAACTGCTAATCTACTTGGGGTTTGGGGCTTTTTTCCTTCATTTTTTAACAAAACATTCCTCTTACTTTCAAACTACCTCCAGGCTGCTTTTGCTGGGTAATTTTTTTTAATTAAAAGCGCATACATTTTTCAGCAAGAAATTTCAATAATTGAGCTGCAAGGAACTCCTCAGATATGAGATCTTGATTTTGCAAGTGCCCTGAGGAAACAATTTGGGAAATCCGCACTGCAAACAACTGGGAAAATAAGTGGACAAGTTGCATCAACAGGATGAAATATTAATTAAAGGGAGAATGACTTGGCAGCAAGGGAGAGAGATTCAGACTGAACTTGATGGGAGATTGCATCCACTGTCTGTATGTTTGAGTACAGTAATTTTGCAGCTCCCTTCAAGATGGAGGTCCCCAAATTGTGGTGTTTAGGATCTCACAGGCTGCTATTTAATTTGCATGATTCAGCATCCGTCAGCTTCCCTCTAAGTGGGATTTGTGCCTAAAGTGGTGTTACAGCAACTGCAGGAGACGTTGTGATGGCCATAAAATCATTTACACAGAAACAGAATGTCTCCAATGATTTAGTCCCTCCATCTCTGCTATACGTGCTGGCCCAAATTCACAGCAGTAAGAACTGAGACAAAGAGCTTTACATAAACCAGCTGCAATGCCACTCAGGGATTTTTCTCACTGAAAATTAACGCATGGGGTTTCATCACTGAATCAGTCCTACTGACTCTTGTAGTCTCAGCACAGAGCTTGCAAGGGTGAGTGAGGTCCATGAAGTCCCAGCTCCTAGAGTTATTTGATTATGAGTCATATTATCTTTTTTTCTTTTTCAGTAAGGTACAGACCTTCAACTTCAGAGGGGAAAATAAACTAAAAATAAGAGTTTTCAGTGCTAAAAAAGGGAAGATTCATAAAAAGAAGCCTCAAATTCAATATAGTGTTAAAAATGCATGACTTGTAAAACAAGCTTATGGTTTTGGGAACCTGATAGTTATTATCTGAATGCTTTCAGGCAGCAGTACCAGGCGGAACAGAGAACAGTTGCAGTAGTTACAAAAGGCTCCTCAACCATATCCATCCCTATGAACTCATCCTATCGCCTGAGTCCTGGCTCAGCAGCAAGCTGCTGTTGGTTTTCAGCATCTCACCCCTGCCTATGTTGTAAGGTCAGCCTGTTTGGTTGTTGAGAGTTAACCACGTGCACATCTGGATGCACAGTGAGGTGTAAAGGTTGTGATCCATGTGTTGCCTACACCTGCTGGGTGAATTCTCTCCAATTTTTTTTTTTTTTTATCGAGAGGACATAAGGGCCAGCAGATTTCAGTTTTTGACAGCACCTGGCCTACAGAAATGAAAACCAGTAGGTAAAGAAAAACTCTTCATGAATTTCAGAAGATGAGATACATTGTGCACTGAAGCATGCTCTTTCCACTGGCTCTGGAAAGAGGATAATCCACACAGACTAACAAAGAGACTCAATTTAGCCACATACAGGAACACAGTGGTTTATCATGGCAATTTGGAGTTAGTTATTAAATGCTGTAAATATCATTAAAAAGAAGTGAGTCAGGGGGGCAGTGGGGAAAAAATCAAGACTCTCTGAAGAACTACAAGAGCTTGTAGAGGTTATACAGCTGCACAGCACCTCCAGGGGCCATTACTTGCTGTCTTGAAAAGAAAACATGGTTATTTATGTAATCACTGAGCTGTAATATGGCCCCATGAAGGAAATCACTTTGCCTGGAAGATGCCTTTGTAATGCAGACCTTAACGATCCCCGCAGCTGCCAAGTCAAGTCCCCTGAGCAAGATTTCTGCTGGTGTGGCATGAAACAGTCCTCCTGCCTTTTCACAAAAACATAGAGATTTGGGCCAGGAGGGGCCTCAGGAGGTTGTACCAGCCATCCACGGACCTGGCTCACCTCTTCCCAAAGCATCGCTGGCAGACATCCCTCCAGCCTGCTCCACAAGCTCTCCATTTGGCACTACCTCATTCAGTCCATACCCAAACCAAGCTATCAGACCAGCCTCCCAATGTCCAGCCCCCAGCTTCCACCATCTGTGAAGCCACAGTGGATAGACAGAACAACTTATTCATTTTCCCTCTGCAAGGATGCACCTGAAGATTTGAAAACTACAGCTACATTTCCATGCTGCAGACTAAACCCCAGTTCATTCCCTTTCTCTTCTCTGACACGTGTTCTAGGGCTTGGGACACACCTGGGCCCCTCCAGGACTTTCTTCAAGCAGTCCCTGTCTTTGCTGAACTGCACTGCCCAGAGTCAGACACAAAACAGTGTTGCTGAACCACAATAAATACCGTGATACATTTGACTGACATGCAGGATTTCCTAAATTAGTGGGCCTGGGTTCTCCTACCAGATTCTATTACTTGCTCCTATAAATGAACATCAGTATCTGGAGAAAATATCTTCATCTGTTCCCTGAGAACCATCAACCATACATTTAAGGGGGTCTCTGTATTGTCTCTATGGAATTGAGGAAAAAAAAAAAAGGAGGAAAAAACTCTTTCTATAGCTTCAGTCTTTTTCATTTGCTTTTGTTTTCTTAAGTACTCAAGCTTTATTTGTATTAAAATATCCAGAAAACAGAATAAAGAGAAAAAAATTCCTTACAATGTTCCATTCTCAAGACTCTGAGGAAATAAAAATGGTTTCTGAAGGAAGTCAGGGAGAAAAGAGAAATCAGTACCTTCCTTTCTGTGACTGTAACAATGCGTCTGGTGCCATTTGTTACTGACCTGAACCAGAACATGGAGCCAGGAATGCAAGAGACCGCTCTTAAGGGATGGGATGCCAAACAGGAGCCTTTATGGGAAAGAGAAGTGCCCTGTTTATGCAATCCTTTTTCATTCTTTTCAGTCCTTTTTTTTCTACTATAACACAAAACTCCTACTTTTCTCCTGACAACTCAGGGGAGCTCCAAGTCATCTCCCCTTTTGCAAAACTGGCAGCAAAAATCACAACAAAAAAGCCACTTCTGATTCATAGAGGTGTAAATGAGATCAAAACTCACCCAAAATGATTTTATGCGCGCATAATCCCTTCCATGATTTTACAATGGAGATAATAGTAGGCAGGATATGCCAGATGATGAGCAAGGGAGCACTGTTGGCAGCGGGGTGGTAGAGGAATGCCTTTGAGGTTTCCAATCTCAAAATAAACCTTCTTGGAGTTGGGAAGAGAAGGCAAAATCCTCAGGGACTAGACTGGGCTGGGAGCAACAAGCTGGCACAATACAGGTCACTGCAGCCCGTGTCGAGTGGTATGGTGTAGCTGATGACAGGGGACCGATGGAGACACTAATAAGCTACTTCAGCTCGTTCGCAGTGCCATGTCCTGGCTGCGACATTTTGCAGTGTGTCAGCTAAGCAGGGCAGAGCCACATGCACACAACGAAACATGTCTTTGAGTTACCACTGCTCTTCACACGCCAGGGCAGTTTGCTCCTAGACCCTTCACTTCTGCACCTCTCACCACGGATAGAGCCAGGGGCACAGACACGCGTGCGTGAAAGCACTTTCTGAAGCCCACCATCACTTCTCTAGCGCTGGTAAGCGGAGACGGCCACCCCCACATCTCCCTGGTGCCGAGACTGAATTTCACAGCTCATCTCCTTGTCCGTGGGGACCTGACTGTCACACAGTGAGACTGAGACTTTGCACAGGCTTTCTTTAGAATGAGAGGTACAACTACAAAGCTGTTATTACCCTGCCAATGGTGCTCTGCACAGGTCAGTGTGTGGGGGGAGAGGCAGAGAGAGAGCTAAGTGGCATAATTATCCCCGGCATGTCTTTTTCTAAATATCACAACAGATATTGCTTTAGTTTAATTACTCTCAGCAGCTTCATTAGCAGAATTGTGTAGTGAGGTTGGATGCTCCCATCCAATCTTCAGGGATCCACAAACAAAATGGGCTTTCTGGTTCTGTGTGCGGGAAACGGAGAGATTGTTCCTGGAAGTGCTGCTGCCAGGGCTGGGGAGGGGGATTTCGAGGAAACAGTGTCACAGCAAATGGCAGCCTCAGGTAGCTGCTGTGCTTGCAAACTGCTCTCTCCTGGGATACCTGCTGGGAGGTCAGGAGCCGTCTGTTTGGCAGTCACAGCCCCGTCTACTGAAGACCGAAAATAACTCTTTGGTTTCAGACACAGCCCCTGCCAACCCAGCATGGCGGTGCCTGCAGGCTGCCCTGCATCTGCTGTACCGCCGCAGAGGTTGGTCCATAGCATCCTCTGCTCTGACGGAGGCACCCCAGGCCTGATGCCACTGGTGATAGGTGCAGGTGAGGTTTCTTCCTTGCCATCACCTGCCCTCCAATTCCCTTAGCTTTGCATGTTCCTTCTTCAGCGCTGGCTCCCACATCCACACTACCTTTTCCTGAAAAAACAGCCTGGACAGGAAAAGGAATACAAAAAGGGACGTGGTTGTTGCTGTATGAGAGGGTCCTTGGGACAATCAATAATAAAGTGGGTTGGATTCTTCTCAGGCTTTTCATAGATGTATTTTCATATATATTTCATAGTCTTTGGACTAAAAAAAGCTGACGTGCAATCCAGGAGAGCCACGCAAAGCCCAGATGATGTAGGTACTCAGACCCAAAAAGCTACCTAAATTTCTACTGCAATCCCCTTTGTCTGTATTGGCTGGGCATAGAAGCTCTGTGCAGACAGAGCCATTCACAGGGAAACCGTGGATATCTGCGTACGTTTTGGATACCTCTCTCCTGTCTTGCAGAGGGCTCTCCTTAGCAACAGGGCTCCCGTTGCAGGATCTGCCGCTGCTTTTCGCCCTCTGCCACCAGTGGCATATGGAATCTGCAGTTCTGCCTGCTCAGACCAATGAAAGACTTATAAACCCCTGCCCTTACCATCCTTTCAGCTACACAGCCCTATGTGACATATTGCAAATGAGGGAAAATGCAAAAGGAAGGTTTTCACTGAAATCTCTTCAAATTCCCAGCCTATTAACAGCTGCAGCGGTGGCAGCTCATAGCCCTCTACAGGCTGCAGAGCTGCCCACAACACCGAGGAAGAGTTTTTTGGGTTCCTGAGCTCTGGGCTGAACTCAGGGTGTTCAAAACCATGAACTTGGGGCTGCTGGCTGGTTTTCTACTTAATCTCCCTCCTCTAAAGCAGGCAGTTTAAACCGCATGGAGGTGTGTCTCCATAAGCTCCTGTTGAAACAACAGGGACTGAATTTCAGAGGGACCAAGAGAGGATGGGATGCACAGATCCTGCCTTCCCGCTGCCAACAGACTGAAGTGCAATGCTGGGCGTCATTGCACGTCGGTGTGAGCATGTGTGTGGGGGACTGCGCGTTCTGGGAAGCAAGGCAAAGGGACAGCACATCCTAAGACACCACTTGCGGAACACGGGGCCATATGTTTCTGGAAATATCAGAATAAAAATCATTATAGAAATGGAAAATTATTTCTCGATCCCTTCTCATTCCTATAAAATACTGCTTTATCTCTATTTTAACGTCTGAATTTGTCTCATTATTAAAGCAGGGACAGAGCTGAGAAATTGGAAGGATGGCTTGGAATGCTGCCACAGAGAAAAGATGGCCCTGTACCTAACATCCTACAGCTCCTGGTACAGAAATGGCTTGAGCAAGGTTATGAAAACAGTTTTGTGCTTAAATATTTGCAAGGTAGGATATTCCAAATGATTCTTATTTTTATTCATCAGATACTCCCCGAACACTTATTTTTCTACATAATATCTTTTGGCTCTATGCTGATGCTACTCGTTTAAATACACATGGAAGTTATGTATAACAAAGACATGGAAAATATAATGCTCTCCCATTAGGGGCATATTTTGCCATTCCCACTATTTTCTGAAACCATTACTTACTAAGAAACCATGCAAAGGGCTAAGGCAATCCAAGGAGACTTGTAAAGTTCTTATTCTTGTTACATCCAGGATGAAGCTGGTCCAGGCTATCTCAATTACTCCCCTATGGCATAAAATTTGAAGCAATAGACTATTGTGATACAAGGTATTCCAACTAGCTACTAAATCATTCCCTTTGGCTATCAGTGAGCAGAGATGGGTGGATGTACTTTTCTTTTAATGTGCAAGTGAAATCGGCTCCGTTGCTGATGGGATGAAATGCGTATGCAGAAAGGGGAGTACTGCTTCGTTCATCAGACACACTGAGAGCCTGTTGATGCTCCATGTTCTTGTCATGACAGAATACTTCCTCCCTGAGGACTTCAAAGAGACACACCTTTAGCTTTGCAAAGGAACAAGAAACATGAAAGTGCAAGAGATTTGGGGGAGGGAGCTGAGAGGGGAAAGTGTGACAGGCTGTAATCATGAGACGAGAGTTTACAGTGGAAATAGTAGCCATGAATAATGCAACAGTTCTCCCCCTGGAGAGAAGGAGGCCTTGGAAAAATGATTTCTCCAGATCTAATGACTGAAACAGTCCATTACAGGTGCCACAAGAGGCATTTGTCTCCATTTACATACCCATTTGATCAGATCCTGGAGCTACAAATTGTGCACTAATCAAAATTAGGACCACAAGCAACTTGTAACACACAGCAAGCCCCACAAGGTGTAAGGACAGAGAGTTTCCATCCCATGAAAGGGCAAAAGAGCAGATAAAACCCTTGCCCATGTCCCAGTGGATGCTGTACAATGCGTAAAGGCATCAAAAAGGTTAAAACGATGTTCAGGGTCACGGATGACTTGAGGGATACAGACACTAAGGAGACTAGGACTGTGCAGCCAAAAAAAGAAATGACTGCCAGGGGATTGATAGAGACCCATAAAATCAGGAATGGTTTGGAAAGGTGAATAAGAAATCCATGTTCCTTATTTCTCATAAGCAAAGATTTAGGGGAACACACAGATGTGATCAGGCAGTGGGTTTAAAACAAAAGAGGTATTTTTCCAAGTGGTGCAGCAGTAAGTCCTGGAACTCTGTGCCAGATGAGCCTCAGTATAAATGAACTTTGAGATTACAAATATTCAGAGGGTCGCTCTGCTGTCAGCTATTAAACAAGATACTTTGGATGCAAACTCTAGCAGAGGAAACTTTGCGTTATTGATAGCATCAGACCAGGAGGTGGTATCTTTTATACCCTTCTCTTAAGTGTCTGCTATGCCCAATTATCAGAGACAGCACACTGGGTAGCTCAGTCTTTGGTTGGGCTCAGTGTAATGGCTTTTGTGTTCCTAAGTTACCTTCAAAAGAGGTGCCTCCTCTATAGCTAACGGCTAGTAAAACCACCAAAAAAGGACTTTTATCACTTGTCATTTATATTACACAGCATAGGATTTTCAGATATTTCCCTACAAATATGCTCTGCATGCTCAAACCTGATGGATAAAATTACATGAAGAGTAAGGGTTAATTCATTACCAGCTACATTCAACCTGTCTTTTATGCAGACAAATGCACTATTAAAAATAAGGTGCAAATCTTAGAGTAAACTTGAGCCTCCTTTTAAATCTGATCTTCTACAACAGCATGTAAATGGGCCTTTCATTATTTCCAGGAGAAAATAATTAGTTTTTAAAAGATATTAGAGCAGCATACTGAAAGTCAAAACCCTGATGGACAATGATGTGAAGTATCTTCTTGTCCGATTGTTGCAGTAGTTTGCTCTCGCCTACACAGAACAGCCTCGAACCAGACAAAGTAGCGAGTCTGCTCTGGCTCATTGCTTAAAAAAAGCCTCCAACTTTTACAAAAGGTTTGTTTTTCTCCTTTTGTACTTAGTTTAAATTATGATTAAGCTCTTGAGGGGCTGCTATGCTTAATTGTCAGGCACTGTTTTTTCTAATGGATATTACATGGACTCATGCAGAAATTCACTTTTACTGCCCTCCCTCATCTGTGCTAAGAATGACAAGCACATGTAACGTTAACAGGAAACAGTTTATTATTGTAAATGGACTATTCACAGAAAATGCAGACATTTGCTTTATCTTCTTAGTTACGATTTTGGTGTGCCTTTTAAAATATAGCTAAATAGAGATATCTTAAAGATAATAATCTAGTTATTATTTTCCAGTGATTTGGAGGGTTTGGTTTTGTTGGGGGTTTGTTTGTTTGTTTGTTTTCCCAGTGGGTTTTCAACATTTATCCTCAGAAAAACACACTATTCCTGATGATTGCCTGTGGTCAGGTTCGGGATCCCTAGGCAGGAGGCCAATTCTGTTCTTGGTTATTTGGAGTAATGCCATTAAGAGCTCTGGGTCTGACTATTAGGTGGTGTAGCCGAGGATATCCACATTTGACGCACACTTTCAAAGGACTCTCCTGATTAATTCTGGATGAGAACAAGGCTTTCTGGGAGGGATTCTCTGCTCTGTGAGGTTCTCTGCCAGTACCAACACTGCTCTTCTGACTTGAGAATTGCTTTTTCCTTCCTCAAATGTTCTCCAAATTGAATTTCAAAGTCGTGCATGGACAGACTCCAGATTTAAAACTCATACAGCCCTCCATGCCAGAAGAACCAGAGCCTCAGGGAATGTAACAAACACAACTCATGAGAACAACCAGATGACAGCATATTAATACACCCTGAATGTTATCTACATGTAGAGAAAACTCGCATTGCCAACACATGGAGCTAAAGTGATTCTCCAAGAGAAAACCTCCCAATTGTTCCAGGCAATAAGTAGATATCAGCTCCATTTCTGTTCCACCAAGGGTTAATTTGACTTGAGAACAACATGAAAGGAGAAGGGGATGTGGAGCAAGATGAGAGTGAAAAGGAAAGAGGATTCCCATCCTTCTCATAGCATTAATTAGCAGCTCTTTTGCCATCTCCCAAACACAGGAGCATCCCTCCATCTTGGAGAATTGTTCCGTTTACCATTGCTGCTTCCTTCCAAACCAACGGGCTGGCACTGGACCGGCAAGGTGGACAGCGGCAGAGCTGCTGCCAACACCAGCAGGAGAATCAGAGACCCAAGTCAGAACACAGCCTTGAGGATAAGACTAGGTAATTTAGGTAAATCACAAAGGGCTCATTACTGTGCCCTGAACCCCTCAGCGGGGAACAGCCTATTCCTGTTACTGGGACGCCTTCCTCTGACTCCATCTCTCTCAGATCTTGGCATCACGAGTCTTTCTGCCTGGTGCTTCCTTTTGTCCTTTCTGTTCTTTTCTCTCTCTCTTCTCCTTTTCTTTTCTTTCTTGTCTTTTTTTCCCTCCTTTAACAATTTTCAGTCAACCCCAGGGAGACAGTCCCACTCTTATTTGCTAAAATAACTAGTAGTTAAATGACTGACATTTAAAGCGGTATCTTAGGCTTCAGCATTGCTCCGCTGGGAGAAGATACAGTGATGAGTGTGTGGGGAGAGGGAGGAATAGGATGTAGATCGTGCTTCTGAGAGCTTTTATTTTCAGGCTGTCTGTAGACTCCAGCAGACATAATTTCTGCTGGAGCACTTATGGAGAACATGTTTCTAAGTGGGAGACAGACAGAGGGCTGTCCATGGACAGAATATAAAACAAAACAAAAACACACCCAAAAAACCTCTAAAGCATAAATCAAACTGGAGGCCACTACACTGGAAGCCTCAACAAGGAGAATTTTAATCTTTTCTTGATTACTTGCTTTTGTCCTTCCTTTGGAGTCAGCACTGCAAGATCACACCGAACTGCACCAGCATATGCAAAGGGGTGCTCAAGACTTGAATGGCAGCACACGGTGCTGCTCAGGATTTAGGTGCATTAACAGAGCTTGGGCATCTCTGGGACAAGTACATGTGCACGCTCCACTGATAACCAAATATGTGCCCTTGAGCCTCCTGTACCCCAGTGCCTGGACTCACTGTGTGCTACTGTAGTCATGACAGCAGAGGTGTCTGCACAGGAACCCAGTCCAACCCAGAAAGTGATTGCCACAGAAATGGCCAAATTCCATGCTAGAATAACGCACATGCAAGAAAAGACAATGCACACAAGGACCCAAACGTACAGCGGCTCTAAGGTTGGTAGCAATGATAGCAATAAAGCTGTAAGTCAAATTAAAGATGCACTGGTCTATGTCTGTCCCAGGGCTGAAGTGGGATGAAGGCCAGGACTCACAAGTGATTGACATTGTACAAACTCCTCAGAGCTTTCCCTCCACCGATTACACTCTGCATGTAACTCATCTGCTGGGACCTCAGTACATATTAGCATCCCTACTGCTGCTAACTTTCCTTTCAGCTTTTCTGCTCATACAGGTGAACTCAAGGCAAGCTCTCCCCACAGGGCATAGTGCAATGATGCCTTTGAAGGATCCTCACCAAAAGCGACTGTCAGTGGTTTGTTCTGTTGTAGTTTGGTTGGGAGAGATGGATGGACACTTGCACACACCTGCAAAATTCCCTCCCTCATCTAGGTGAGATTTTTCCATCTTCTACCCAAAAAGTTTCTCCTAACAGCAAGAAAAGCAATCATCCAGCTGCCATCTAATTAGCAGATGGACTTGACTTGTCAGATCCCTTGGGAATTTCACATGATGGAGATGTCCTGTGGGAGAGCTTTTCTAACACAGTTGTTCAAATGAAATGTCCGAAAAACAAAGGGAATTAGTTTCTCTGCCACCAGCCGTGTAATTTCACCATTTAATTTTCCCTGGTTGTTTTCAGAGATTTATAACAGGTAAGACAAGATTGAATAATAACAGCAATAATCCTTGTGTATGATTATGACAAAGGACCGAGGACCAGACTCATCAATGTAAGGAATATTGCATCCAGTGGGAGCTCACCTCCCATGCTGCCATTTTGCTGAAATCTCCTGATGAATCAACACTCTGCCTACGCCTGTTCCTCGCACTGGAGAACCTCTTGTAATGTTGCTGCATGCTAACGTACAATGCGAATACGTGGTGAAACCTGGTGCCATGCCTCTTGTGGGAACAGTAGGTACCCAGCAGGGAAAAAACCAATCACCAAAAAAACCAACAAGAAAAATCCTACCCAAATTCCAGACAATACAGCTTTGCTTTCTTTTTCCAGTCCTCCAAAATGGATAGCCCAGAGGATTGTTTTGGAAGCCTTCCCCATAAGTAAGTAGTAAAGGGATTCTCATTTGGCTTGGTAGGCGCTTGTGGGTATATGCAAAGAATTACTTTGCAACCCACTGCGTATACTTCTACTGACTAAAATGTGGCAGTAGGTAGAGAATGTGTGCAGCAGTGGGTATCAGGAGTATTAGTTTGGAAGTAAAGAGACTGTGGGTGTTTATCGCTATTACTGGGTGATGACAAGCCAAAAGGGGTTCTGAAAGCCTAATCAGCAGTTGCTTCTCCTCTGCTTTGAGCTGCTCTGCTGGGGTATTACATGGGCACAGCAATACTACCTGACAAAACCAGTGGCTCTGATTTTTAATAAACACCTGATGGGCTTAACAGTGCTAATAAACTGTATAATCTACTTATTTGCTGTCTGGTTTGTAAAGGTTTCGGGTACAGTCTGCTCATGCCTCCAAGAAAGCTGGGCTGGAAACTCTCCGTAAAAATGAAAATGGTCTCGCAGAGCATAACCTGACTACAGAAAACAGGTTGCCAGCAAAAACCCCAAATACTGTGACACTATAAAATTGTAAAAGTCACTACTCACTACACACAGTCAGTACTGTCTCTGAATAATATCCCCAGTCTTAAATAAGAAAGCTTTGTAATCAGAAGACCTCTCCCACCTTTTCTTCCTTTTGATTTTCCCCACTAAAACTTATAAGTCAGTCAAGTGCCCTTAAGATCTCTTCCCCTCTGGGTACTTTTGATGCAACGTGGACAGATGAAAAGACTCACACTTGTGCCCTCTGTGGGAAAAAGGTGATGGGAAAGGAAGGAAAGGGGCCAGATAAATCCCATTTTTTTCCTCCAATTCCTTTTATAGTCAGCCTTGGTTGATTTATACAAGAGAACACAAAAGGCCTAGAGGCAAGACAGCTCATCTCTCTGTGACTGAAAACACACTCCCAACCCAACTGGAGCTTGGGGAACTTGGGTGCGGGTTGCCTTTGGATTATTCTGCATGAGATTCTTTTCGTGAGCTTTCAATTTGAAGGCTGTTACTCATCCCTTTAGCTCATGTCATGATGAAGTCCCTTGCAGAGAACAGGACCCAGAAGTAGGCTGCTCGACATCCTATATTGTGCAATTTGATTTGGTAAATTGCCTTTCCTGCACTGGTGCTATAAGGTGCTCATCTGGAGTCCGTACGCTAAATCTTGCCTCCCTGTGGAAATAGCCTGACACAGCCCCAAAGACACACTGCAAAATGCAGTTCTGCTGTGAGCTCACGTTGGGAAAGTTAATACCATTTCTATCCCACATGCAGATTTCTTCTTCTGGAAAAAATAATATGTGCAGGACACAAAAGAGGCCTACGGTACAAGGATCTATGGGGAGAACTGACACAAAGCTTTCAAAGGTAGCGAGAGAATAGGCACCTTTGAATGCATCCTGGGAACTAGGCTGTGAAAGGACAGGGAGAGGTAGGTCATTTACCCTTTCCTATGCAAGCAGCTTGGAAATGTACTGCAAAACATTGCATCCTTAAATATCTTAACCCAGAATTGAGCATTGGCTGTGCTTTTCAAAATGAAGCACAGGAGGGGACAGAAAGTGCCCAGGGGCTACACAGAAGCGAGCAAGGAAACCCGGAGTAGCAACCTCCCTGAAATAGCATGCACTAGCAAACACTGGCCACTGGGCAACTAATATATGTTTTGTGGGGAAAACCAGAGCTGCAGCTCTCTCTGTCTCTCTTTCTTGCAAGTTTAATTTCAAATATACTTGATACTTGAGAAAGTGGTGGAACCAGAATGACTGCAGCCTGGTAGACATCAGAACGCATCTTTCTGTCCTCACCACCTCATGGCTCCTTCCAAGACATCCCACAAGCACCTATTTTCACCGTCCTATCTCACATCCACAGCTGCAGTTTCCAGCAACCCCTGTTCTTCCCCGCTGGGTTGCTGTCCTTCTGCAATTTTCCTTCATGTTCTGCCCCAAAACAGCCCCTGATGTAGCCCCTGAGGTAGCCCCTGCTCCCACCACTCACTCCTCAGCCTTCCTCTCCTCCTGGCTGAGAGAAGCTGCGTTGGGATGGGAGGACATTTTGCTGCAGTGATATTTGCCCTGTGGGTTTGGATCCACTTTGCCCACAAGCAAACTCACCTCCCTAGAAATGGAAGCTTGCTGTCTTCAGCCAAACCGCAGCACCTCAGCCTAATCAAGAGTTTGTTCTCCCTGACAGCCTCTAATCACCAACTAGCCAGTTTACCGAGGGAAAATTTTTATCCTTTCTGCTAGAATTCATTTTTATGACACCTACCGTAAGAGATTTAAAAAAATTAGGCATTAAAATGGTTTATAGAGGGTATTTTTATAATCCACTAAGCTGTTTTGCATTTCCACTGATATGACATCTCTCAGCTATAATTTATAAATGCCATCAGTTAACAAGCACAGAATCTTATCCTACGATTTCTCCTCTCATACGCTTTTCCCATTTAAACTTTCTGTTAAATCTTTGCTGTGCTGCTAAATCCAGAGAGATTTGGCCATAGCTGGGGGGGAGGAAAAAAAAAAAAAGTTTAAGTAGCTAATTAGTGTCACTGGATTTGGGGCATCCTATCATGAGAGAATATAGAGGAAGCATGTCCTCAATAAATATTTTGGGTATTTAAATAAGGCTAATGCCCCCCCTACACAGCAACCTCTAATATCCTCAGAAAATAAAAAGTTTTACAGGCAGTAAGTGACTGCTTTCCCATATAGGGATGATGAGGATATCCTACCAGACATATTGACTTTTCAGTGCATCTGACTGTCCCCGTGGTTATTTTTGTTATTGATTGCAACTCAGAAGGGAGTCACGCTGGGAAGCGCAACTGCATGTGCCAGGGTCCAACCTGGGGATATCCTGGGAGAAAGCAGTTATTTACAGCCCTCCCAGAGTTCAATTCATACTTTGATAGCGCCACGGAAAAGCCTAACAATAATTATAATTCTTGCAGTAGTTAGACATTGTCTCCTTTTCTCTGCCAAGCTCAGACTGGAAAACTCCAGGCCTCACCACAATCACTGCTACTAAATCACAGCAGGGAAAACAAAACAGAACATACATTTCTCCTCATTTGCAATGCCTCCAGCATATCTACCTTGAGTCTGCTGGGAAACTTGTATTGGGCTGCATCTAGTCTTTTGGTTATGGAAGGTCCTGACTTGGGAAAAGCAAGCCCAAAGGAATTGATTTTTGGTTGCTTTAATGTGGGCATGAAGAGATCTTCTCGACTCGGCCTAGGTCAAGGATGGTTCATGGAACTCCCAGGGACTGCACAGACTCCTCAAAGGTCTGGTGGGTTTCCAGTCACAACCAGTTAAACACTTTGGGTAATCATGGGAGGGAAGTGCCCCCAAACTGCCTTCCCTGCATGGAGTAGAGAGGAAGCTTGCAAGACATGCAGAGGGAGCAAGCCACTTGCCCACTAGCTTCATGTCTAATGAAGACCTCATTCTAGTGGGGTGTCAGGCTTGGCTCAGACAAGCAGAGGATCCACAGCCTTTGACTTTATTGTTCCTAAGGAAGTTTATCTACAGAAGAAGGGCTTTACTCAATTGAGAGTTATCAATAATCTTTCTCTAGGCCTTGAAGACCAAAAAGGACTATTAAGGACACATTGGCTGAGCTGAATGGAAAAGCTTCACCCACCGTGAGGCCGCCTGGTGCTACACAAAAGTGAAAGCAAGAGAAGCCGTCCTCCTCCATGCAGGGGTTAGTATTTTAAATGCATCTCCATTAATTTCTTCCCATCGGGAGATTAAACGCTTCCCTGCGGGCAGCGGGGGAGAATGAGAGCTGGTTCAATGCCTCCTCTTCTGAAGTGGCTTAGTGATGTCAGTGTTCATCCCCAGCACCACGCTTGTCCCATCTCTGGCAAGGCAGCGTGGTGCATAGGGTGTCAGCCAAGCTGGCCGGCCATACGGGCTGAACCCCAGCGCCATATCTGGGGAGGAAGACGAAGATCGAGACAAGCGGGTGAATCATGCTCTTGTCACTTGGGGAGAGGAGATGAATGAGCCTACACTGCCAATGTGAAGGACATTTTCCTGCTGTCATCACAGCAATGGGGAGAACAGACGGTGAATAATATGGACTGCAGCCACTCAGCATGGCCCCTTGGCGCTTCCACTTTGCCGGGCTTCTCCATGGCGAAGTCTGCTTGCGGGGAAATGTTCCCAAGGATCCTGCGTGCAGACGTAGTCTCTGTTCACCCACTCAAGCACCTACATGGCCTTTACCCATATGCTGCCTGGTGCTTCCAGGAGAAGAGGAGTAGTTCCCCCATCACTTCCCAGACATCATCCCCTGCTGCTCATGTGCCAACAGACACAGGAGAGCTCTGGGTACCAGCCAGACAGCTGTCCCTGCTTGCCAGGGATCTATGGACCCTCCTGAATGGGGGTCAGATTCATCAGGAAGAGCAAGGACTATAAACATGAGCCTAAGCAAGAAAATGAGGCCAATGTGGCACTAGCCAGATATGCAAAGCTGTGTCCTCTCCTATGGGCAAGTGCTCACTCATGTCTCTCCACTTATTTATCAGCTCTGGCAGTCACAGAAAGCACGTTCCCCCTGAGCACCCAGCCCTTTCCAGCTAAATGGACACTGCTGAATTGGAGGGGGGCTCCAGATATTCCCAGCACGGCTTTGGTGGTACCTCACCAATGCCAGTCCATCCCGCTCCCCCCCATCCAGTCTCACTGGAAAAAAAAAAAAGGCAAACAATAGCCACCAGGATGGGAGAGTATCCAAAAAACCCTTAAGAAGTAAATTTCCCCTAAAGGAACCCTTCACATACAGTCTTGCACACAAGAGAAAGGAAAGCTAATGACACAGCCAAGGTCTCAAAGGAACAAGTAGGTCATTTGAGGCGTGAAGTCAAAGTCTCCATTAACTTTAGGACATGTCTGAAAAGTGATTAGTCTTTCATTCCTTGCAGAAAAGCCTATACAGCCCAATGCATCAAGTGCTGCTCTTTCAGGACATCAGTCCTTTTTCTTGGTGGTGCCTTCACTAACTGCAAAGCCTCACGGTTAGAGTGATGGGATGGAGGATCAGAGGAGGCATTTCACTGCATGCTTTAGCTGCTGTCTGTGGATGGGGCCAAACTGCAACAAATGTTGGTTTAAGGAACATTTAAAGGCTGCCTCTAATGCACTTGCCACAAGCCTTCAGCTCCCATTTATCATCTGTCCCTGATTCTACAACTTGCCTAAAACTCAATTATCTTTTATTTTTTTCTCAAGACACCCTTTTCAAGACTTTTGGTTTTTTTTACCATTGATATCTTAGTGTATCCCCTTGCATTTTTTTTCCTCTCACTTCTTGAGAAACTAAATGCCACAAAGAAACCATTAGAGCTCCTCAGTCATCTGATCTTGGCAGGAGATCCTTCTGACAAACCACAAAACAAGGTGTGAGTCCGATGCATGATCCCGAGCTAAGATCTCTCTCTGGGAGAGATGAGGGTCTGGGGAAGGGTACCAGCACCCACATGAGATATCCCACAGCACCGTGCCAAACCAGGCCAGAGAGGAGGAGCTGACTGCAGCAATGCAAGCTCTGCACCCTCCGCCACAGCACAGCCAGGCTGGGAGGACCCAACACTGTCCTTTCCCCTTGTCCACCCAAGTGCAGCAGAGCCAGAAATAGCCAGAGACGAGGTGAGCATCCCTGGCTCACCCATGCACGAGCAGGAGGAAAGCGGACCATGAGAGCAATCTTGTCCTACTGCGCATCGCGGCTTAGCTACCATCAGAGACTGTTCTGCAGCAGACAGTAGCATCACTGCAGAATGGAAGAGCAGAAACACACACCTTCCATGAAAAAAAAAAAATCATTGAGCTATAATCCTGCTTTTGGTTTGTTCTTTCATCAAAAAAATTGGTTTGGATAAAATAAAAATGCATTAATCCTGTTCGTGCTACACTCGAACCAGACCCACAGGGGCACTTAAATCACTCAGAACACACTATATCACATTTAGGTACTGATGCTCCTGAAGGAATCAGTAAACATTGAAATGCCTTTAAAGATCTGATTTTTGGTACTTACAGGCCTAAGCTAACAATCAGGACCCCAAATATTTGGTAAACAAATATAACGGTGAAACACTGCTGTGAGAGCTTACTAAACTCATGACAGCAGGGAGATGCAACAGGTGAACAGCAGGAACCTTGACAGCCATAAGATGGTCACGACATCTTAAGCATGGGTCTTGCAACAGTTACAGGCACAGACAGGAGCAGAACAGCCAAGAGGAAGATCCTGCTGCAGGGAAGGGAAGAACGAGCAAAAATCAGGGTGGAGCATAGCATTGTTGGGCAAAATCTGCAGGAAAGGTAAAGACAGCAATGACAGGATCACAGACTACAAAATCCCCTCGAGTGCCTTTGGATCAAGTGAACCTTCTTTAGAAAGGGCTTGATCTGCAATCCAGGAAACTACCAAGTACGTGTAGCCCTGATTTCCCTTCACACTGAAAAGATGTATAAAAACCAAACCAAAATTAAGCAAATGCTATCTTCACTTGGAATAATTCATGAGTGCAAATTACAGGAAGAAAGGTTAAACCGCATCAACCAACTAAACATGAAAACTTAGAAAAACAGCTGCAGAGGGTCACAGTGCCCCCTCACTTGGGGGCACTCCATCTCCGGTCCAAGGCTGCCACACGCACCAGCACATCCTACCATCTCTTCTGCTGACTCTGACAGCAAATTCCCTTGAAGCACGTTGCGAGCCCGGGATTTTAAGCAGCCAGGAGACAACAGCAGCCAAAAACACTGGTGTGAGCTCATAGCTGCTGCAAGGAGCATAATTAACATGGGCTTTCATCACCTCACTACTCTCTATAGCAAATACTCCTTACAAGGAGGGTTGAATTTGGAGTGCCCACATCAGACCACTCAACATCTGCACAGGGGACCCTGTGGGACCCTCACCTGGACCCTCGCCTGGTGCATCGAGCAAAACAATGGGGAAGCACCCTTTTGCGGAGCTGCTTTGACTGCAGGTCTCCGGGTGCGGGGACTTATTTGGGGCTGCAGCATGGCCCCACAGCCCCTTTCCCACTGTGTAACTGCACACTTTGGGGGAGCAAAGGGGCTGATGTGGGTGAGGCACATGGAGGGCAGAGGAAGCAGCGCTGTGCTGAAACAGCATGAAATCCAGGCCAGGCAGCAGCGGGTGCTGATTGTGGATGGGATACTGTGTGTGGTAGATTTAACCTGCCTGGAGTTGCATATATGGGTTTCATGCAAAGGAGCTGGAATAGCCTATTAACCCTCCCTCCATCAGTATTTTGGGCACAGAGAAAGAAGCAAAGGGCCCTCATTTCTCTTAAGGAATTTTTCAGACCAGGGATGCTCTCGGACTTTTCAGAGGAAAGTGCATCTACTGCACATCCCTGGGCAGTGGTGCCCATGGACTGCTCCAGCTGAAGCTGGGAAAAAGAAATCCTGGTGAGAAAGGAGATTTCTTCCCAAAAATGGACTCATTGCTGTCCTCCAGGTGCCAACTCTTAGAGCAAATTCTTTCAATCTCACACAGCATCTTTAAGAAATGATAAATTGCACTGGCTCAGAGGAAACTGTCTGCTCCCTGATAATAAATGAGCTGTTAGCAGAGGTAGCAGACTCCCAGATCCATTTGTGATCCAAAGGGCTTACAGCTGCTTCCCGTTTTCGCAATGCCAAAACCACAGAACACGCAGACAGCAAGGGACAGGAAGGCAGCCTCCTGCGCCTGTCTGCTTGCTGCGCTCCCCTGGCTAAAGGGAGACTGCCAAGCGCGATCTCCTTTTGATGGAGCCTTTTTTTAATGTAAATTTGCTGTTCTTGAAAGTGAATAATTCGCTGCATTGGCTGCAGGCTAGGATAGCCAGGAAAAACACTGCAAATCTCACCCCTGCATGCAACGCATCTGCAGCACCTCTTGCAGCTCTGGACACGAACCATCCTACAGCACGAGTGCCCGTAGTCCTACAGCCAGGCACCTCATTCCTCCAGCTGCAGCCCCCCCCCAGCTCGATTAACGCAGACAGCGCTGAGACAAACACACCTTCGCCAAAGGCTCCCGCAGTCCCACCAGAGGATGCTGCTGTACCTCCGTCATCTTGACCCCGATTCCCTCCACCCCCAGCCTCCATGACACTGCTCTATATTTCACTGCACAGCCCTGGGAGCCAAGGGGGATGATTTTTTTTTTTTTTTTTAATTTTGTTTTCCAAGTTGTCCTGCTTAAGTTGCTAGTTTGGGTTTACACTTTTACTTTCCTTCCAGAGACAGGCGTGAAACAGGAAACCTGAATGCACATGGCTATCACACTCCTCTGAGATTGCTGTCAAATGGCAATCAGAATCCAGGACCAGAGCAGGGTGGGATTCAGGGTCTCCCTAGGATTTTCAGGCATGTTTTGGGTCTGATTTGGCTCAGCTGCTAAAGGATGCTACTTTAGAAATTACTTTTTTGGGGGCCAAACAGCAATTATTTTTTTTAAAAAAAGCTCACAAGATTGTTCCAGTACCACGCAGGGCTTAGCTGTGCTCTTCCCATTAGAGCTAGTGAGGATTGCTCAGTCAAATCCCTGGGTGCTATTTTGAAAATGCTACAGTTAGCATCCAAAGGCATTCCTCCCGTGATGATACCAACTCTATGATCCCCCGGAGCCTACTCCTAGGGAAAGGCAGTATAAGCCAGGAGCATATCACCAGAGAAGAGGGAAAAAGAGATCTGCTTAAAGTAAAGACAGCAAAAGCAAATCCAGGCATCGTTGTTAGAGCACTGCAAACACTACTGCCAGCAGCGAGCCCATGAAAAGTGAGAAACAGAAGAGGCTAAGAGGATGAGAGCACGTCTCATGACAACGGCAGGTCCCTGCCCTTGAGGGGCCACTGCAGTACTGTACCAAAATACAGAAGGTGAATCTGAGAAGAGCAGTTTCTACGCCATGAACATATGTTTCCTTCACTTCTTAGCAATACATCAGAATAGCACAACCGCGAACTGCCTGTTTGCAATGTGATGCCCGCTTTTATGAAAGCCTTTACAGGCTGCTCCCAGGCAGAGAGCAGGAAAATGTTTGGTACCGCTGAGGTATCACCTTCAGCAGAGTATTGAGGAATTAGCAGAAGGACATAATACTGCAGACACTTTGGGCAGGATTCATCTCACCTGCCTCTCAAGGTCTCACGGAAAGCTGTCTAAGCCCAGTTTGTCACCTTGGCTTCCCGCATCAACAAGGGAGACCTCTGGAGGGTCATTCCTCCTGTACTAAGAAGGGGGTCTAAAACAGTTCAAAAGCATTGCTCACTGGAGAGCGCTCTGATGATTACAGAGATAACCTTGATGAATAGCTTAGATGAGGGCAACTAATCCTTAGCCAGAAAAGTCAGAGGGGACAAATTCCCTTCTTCACGCTTTAAAGACTTAGGACATGCTGCTTAAGGACACTGCTAAGACATGTAAGCAGTGACACGGCACGAGGACCCTGGGTCAGGCTTGGGCTTGGTTCTTCCCCTCTCTTCCTCTGTCCCTCCACAGACATCTGGCAAAGCAGAACTGACCTGATAAGCATGCAATTCTGTTGCTTTACAAGCAACCTCTGCAGAGGAAGGAAAAGTTCAATCAGGAGACAGTGCATCCAGCATTTGTACTGAGGGCACGTGTAAGGACTTCACTTGAGAACAAGCTTTGATGGGCTAAAGCTTCCCAAGCAAAGAAGAGAAGTTTGGGAATGGCGTCTTAACTGACAGCTGCTATCTGAGATGCTGTGTGATGGTTTTCCCACTTCAGCGTGACTGCTAAGCCTCACTAAAACTGTGACGATGCTTGAATGAGAGTTTTCTCTTTGACAGAGCAAGCCTGTACCCCAAACTAGTGCTAGTTACTCCAGAACAAGAGGTGATATGGGCTTTTTGGGGAAGGGCTCGTCTCTGAAGGTGTGTGGTTGCTCTGGGAGCAAGGGTGGAAATGCAGGAGCTATCTTGCCTCCTACCTGGGGACTGCACGGTGAACTCACTGCCCCCTAATTATTAGCACATAAACATGGGCATGTCTGTGAACACGAAGGGGTGGTTTTCTAGTCTGTGGGTGACTGCAAATGGCCGATCTCCTGCAAGCCCTGGGACCGCGTGGGGCTCTGTGGGTTCAGGAGAGGTGCTGGTATCTGCTCCCCCCTAGGTCTCTGCTGAGTCTGGCACACGAGGCTGCTAAGGTGGAGGATGTTATGATATAGATGACTCAATGTTAGAAATCTGCCTAACTTCATCCACACATTTCTTGTGGGTTCCCAAACAAGTGGTGACTCTTAACGCCTGTCAGCCTAGGCTAATCCAGGTCCCAGCCTCCAGTGAGGCTCTGCTCTCCCCAAAACCCCTCCCTTTGCTGTCCCCACAGGAGAGGATCACGGGGACTCCCAGATTACCATCCCCACACCTCAAAGCTGCAGGTAGTGGGTTTTGGTTGGCATAGCCATAACGAGCTGAGCAAGAAAAGACCCCAGAACCAGGACAGGCTGGAAGACTGAATTAATTCTGATTAAATCTGTGAAACACACGCAGCTCTGCCTTTGCTCAGGACGAACTAGGGACAGCTGCTGTGCCCGACTGTTTTTCTGGGACAGTGAACTGGAAACGGCATCGCTGCATGGGCTGCGCCGCAGCTCGCTTCCTCGTCCTTGCCTGCAACAACAACGTCCCCTCGGCCCCTTCCCCCACTGCAGCCGTATGTGGTTTGGCTTTCTATTACTTCCTTTGGTAGTTCATTAAAGACATTAATCACCTTCTGCACAAAGATATTTCTCCTGAACTCCCTGCAGGCCAGGCCTCTTTCTCAGCTGCGGCTCCACTGGCTGCTTCAGCCCTTTGCAGACACAGTGCTGGCGGCCCAGACCTGCCCCCATTTCCCCACTGATCTGGGTCCCTGCTGGACACCGATCGGGTGGTCACCCCCAAGACTCCCCTGCCACATGTGCTCTGACAAGAGCCTCCTTTCCCGCTAACCTTCACGCCACCATGGTCTACATCTCAGCATTTGTCGTCTCCCTTTTCCCTGACCAAACGGTCCCATCTCAGGGCCAACACATGGCCACCCACTCACGTGCATCATGCAATAAGCCATATATAAATGGCACATGCTCACCATGCAATAAGGATGCAAGGTGTCCTGCTGCACAAGGCTGCGGGGAAAGCACAGTGGCATGTTGGGACTGTCGCAGCAGCAAGAGGGCTGCAGGCGGTGTTAAACACGCTGGCAGTTTGCAATAACCACCCCATGCAGGGGATTCCCTGCCCTAAGCACCAAGGTTTGGCTCTGCGGCAGTTGCAGCAAGGAAGAAAGAGGCCAGGAGTGAGCTGAGCCTCGGTGCTGGCCAGATGGGAGACACCAGCAGGCTCCAGCTCATATTTGGGCAGAAGGAGACAGAGCCCTCAGAAAGCAAAACTTCCCCCAGCTTAGCTAAGGGCTGGAAAGAGAAACAAGGGACAACTCCAGCTATGGAATGTCCACAGTCCCTCTGGAGCTGCTGCCTGTCCCCTATCCCATGACAGGTCTCCAAGTGCTGCTCCTGACCCAGCGTTTCTCCATCCTCCATCCCTGTGTGCTCTCTGTTGGACTTCGCTCGCCCATGCTTTCCCCACGAGCTCCCGTGCTTGGTGGTAATTTTGTCTGCTTTCACCTGCCAGAATAGCAACACTGTCCTCTTTCTCATAGATGGTGCTGAATGGGGTGTGGGTGCTGCGTGGAAGGAAAGCTAACAAGGCTCGGAGCTCTCAGGGGATGTTGGCAGGCCAGTGGGAGAAAAACCACATCTGAATCAGTGTAGTCACTGATGTCTTCTGCTCGTTGAAGCTTACCGCTAGCAAAGATCAAAGCAAAATGTTTGGGAGAGTGGGGAGGTGAGAAATAGCCCTCCCTTTCATGTGAGATCCTTCCACGCTGCATCCAGATTACCTACAGCAGCTTCTGTATCTTTCCTCCGACCCTCCAGCCCTCAACCTTTCATCTCCCTCCCACTTCATCTCTATTAGCATAGTTACAAGACCACGCTTATTAAATCAAAGCCAGAACTCCTATAGCATATAGAGAGACGCAGACACATATGCTATATCCACACAAGAATCCTGCCATCAGTTGTACGTTACATCTCAATCTTAGACATCAGTTGTTTTCTTTTGCACTCCTCCACTCTGTCAAAAACAAATAAAATCAAAGAATGAAAAGACCCTCTTGAAGAAGCCAAGATATGGCAATTTGTAGCTGTTACTCGCCTCTTCATTGCCTCTGACTGCTCCTTCCTCAAGGGATCAATCAGTCCTACGATGCATAAGCACATCTCCTCCTGAACTGCAACCCTGGACGAGGGTTGGCAAGGGTGTGGTTTGCAGAGAATAGGGAAAATAACTGATATGCATTAATAAAAAGTATAACATTGCTGGCGGTTTTTTTTTCTTTTGTGCTGTGGTGTGATTTTTTTTTTTTTTTTTAAGAATGCCCCAGAGGGAACAAGTGGGTCTGGCTGCTAAAGGGCAGCATGAGAAAATCAACTAGAGACTCGTTACTGTGTAAGCTAATGAGCGATCAGTTCAGCAGGTGAGCAGAGAACAGTTTCTGCCAGATAGCATGCTGTTATTATTGTAATCATTCGGTATTATTTTGAAATGTTTTTTTTTTCTGGGATCATGGTGGATTGCTAAGGGCTCAGTTCATCCCTTCTTCTGCATCTTGCCTAATACCTGGCTTACTCAGGAGTCCATGTAACCTCCCAAAGGACATCCCATGCTCTACCAGACCGCACTTTTCACTGGGAAAAACATTACCCTGTTTCTGTTCTACACAACTAAAGGCAGAGAAGTAAAAACCCATCTCTCTTTAAAGGAACGCAATTGAAATAAATACATCTTTGTCTTCAGACTTGCGTTAATACCGCACCCCGGAGAATTTGGATCTGCAGAATATTAAAGTCTCCCTGACTTATTGCCTCTTTAAGGAGCATGTTGGTTTTGTGTTTGCTCTGAACTCCACATGTTACTGAAGCTAACTGGGACTGTTTCCATTTCTACTGGCAGAGAGGTGTTGCCTTTGGGGCCCTAACCCTATTAAGGGAAATGTAAACGTTTATATATCTAAAATTCCCACTAGAGTTTTGGAAAGGAACAGTGTGCTTCCCCACGCTGCCTTCCTTGCAGCCACATCAAGATTTCCACTCTCACCTTGCTAATATGCCAAAAAATAAAGCCTGTGTGTTTCTGGCTTAGTAGGATCCCTATTCACATGAAAAAGCTTTATTTTTAGAGAAGAAAGAATAAGCTGTGAGTGAAAACTGTGACTGTCACACAATGGACAGGTCTGGCCTCTGCTGCTCACTGTTTCTCAAATCCCTTCTCTGCCTGCTGCAGAGCCCAAATTTTACTTCTTCACTCTCTTTTTTGCTTGTCACCAATGAGTATTTGGGATCCTTTCCAAATAAGCAGATAGATTTGCAGGTGTGAAATTCCCTTTATTCATCCTCTGATTTTTCCTAATTGCGTCATATCAGCTTTTCTCCCCAGGCACCACTCCCTCAGCCCAGGATAAAAAATTAAATACATAAAAACAGTTATGCAAAGAATAAGTGCCCCCATGCCCTTAGGAGAGAAATGGACACACAGGACTGGGGGAAACCCGTTCCCGATACCTGACGTGCGCTGCCAGCCTCTCGGCAGGGCTGCCTTCGCCAAATGACAGTGGAGCCCCATCAACGTCCCCGCTGATGATATTGGCCCACCTTCACCCAAGGCTCTACGTGCTGAGATCCATGAAGGCAGACAGACAGCCCGCCCTGTCCTGGCAGCCGTAGCTGAGGAAATGGCTTGGCACTTGTCTTTTAAATGCTTTTCCTTCTTGGGGAAAGCATATGGGACAAGCTCCCACCTTCTTCAGCGGCGGATGCGACTGCTGAGCACCCATTGCCCACCCCAGATCTCCTGCAGAGACCTTGGACGCAGGAGGCTGGTGTCACCCCCAGGACCCGCTCTCTTCTGTTTGGCAGGATTTCACCCATCAGCACCCTACTTAGGGCTGGACCTGACTCTGTAAGGTGCTGGCATCTCACTAAACAAACATGTAATTACAGCCCATCCCTGCCAGAAACTGAGCATCCTTAATCTCAATTTGATCGAACGTGAATTGATGCTCTGTGATTCATCTGCCTGCATCACATCTTTTCCTATTACAAAATCTAAGGAGATGTCTTTCCTTTTAGTACCTATGTTGTATTAATCAGGCTGCATCTGATCATTACACCCATGTCTCTGTTGGCTTAACTCACATTAAATAGTCATAGCTAGCATCCTGAGCTCTGCAGGGGAAAAAAGAAATCCCAAAGCATTTACATGAGATTTCTGACACTGCGAAAATAAATACAAGTCTACCAACACCGCAAAAATTACATACTATTACAGGGCTGGGCTTATTTAGATTGTGGAAGTTTAATTATAAAAATTGCACTTTAATTGATTGTTGCTGGAATAATTACAGTAACACCTTTCCAAGAAATGGCGACCATCCTGTTTGTCAACAAAGAAGCTTCCTTTAAATTCAACATGCAATAATTGTTTAATTAAGCCAAATTTAGATCCTCGTTTGAGAACATTCAAATGTTTGCCTATTCCTTCCTGTCTCTGAGAGATAATTTAAGACATAAAAAGCAATCTCCAGAAATGCTCTATCTATATACGTAAGTATCCAAGAAGAAGAAGAAAAAGAAACACTTCATTTTATAGCTGATCTGGATCTAAGCTTGCTGCTATTGATAAGAACATAAACAGAGAGTGAGTGATCGCTACAAATCCCTCTCTAATTGGTGCTGGGAGGCCTTCATAAAATACGAACAGACTCCAAACTACATGTTCATTTTCTAATATGCAGAACAGGTTCAACTGTTGATACTCTAGCAGCACCCACAGCCCATACTCAGCATGAGGACCCCACAGTAACTGTAGCTGTGCACACATGGAAGGAGAGGGATAAATAATTGATTGGTTTTCAGCCTTTTTACAAGTTTTTTTGCAGCTGTCGTGTGCAGACCTCTGTGTTCAGGTGGGCAGGTCCTGAACGTCCCTTCTCAGTAGCCCAGCACCTAAGCACACACGCAAGCTCATCGCTGCCCCAGCTAAGCTATAGGGCTCAGTGCTGAACAGAGGTTTTTTTAGTCGCTGATCATCCCTGCAAAGTGGCCTGAGATTTACCAAGCTAGTGACTCACCTTCTGCGAGCACCGCTCAACAGGGCATGTCCCCCAGGTCACTGCCAGGGGAATGTGTTGCTGAGCCATCGTCTTCCCCAGGCAGCGAGAGCAACCACCACCGCCTGCCTGATGCTGCTGGGGCTCACCTGGGGATTCCGGCCAGAGGCCGAAAGCAGGAGTCTCTGCACCGCAAATTAAATACAGCTAAGGAGCTGCGGCTGAAGCAACTCGTATCCCCCGAGGAGCTGGGCTACGCACAGGGTGGCGATGTGCATTATGTGTGCACGAATGGAGGCTGAGACAAAGAATAAGAGAAAACTATTCCCAGCACTGGTTGTCTCAAGCAAGCAGCCTCTCATCCCTTTGCTGCCAAAAGAACATGGTGCTCGTGCTCACTGCGGACCTCCCAGGCATAGGAATTTACAGCTCTCTCCAAAGCTTCAGCCCTCCCGTGCCCTTCCGTCTGGCACAGAGCACCCCTCTTCCCGCACCTCTCAGCTCTGACCTGCAGCATGCCCTGCCATGTTAGGTCCGCCCTGAGTGCAGTCAGCCACAGCAAAAGAGTTTGTTAGCAACCGTGTTGAGGCTGTAAAGCTCTTTTCCAAACATGGCTGAAGACAGAACCTGTGAACATGTCTTTAAAGCTGATCGGAAGGCTTTTGCTCTGCAATGTCACTAGGCAAACCTTTCAGCTACACCACACCATCATTTTACCCTTTATAGTCACCTGGCACTGCTATATACTTCTGCTGAAGGAAGGACTCTAAATCCACCTTCCCCCTAAAAAATTGCCTTGGGCTTCAAACAAACAGCACAAAAATATAAAGTCTCTTAATTTTTAGTTAAGAACCCTCAAAGAGGCAGGTGTGTATTTTCATACTGGTAAGCCACACCATGCACCCAGCTGCAAACATAGAGCCTGTTCATTACCATCTATTCTGTGGGACGGAGTGAATTCAGGAAGATATTTCAGTTATTGAAATGTGCCCATGTTTCAGTGATGCAACAACATTAGCATCAACCACACACATGAAATACGAGGTTACCGCACGTTGTATCTACCACCTATTTTTGCTTTCTTAATGCTTACGGTTTGCTTAAAATCATAAGCTACTGATGTTTTATGCATAGGAACCACAGGACCCGTAGGTGGACGCTGCCCCACAGAGAGGTACTCACAATCACTGTGTAACGATAAAAAGTCCACAACTGGAAGCATCAGAAATACGAAAGTTATTGCTGGGCTGTCGCCGTGACAGCCCAGCAACAACAGCAGCCTCCTGATATTTTACAGATTTATCACTTTCATGGATATTATTGTTACCAATTTACGATCATCACTAGCACATCATTAACAACTCCCTATCACTGTCACCTGTGCACAAATGGGTGCATCTCATACTGTAAATTCACCCACTGTCACACCAAAGCTTGCTCATCCTAACTGGTAAACAGATATATGTCAGGCAGAGATAGACAGCGTCACAGTTGATGCTGAGATACATTTTGCATACGATCTCCTTAGACAGCGTGCTGTCATTTTGCTGCAGTTCATTCTGCCACTTCAGCATCGCCCCACAAGCTGCCCAACAAGGTTTTTTTTGCTTCTGCTGTCACCACTGATTCTTAATATATATTCTGTATTTTGAATGGTGCTGCTTCAGGCACTTGCCATAAGGACTACATTTAGCACACGAGGCTGGATCCTAGCAAGAGGACTTGCCATGGGGCTGGGACCTACTAGTCTTCCTCAGATGTCCTGCTGGAGACCCTGATACGTGGAGACCCTCTGGGTGCTGGAGAACCTGGACCCGGCACCACGTTTACAGGATCCAAACACCCTTGACTTAACCCTCAGAGAAACAGGTAATACCAATGACAAGGAAACACTGTGTTCTCTATCTCCATGGGAACAAAACCTGGTACTTTTAACTGGTAGCATGGCCAGTCTTTTCTCAGAAGATAAGGACCACTGCGTGGGCAGGGTTTTTATTCTCTGTAAACAAACAGATCTTTCTGCTGATATCTAGTCTTGGCAACGGGGAAGGGAATTTGCTGGAAGATGAGGAAGGAGCTAATTCCTAGCAAAAGTTTCACTCCAGCCCTAGAGTACTAAAACCAGGTCTCCCAACAGTCTGGGGTTTTTTGGGTTGGGTTTTTTTTTCTCCAGGGCACATGGAATAACACCTTCTTTTGTGCTTACAAAACAAATGCTGCCTTCCGTAGTCTGGAAGAACTTAGGAAGTTTTTAATTATAAGAAAAGAAAAATGAGGACAAGTGAAGTTGGACAGTGCGGAGTGCTCTGCTGGTCTGATCTAGGACAATGTGCCCTACATAGAGCTCAAATATAACATCCTTTGGGAGGCTGTCTTGCTTCCATTCAGCTTTTGTGAGACCACCCCCGCCTACGTGGTACTAATGACAGATTTCTGAAGCATAACTAGTATCATGGTCTTGCTATCAACATTAATGCTGTAAACAAAATCATTAGTGGCAGGCGTAGAGAGGGAGGGAAAACTATGTGCAGATGGAGAATTTATTCTAGTGATATTCTTGCAGTTTCTGCTTTCTTCCTGCTATCAGCACTGAAATAGCTCATCCCCAGCCACAGTCAGCAACTCTACCCCAGGTGGGTGACGCTTTCCTGTGATAGATACAAGGTCTGTCTTTCTTCTTCTATTTGCCTAGATTTCCTGCCAAGGAAGTGCCATCGGATTGAGCTGAAATAGTTGCTCTTCCTTGATGGAAACCATGTAGTTGGCAAACAGAGGGATATTAATAAAGGCAGAAAATCTTTAGATGTGTCATTAGACACTCCAGTGAAAGTGTGGTCAAATTATTACTTCTCTCTCCTATATCATACTGGCCAGGAAATTCCTGCAATCTCATATTTGCAAACCCTCCAACAGAAAAAAAATCACAACTTTTTTTTTTTTCCTTCAAAGAGCCTTATTAATTCTCCTCCTGTACCTTCCTGGGTTCTTTCTGCAGGAAAGCATTTTTCCCTTCTGTGTATTTCTTAGCAGAGAGAACAGTTTGTGTCCACCTCTACCCCACTCTCCACATGACTAAACTGCAGAGAGGATGTTTCAGTGAATCAAAGGGATACTACGGACATGAGCTAACAAAAATCCAACAGGCTCTGCAAAAGGGAAGGGTTCCTCTAGCCCCTCCTGACAGTCCTCACACACACACACAGGCTCAGAGACTGAAAGCAGTGTCTGACACAAGGTTGAACCGAGAAATTCTTTGTGCATCGCATCCCGGTGGTGCGAGCCCCTTGAGCACAGCACCACACCGCTCGCTCCAAGGGAAGCAAATGCTGCAACAGCCCCTAATGCAACCACAGGGCTGTGTTATGGTTTTTTGTTTTCCTCTGGTTCCCTCCTGGTCATATTTGTTGCTGCTAATCTTGGCGTTACCTGGCAAGTCAGTTTTTTCTTTTCCCAACTATATCTTACCACAAGAACAGCACAGCTAATGTGCTTTAGCAGGGTGCTGATACACCCTGGGATGGACTCTGCAGTACAAATTCAGTCTTTAATACTTGTTTTTAGAGCCAATGATTTTGCTGGTTCTTGAAATTAGAACTCTCTTACCTCTCTGCCATTATTAGGCCTGCCCCTTATTGTGGATCTGGACTCCACTTGCACCAAGCTGCTGTTTTCTGCTAGGTCTTTCTTAAATTACAAGGACAGATGGCTAAACCGGGGCTGAAGAAGAAGTCGTTCACACTAAACAGAGACTTCTGTGCACCCCGTGGGTGGAAAGGGGTGTCTTTGTTGTACATCACGGCTATAGCAAATATGGGAATGAAACCTCAACATAATGAGTCTGGCAGAGGTTAGAGAAACAAAGGGAAATTAATTGTTGGGGGGTTTATACCGCTTTGGAAGCAATGTAAGTGAAAATGCAAGACATGCTGAATAACTGCAGCACTACCTCACCCCTATGTCTTAGCACAAACCAAAATGATTCAGAAATCCTTTGCCCGTGTGTTTGGGGTCTTCTTGCAGGGACCCTAAAGGCGAGTTGCACATTTGGAGCAAGATGTCCCATATTTCAGACACAAAAAAAACCCCAGTCAGGAATTAAAAAAAAAAAAAAAGTAAGAGAAAGCACGGCAAACGCTGCTACTTACAGGTGTATGTCATTTCAAAGCTGTCGCTAATGTTCACAATGTCGATCTGGGGAAGGAGCTTAGGGGGTTCCGTAAGCTGAGACAACGCAAACCTAAAAGCCGCATGTTCCTGGGACTGCTGATTAGGAAATAACCCCCCTAGGGAGAAAAACAGAACAACAAGAAGAAAGGTCTTAAGCACACCCGTATTAGCAACCTCTTCTGTCCAAAATATTCCTGAGTGCAGAGGCTACAGCTCCCCAGCCCAGGGATTGCCTCTACACTCGGAAACCCTCCAGCACGCAAGACCCAGGGGGTTTCGTGCCCGCTGCGGACAGGCTGGGAGCAGAAAAACTTTCCAGACCACGCATTATGTAATGCCTGGATCACATATAGGAGCCCTGATGCATCCCTGGGCCGGGCAGCCTGCGGGGTCAGGATGAACCACAGGGTTTGGCTCGACGTCCTCACCCCCCATAACTTTAAGGAAGAGCAATGGAAGCGCTGTCAATGTTACCCTTATAAAGGAGGAATGAGAGTTGTCCTTCCTCCTCCCCTCACTAGTAATTAGGTTCAGTTTAAACCCTGCTGACTAAGAGGAGGGAGTTGCTCCGGAAGGGGTGCAGGGGTTCCCCCACACTATGGGACTCCAGGGTACGGGGCAGGCTGGCTGAGCCTGGCCTGACAGGCGCAGCGCTGGGTGGATGGGGACAGGGCTGCGAGAGCCAGAGCGACGTGGGACCCATGGCCGAACAACTGCTGCTACTGTAAGTTTGCTGCATGGAAACCCCCTAAATTTAACAGGTGACAGTGGCCAAACTCAAATAGCACAGGAAATCAAAAGCTTGACCCTCAAAGGGATCGATCTGAGCAGAAGCAGAGACAAGCCCAGAACCACAGGATGATATAAATAGGATAGGAACTGGGACCAGGCTGGACCCAGGCTCAGAGCCTTTCTCTCCCCATGGACCTGGAAAAAAGTGCTGCGATAACCCGGCCCTAGGAAAAGTTTCCTGCTGCTCCCCCAGCAGGAAACTTGGCTTGCGGCAGATCCCTTCACAGCCTGCAGAAAGATGCTATTAAATTCAGACTGTCTTGTAATCTATATACATTTAAAGGGAGCACTGTTATTGGCATTTTACAAGTAGGGAAACAAAGCACTTAGCAACAAGGTAGAATTAAAATAAAGAAGCAGAAAATAGCAGTGCCCACCCTCCAGGGCAGATGGCTTGGGGAAGAAACAAATGTGCAAGGACCTGCTCTCAACGGCACTTTGCACATCTTTAGTAAAGAGGGCATCTCCTCGTTGTGTGGAAAGGGCTATTTGTGCATGAATATCCCCCCCTCCCCCGTTCTTCCCACTCCCCATCCTTAATCGTGGGCGTCAGAGGAATAAGATGCTAGTAGCCGAGCAAACACATTAAGCTACTATATGTGTTTGTTGAAAGGGAAAAAATCTGGGATGTTGCACAAATTTGGGGTAAAGGGGAGGAAGGAAGGGAGGGAGACAGGGATGCAACATCAACAGCAATAAAAGCACCGATTGTGCAGCTGGACTCAGGCAGGAGTTGCCTGAACTTGGTGGATTAGCAATTGATTGGCATTGTAAAGAGAAGGGAGGCGGGAAAGAAAACCGGCATGCAAGGGAAGAGAATTTGGGGCTAGGTTACAAACCATCATGGATAAAGATCAACGGGAGGGGGGTAATAAGAAACCTGGGGAGGGAGGGAGAGGAGCACTGAGAAGTTACAGGAAGGGAGAAAGGAATCAAACAGGCACTGCTGGTGCGCAGGGGAAGCAAGTAGCAAGAAATGAAAAGAGACTTCAAGGCAAAATCTTCCTCCAATAGCTCTGCCCTTATTCTTTAGCAACAACAACAGAGAGCGCCTGTTTGTTACCTCTCGTCCCAGTTACCTACAGATGACAGCATCCTCACAAAAATATATAATGCAACCGCTGATTTTGCAAATACAGCAACGCACAATGGCAGCCCAGGCATTTCTCAGAGCAAGAAACAGATGTTTTTTTCGTGCTTCCTCCATTTCAGAGGCACTTTTCTCCCCCTGTGTTAGTGTGTGTGCAGGCATTTATTCCCAATCTTCCCCTCCCCCAAAGCCAAATTGATACATCTCTGCTCTTGCAAAGCTGGTACCAACACACAAATGCATCCCTCGCGGTTCACCCCCTCGCTCTCCCTCACACACACACACGCATTTTGCCTTTGCAAGCGAACGAACGGGTCAGTTTTCCCCCACCGCCCCCTCTCCACCCCTACCCACTTGCCGGGAAACGTCGTTCCCAAACGGCCCCGAGCTCTGCACTCACCTATCTGGATATTGTTGGGGAAATTGGCCCCTAACACCGCCCCTAGGAAACTGGTGCAGAAGAAGGCAAAAATGTGCTGCATATTCCCTTTTGCATTGGCGAAAAAGAAGCCCAGTTCCAAGCATAGATTTGATTTTTCCCCCGCTCTGCTCTCTTTAGCTGCCTCTCTCGCCTCCCCTCCGCTGCGCCTTCAGGGTTGCGCGTCTCCCTCGCTCGGAATCCAGCGCTGAGACTGCTGCTTAACACCGCCTGGCAGCAGGATTAACTGAGCCCCGTGAGAAAGAAAGAGAGCCCGCTCCTCATCCACATCCCTCCCCCGCCACACACAACACACACACGCACACGCACAAACCGGGCGCTTCCACCCAGCTCATTCGCCTTCTCCCACTTGGAGCTCAACAGCTGGGTACCGCATCCCCCCCTCGCCCCGGCTTATTCCCCCCGGGGGTCCTGGCTGGAGTCCCTAAGGGTAATTCCCACCTACCCCTAAATTCCTGGCTTTCCCCCTCAACTTCTCTTGGCAGGAGCCAGGAGGAACCTGTAAATCAGTAGGTGGCAAACTCTTCTAGAGAAAGGGCTTAAACTGCTCTGCCTCCGATCCATCGCTTCCCAACCTGGGCTCTCACCCCTGGGTCCAGGAGTTGAACAGATCAGCCTCTACAGCCCGGCTCATTAGGATAACAAAGAGGGTCCTATCCTGCAAACGTGCCTTGGAAGGAAGGATTTCAGAGCAACAGACAACAGAGATCCCGAAGGAGGAAAAAATGAACCCCCCCACCATCACCTTTCTCGTTGATTTTTCCTGCCCACCGTTAACCTATGAGGCATTTCACCCCTGTGCTTGATGTGGAGGAATCTGTGCTCACCAGCACCATCAGATAGGGCAGGCTTCTGAAATTAGGGGGCTATTTTAGCCTGGATCATTACAGGAGCTGTTCTGTGGCAGTTCTAGTGAGGCTGGAGCTTATTTGACCATAAGCAGCTTTGCTCAAAAACAAAAGGGGAAAAAAAACCATCAGTAAAAGTAACAACAATAAAAAACAGCTCCTAGGCACAACTTGGGATTTAGAAATACTTGAGGAAGAACTGCTGTGAACGCAAAGCCATAGCCATCTCAGAAAGGAGAGAAAATTCACCCGTTCTCCTTCTGAAACACAAAGTCCCAAACCAAACTTGGGGGCTCTTGTGCCTGAATACCCAAGTCCGAGCACAGAGATTCTGCCCTTACCATTTGCAGCCTGAATACACACAAGGGGTAAACAGCAGAGAGGAAACAGAAAGAAAAAAGGATGTTGGGGCAGAGTTAGAAATAGGACTCAGATGCCCCCTGTCCTGCTTTGGTGTAGGGTGCCTTGCCCTGGTCCCCGCTCCCCATCTCCAAAAGCATGTGGTTAAATTGGAAGAGCGTCAAAGAGTGGTGATCAATGTTCAAAGGTCAGGAATTGCTCCCACATAAGGAACGGTTGGACAGACGAGAACACTGCAGACTGGGATAACCAAAATGGGATGTGACCAAAACCTACAAAATCTGCAGTAGCACAGAGACATTCCCTGTTGGCCACAGGGCCCAGGTGTGACATAACTTTATGGTGCAGGGACAACACTACTCTTCATATCTTCACGCCTTTTATGAACAGACTGGTCTTGAAAACAGAGGTAGTAGCATCTTTTTATTGGCAGGTCCTCTACTTCCTCTGAAAGAGATTTACTACAGGTTTGTTTCCCCATACAGCCCTTTCTGCCAGCTGCAACAGAGTCCTTGGGTAGAGCAGCATCATATGAGGTCATGCACCATCTCCACAGCCAAACACGACAATGACTGGAAAATCATCTCTCATGTGGCTAACGGGCACAGGCTCTGCATAAATGAGAACGGACCATGATCCTTGCGCAGGCCTTCACTTCATCTCTGCGAATAAGAGTTTGGAATCTTTAACCTCTTCCTAGACAGTTTTATGGATTTCACTGTGACTTCTGGGATGACAAAATGCTTAAACACCCACATAAATACCAGAGTAGGTATAGGGTCTCAGCACCTTACTCTAATACCTTGCATCAGCGAGGAGTTGCACTGATGCCTGCAACTTTGTGGCCTCTTACAAGGACAGTATGTACAGTTACACTGCAAAAAAACAGCGCCCAGAAGACTTGCATCTTCCTTATGGCAAGCAATAAAACATCCTTCTAGGATGGATTCCTTTTCTCCCCAAGCCACCCTTGATCAGGGCAATGACTCTCAGTGCCAGAGACTGCAGGTTCATTAGAGCAATCGTTCGGGCATTTAGGAGTCAGTTACAGGTGGCCAAGGGATGCTCTTACCCTGTCTCACTGCCTAGGTGATCGGCATCCCAGAGTCATATTGAAACATAACAAATTTACATCTGCTGTTGATAGGTAGCACCTTCATCAGACTTCCATCTCACTCCTTGTATAATTTAAGCAATACTGATTTGAGGCTAAAATAACTTGCTGATAGGTTTTATGGGCTCTTGCTTTCCATCCAGAATTTAATAGAAACAGCTGCGTTTATAATCTGAAGAAAGGCACTGAAGGATAACCAGTGCAACAGAAAGATGCTAGCACATTTTCAAACTCCCAAACAGCCTATCTGATAATAATAATAGTAGCCATAACAATAAAATATTGTAATAGCTCACAGAAAGCTTGCACAGTCACATTAATTAATAATGCTGCTTTTGTCTATAAACCTCTCAAAGTGCAGGTGGTTTAACAAGGAGAACCTCACCACAGTGTAACAAGATAAGTAGTAATAAGATCATTATTTTCAGAAGGTATTCATTTCTTTTTTCCCTATAGATAACAGCATTTTATTCAGAGTTTGTTAGCACAAAGATATTAGGAATTAACTCTAGCTGCTCTGAAGATTCTTTAAATCAACATCAAAACAATATAGCTTCTGAACTTGTGGCTAAACACCAAACCAAGTTTTGGGAAACTGATGAAACTCCTCGGTGTCACAAGAGTGGTCACAAGAGAAAGATAGATCAATCCACAAGTCTTCTGAGAGAAGAGCCCGACTGAGTTGTCTAGATTCCTAAAAACAATTGAAGGAGCTTATTCCTCCTTTCAGATTTCAGAAAACAAAGAAAATCATTCAATACAGCACATAAGTATATTGCACAGTGCCATCTTAATCAGGGGCAACTAAAAATATCAGGGAGTAGAGTTTTGAAGACCTGTATTTTGTCTCAAAGGGTTCTTAAGACGTAGGTGGGACAGGCAGGCATCTGATGGTTAACAGAAAACATCCAGCAAGGTCTTGTGGGATTAATCCATGCAATTGAGTGTAAAGAATTAGGTAAATACATGTCTTAAAAAAAAAAAAAAAAAAAGGCTGTCCAATATAAGTTACGAAATGCTATAAAGGAATTTTAAGAGTGTAGCTGGTTCACTTAAGATCTTTGCCAGAGATGAGAATAAGAAAATGAATTCATCAGAGCTACTGTTCCGGTTGTGCTCTGCATGGAGCTGACCTTGCTGTACTGGGTGAAAACCTTTGTTCTCACCTGTTTCTGCTCCGAGGTTTTGCACACCAGAGAATTTTGTCTCTGAGGAGGCTGTCTGCCGCCTTCCTCTTTGCTCTGCTTTGCATGACATGAAGTTGTCCACACGAGCAGAATGGTCTGCCTTCACTATCAGAGCTTTTGTTTCCAGGATAGGAAATAAGTGGTTGTTGCAGCAGATATATTTCTGTACTAGAAGCCTTGGAAAAACAAAGGACTCATTCACATGCAGAAGCCTCCAGCCTTGAAAAATGAGGAAATCAACAGAACTCGGCATCCATCCGACCTCCCAGCAGAATTATTTCCCCCAGTGCCCACTGTGTTTTACATGATGCTCCTGAATGTCTTTAAAGAGGCTATTGAAATACTACTATTTCTGAAATTCCTTTTATTTTCTAGCTGGACAATCTCTATAGGAGGCTTTTAATAAAGAGCAAAATGTAATTATAGTGATTAATTTAAATAAACTCCAAACAACACAGACTTTCATATGGGTTTCACAGAGCCTTGGCATAAATGAATGCTAATGGAGTCACATGCGTTTCTCTCCCTGCCTTGTTCACCTCAATTTTGTTATTTTGAATAATGCACCTCTCAAGGAATGATCGTAGTGCAGGTGCTGTGAGAACAGACTCCAGAAATTCAAAATGGGGAAAACTGGGAAGCAATCAAAAAGGAAAAGGGGTGAGACAGCTCCCTCCATTCACAGCACCGATGTACCGAGAAGCGTGTGTGCAGATAGCCCTCGGCACACCTACACCCAGCAAACATATGCACAGTCACTGGTGCCACCCACACAAAAATGACACCGATAGACATGGTTAGGAAAGCGTACGTGTGCTGTACGCGTACACACACTCTCGCAGGATCACCCCGGCACATCTCAAGGGTGTTTGCTGGCATGTGGAGCTGCTGCAGAGGGGCAGGAGCGGCTCTGCAGCCTGTTGCGCTCCCATCGTGTTTTCTGAAGCAGGTTTCAGCCTGCACAGGGATTTTGGACCTGCAGCCAAGCCCTTCATTCATCCTTACTCAGCAAATTCCTACTAAAGTACAAACAGAGGGACTTCAGGCTCTTTATGGTCATTTCCATGCGTGCCTACGTAGTTCATTTTACATCTGACGCTTCAATCTTTTAAAACTGTAAGGTATTACTTACACGACTGAAAAATAACATCTACAAACTGTAGTTGCCAAATCATTTTTGGTAGAATCTCCTTTACAAAAATAGCCTTAGCAATGTTTGGTATCAAGCAGAAAAACTCTCCCCCCATCAATGAATCAGGCCTGAGGTGTCTATGGCCCCTCTCTTCTTTACATGGCAGCTGGAGTTGTCAAATGAAAAGCTTTGACATCCCAGAAGCAACTCAGAGAAGTTAAAGGAAACATGAGCTTCATACCTTTCCAGAGCGGCTAAAATGTGAAGATGTGGGACAGGGGCAACACCCGAGCTGAGGATAGCTCCAAGCAGGTCCTGACTGATGCCAAACATCTGAGGGCTGATGTTTTAAGGTCACCAGATATTGTGTCTTAATTTACTGACTGCTGATGGGGGAAGCTTGATGTGAACTGAAACTGGGGAATGTCGGCTTTTTCCACAAACTGTACAAAAACGTGCTTCTGTTGTCATCCTGATCGGTTTATTACCATATTTATAAGAAATGACTTCTTGCTCACTGTGGGATAATTAAGTAAGTAAATGGACTGGAAGATAAACCCGTCAATCAGAACAGCACTGAAAACATTGCTCACCCTTCAGCTGGAAATTCATGAGCAGCAGCTGGCAAATGGATGCTGTGCTTTGGCTCGGAGTGCCCGCAGGGTACGATCAGTGTGGCGAGGACTGTGGGCTCCCATGATCTGGGCTTCGCTGCCGCCCAGCGTGGCTGGATGGGGAGCCTTCGGCACAAATGGGCCAGCGGCTTTCCTAGAGTCAGGTAAAGACGTAGCCTGTGCACTCAGTCCAAGTTGAAAACAAGCATCAAACACTACAAATTCAGATCTGCAACTTTATTATCCACAGTTGCTTGTCCCACCATCCAGCTGGCCTGTTGATGAGGGGTTTGCTTCCATCCAATGGGCTTGACATGCTCAACTAGGGACAGTTTGGATAGACAATGATGCATACACCCCTGCGCTGGGTCGATGTCTACGTGAGCACTCATGGAAACACTACAAAACTGTCTGGGATGAATCCTGACTAACCCCGTTACTGACTCCCCTGAAAGAAGACTTTGCTATCTGCAACCCCAAAACCACTCTCTTCCTCATACAGGGAAGGCTGCTAGTAGTCTTTTTTTTTTTCCTGGTGAATGGTTGATTTATAACTACTTATAGAAACACTCTGTGCCCTAGTCTCAGTTTACGTTCTTTGCTGAGTCATAAACATAAATCAGAGTTGTGGGTGGATCCCTGTTTGTTATTAAAGCACCTTATGTTTCTCTAAGCCTCGCCAGAGGAAGCAGAAATTACTGGTAATACATTAAAGTTACAGTAGGTCTACTGTTGTTTGAGAATATAATACCCCCCCAGATTATTGCCACAGATTGTGCTGTCGTGTTATTTTCTCGTTGAATGGAAAAACAAATAAATTACAAGTATTAAAAAAATTGTTGAAAATATATGGTAAGAGGATTATTTACTGTGAAAAGCCAGACACAGAGGATGCAACCTAAATCAGAAATTCTGGTTATCAATAGTTCAGTCAAATGTTCTTATATGCGACAAAGTTTTCTTTCACTCAAAGTTCCCGAAACATTGTGAATGCTCCGGATGAACTCAAATAATGATTGAGGTGATTATGCAGTTTAATATTGATATATGAATCAACCCTCATTTTTAATCCCTGGCATCAAACCCAAGACGTGCAGAAAACAAACGTGAAATGAAGAAGATAAAAGGACGCTGATTTAGGAAGAAAAAAACCAAAAAGCAGCAGCGGCAATTGCCGCAATTCAAACAGCCTTGCAAAGATCCCATCATTACCATCTGGCTCAGCGTTTCCCAGGCTGCTTTGCTAACACGCGAGATATACAAACATGTGGGCTGTGCTTTAGGGTGGCTTATCTTGGCCTTTCTAATAGTCAAAGGAATCAAAGCTTTGAACTGGAGTAACTGAGTCAAGAAAAGAAGCATCAATTTCCAGTCCTTGCATCGCATCCTACTGTAGCAGGCTGTAGCAGCTGGGAAGGGGGAAGTCTATGCACAAAAGAGCAAACCTAAAAAATCACCAGAATGATCAGTGTCTTCTGTCAGTAGTTTCTGCAATCAATACAGATATTCACGTCACTTCTCCTCATTCCTTAATTGCTACCCATGCTTTATCTCGGAGAGAAATAGGAATCGCTATGTTGGATCGAATCACATAATCACACAAAATCCCGCCCTGTCTGTCTCGGTCTCGCTCATAGCGTGGTGTATCGCACACTAGCAGTCTGTATACATTAAATGGGTTGGATTTCACAAGGGCTAATAACTGACTGGAGATAGACACCTGTGAAAAGTCTACAGGAAGAAATTTTCTTTATTTCCACATGCAGACTCTGCACAAATAACCTGAATTCCCTCAAAATACTGTCAGAAGAAAAAGTCATTGTGATACGAAATACCATTACATAATTTTATATGAAAAGTTGTTTTCTTTAAATTCTTAATGGATATGAAACCAAATGCTTTTGGTTTCAGTTGAGAAGAGGAATAAACCAAGATTTACAGAGTTTCTGAATAAATAGGAAATCTGAAACCCATCCATTCTTGGAGAAAGCACAGAGAAGAAACAGAAAGGCTTCAGGATGGGACACAGAAAATCGCTAGAGCTGGAGAGACGAGAATGAAAAGACTAGCACCACTTAGCTGAAAGAAGAGATGAACAGGGAACGAGGAGCTCCAGGTAATCAAAGTACTGCCTGGCCTAGAGGCACTCCATCAGGTGTGTCTTTGATCCTATTCTATAGCTCAAAAAACGTTTTTTAAGTTCCACAAAGTAATTTTCTACAAATGTGTGGCAGAGGTCCGTAGCAGTGAGATGTCCCAGCTTCTTGCTACTCTGGAGGAGCATCTAAGCCCTCAGTGGCTCCGCAGCATGGCCGGTCGCCGTGATGTGCCAGAGGACATTGCTGCCAGCTCTGCAGATGTGTAGTTGGAGGGGGAAGGGGAAACATTCAGCAGAAGCAGCTGCTCTCCCCTGTGCAACAGGCTGGGGCAGGGGAACTGCATTTTACGGACACTCAATAGCAAGGTCTTCAGCTGAGCTATCACTGTTAGGCAGCTGTATTTGGGCAAAGAGCTGTAAAGCTTAGGGGGTGGATGGGGATCTGTAGGTTACCTATAACTTTTCCTCTTCGTCCTTTAGACACCACAGAAATGACAGAGAGCTAAGGATATAATCTGAAACAAATGTCGTCTTTAAAGAGTCATCCTGTTTTCCAGGCTGGAAGGGAGAGATAAGAAAGATGATACAGGCCCTGTTACACTATGTGTTTCTGGATGTATCCCATATTTAGAAACTTTCTGTGCTCATCAAGATTTTTGCCCAAGACTTTCTGTACATCACCAGCACAGATCAGTGCTGTATTACAAACAAAAAGCTAGACTTCTTTTGTACTCCCAACAACAGATCCAGACAGAAAGAACAGCACACAAACACCGCGTCACCCAGTGCACCACAAAGTTTGCAACCTGGTGTAACAATGCCTGCAATTAGAGCGAGTGGGAATCAGATGAGAGCAGATCATTAACGAGCTCCATGCAGTCCTACAGACAAAGCAGAGAGCTGTGCAGCTTCAGTCACAAAAAAAAAGAGCGAATGAGATTTTTTCAGGAATACAAAGATACAGTAATTGCTTTAGAAAACATATACATTAAGTATACTTGCTTCAGATACAGTCTAGGACTATTGGGCAGCTACACTGAGTCATGTTACTCGAGGAACCTAATGCTCCTATTAAGCTCTGCAGCAGCAGCACCATTCAACCTACATCATCATGCCACCTTGCCCGCAGAAAGCTTTGATCATCCAGCTACCAGTGGTCAGTGATATTAGAAAGAGCATTTATCCCATCTGAGATATTGGCAGAGGAAGCAATTTGCCTAAACTCCCAGAACCTGCAGGAGGGCTGGGACTGAAATCCACAGGGCAGCTCTCTGTGCTGCAGGAACTAAAGGAAAGTCCCCAAGCATGAAAGCCTTGTGTATTTGTCACAGGCCTTGCCTCCCCTGCCCACGTCTCCTAGGAAAGCCCCCAAGAGCTATTGCCATCTGTAGCAGCATGATGGCAAGTGGTACACTGCCTAAAACAACACAGGGAACCACAGACATTTGGAAGCGATTCAGGTGAACACGGTGCTGCTTTGTAAAATGAATGACATGCCACCGATTGATTTGTGAGACTCACTGCTAGCAAAGCACCGGTTTCTTCCGGACACTGTGCAACCAGCCCTAGTGATGAAAAGGCAGGTTTCTGCCTGCTCGGAGCTTGCTTTCATGCTACAACTACAGGGCTGAGAGAGTAAAGAGAGAAACAATGTGGAATGCAAAGACCTGGTGACCTAATTCATTAACTACAGGCTGCCTTCAGCTATTTGACTATGCTTTGCTATGTATATCTTATGGGCTCTTTTCTACATACATCCCTCTTTTCCTCATTCCTGCCAAGAAACAGAAGACATTTAGACTTCCTATCTAGTGTGATGATATCATATTTATTTATAAATGTTCATCCTTGAAATAAAAGGAAGGAGAAGATGATTTCTATGCATTTCAATTCCTTGCCCAGGGCTTGTGCTACAGCCTCATGAGTTTAGCTGGCCCCTGCTTCCAAGTCCTCCGGATGGTGAGCCACAGGTGCTGGGAGAGCTATCCCTCTCCGGCTGCATCCACAAAGCCATCCTCCCTCCTCCAGCTTTTGCAATGAAGCACTTTCCCCCAAGAGTTGTGATTATGAAATGTCACTGTGGAAACAGTTGGAATATAATATGTGCTTGCTTGCTCTCCCCCCATCCTTCCTCCCCTCCCACCAGCCTCCTCACTTTCTGAAGCTATGTTTGCTGTACAAGAAAAACCCTTCTTGCTCCCCTCCTCCCCCCAAACCTGCAAAGGGGAGTGTCTGTGCTTCGCAGTTACTGTGACAAAAACAGATGCCTCAAAAAATATCCCTATTCATTAACAGCTCCTTGGTACCTTGTAGCAATGCTAAACCTACCAAACTCAACTGGGTGTTACTGCAGTTACCAGGACTTCCTGCCTTTCTCTGCCAAATAATACCACTTCTGTAAAATGGCATTATAAAGAGGCTTTGAGCCAGTAGGAACCTGGTTTGCTGTTGCTATCACTGTCACTGCAAGAAAGCCTCTACAGCAAAGCATAATTCCCCATCACACATTTCTGCTGTCTTAGCTCTGCTGTCCTGTTCCCATTAATGTTATAATGAGAGCACAACACGGACGCACATCTTGGTTTTCTTTCTCGTGTCCCACCACCTAGAGGCAGGTCTTCAGATGATGAGTTCTTTGTCCTCTGCCTACCTTAATAAAGCACGATTTTCCCCTAATCATTATTTCTTCCACGCTTCTCATCAGCATCACAAAAGTTCAGAGCTGTCCACCCGGGAGTGGAAAGGTCAGTTCACTTTGGATCTGACACGTGGTATCTTGTAGCTCCTGGAATATAATCAGCTCACTTCATATTTATTTTGTGTGGCTGCAGCACTATAAAAGAGCAGGGACTGTTCCAGAGAAATCTTCAGTGTCTTGTAAGGAATGTGCAAGGAAACCCAAGGGAAACTTTGAGCTCAAGAGAGCAGTACTGAATAGACCTCTCTCTCTGGCAGAGAATGCTGTTGTAGTTCTCAAAATCACATAGGGGATTTAAATGCCCATTGGTATTTGTTAATTTTAATTAATGGGAATCACACATAAAAATCCCCCAGGCAGTTTTTAAAACGTCAGGCAACAGGACTTTGAGGGCTGCACAGATGAACCCATTTGGTGGGACCCTTTCCCACCCACTAGCCATTAGAAGTGGTCCAAAGATACTCTGCGCAGTCGTGTGTGCAGGTAGGACAAGGCAATTGCTGGCTTGGCTAGGCTTGAAGGAAGGCAAGGGGACATGCCTCAATGACTCAACCAGTTGGAGCATATGACCTTATTACCTCTAACAAGGTCTTTCAGGTAACTGTAAAAGATGCCTGTTGGATGTGGGAGTCCCAAGAGATCTCTGAGGCTGATGTTTTGCAGTAAAATGCTCACTTCTATTTTTTCACCCCTGTGGCAGCTTATTTGTGAGCAGCATGGAGAAGTGGATGCACCCCATGATCACAGAGAAGGTGCTTCCTGGTCTTCGTGCAAGCCACAGCCCTCCAAGAAAGTGGCTTGCAGTTGCTGTTGTCCTCATTACTGTCTCACCAGCAGCCCTATGTACAGAGCAGTATAAGCTAGTCTGATAGCACTTCGCAATAATAGGATCAGCTCAAGAAGAAAAAAAAGATAGGTGTTTTGGGTGGTATATACCAGTATTTGCACTCTGAACGCATTCTGTCAGCTGCTTTGCTCCTTTAATGACAATCCAGGAGCATGCATAGGAAATCCCTGAGACAGGCTAATGGACACCCCTCCTACCCTGGTCTCCAAATAAGCAATTCAAATTGGCAGCGTCTCTCATCAGAATTGTTAATTCTCCACCATGCGACAGCCTCCCATAACTCCCAGGCTCTCCAGGTGGAGAAGAATCACAAAGACTCTCGATTTAAATACTGCTTCTATTTCTGACATGCTTTCAATTACCTGCAACGGCAACCTATCACTCGCATCCTCTTGCCCTCTTCACCGATCCCTGCACCGATAACAACGCTTTGCAGCAAAACACCTTTCACCCAGGGAGGTGTACAAAGACAGCTCTCTTGGAGATGAGTGGTTGGCCCAAGATCAGGCTGTGCTGCAAAGCCGTGGTAGCAGCAGTGATGGAAATGGAGCCCTGATGTCCATGGCCGCATGCCAACCTGCTGCCACTGAAAGGGCCCCCCAGCACATGGAGATGAAGAAAACCACTTGTGCCCTTCTTCCATTTGGCTCTTCTCCGTCTAGGGCTGCAACTGCGGTGGGAAGAGCCAGAGAACAAAGATCTCATGGGCAGCAAACGGCACTTGTCCTTTCACCTGCCGCTACAGGCAGAGTCACTGAAAGGTTATCAAGTGGGGCAAAACCATTTTCATTGACCCACAAAGCATTTTTCACGTGTCCAGTGCCCCTTTCAGAGAGGAATTCAGGACACCTGCTATTTTAACCATAATCAGGATTTCAATTTTTCATCTAAGTGACTATGGGAAATCGCTGTCCCCAATTATTAGACTCAATTCTCCTTCAACATCAAAGCAGCGTAGGTGAAGAGAGAATCAGTCCTATTCATACCTGGGCACCAGTTAATTACTAGGCACTCAGACAAGCCTGTAACCTTAGGCAAGGTGAGTTAGGAGTGGGAGGATGAGCTATCGCGCTGCTGCTGTCTGTTGATCTTACAGTTATACTTAAGCCTGTCCGTCAAAACAGGGCACCCTACTCATTCCCATCTACTTCCACCCACGGTTTTCCCACTTCAAGTGGTGAGTTGAGATATAGTACTTGTGTATTAGTGTGTATTCACTGACTAACCTCACTGCTTCAAACTTTAACAACTTCCAGAAAATACTGGTTTGTTCATTAATTTCTTTTTTTCCCCCTGTTCATTTGTGCTTTTTTCCCCCCCAGATTATCACGAACACAAAGCATATCTGCAGACCATACGGTGTCCTGGGTTTGGTACAGACGTCTGCATCCAAACAACCTGACAGTCTACATAGAGTAAAAAGAGAGAAGGCATTTCAGACAGTCATCTGCACAAGGCAACGCATCAGCTTAGTGTGAAAAAGCACAAATCTGCTTGTTTCCAACCTACAGCACTGTCTTTTGCTCACAAGGGTCCTTACTCCACCCCAAAGTGGTTTTAAAACTAACAAAAAGTTAAATATCCTATGAGTCTCTGTTTGCACTGTGTGTGTGGTGAAAGTGCTGCAGGACCTAAGACATGACATTTTTATGTAGTTGGTAAAAGAATAAAGATGCCTTTGACAGAAAATTGCAACCTTTCATTGAAAACTCCTCTCAGAAAATTGGCGTTTTCTGCCTGTCTGCGTTTGATAGAAAATAATTTTCTTCCTAGCGCTTCCTTTGTATAGATTTGGAAATCTGAAAACCCTCTGGCTAAAAACCTGAAAAGAAGATATGGGGCTGGGGGCAGGAGGGTGTTCAGCTAAAAATATTTCATTTGTCATTTTTCAGTGAAAAGTCAACAGCTTCTACAGTACATCTACCACTTGATCTTGCAGGCAGACATGAGATTCTCCATGAGGTGCACAAACAGACCTGACATTATGGAGATCAGCACCTCCTTCATGCAGCTTTGCTTTGTATAATGTTCTGGACTATGGCTTAAAATGAAGTCTATGCTGAAAAAAAGCCCTTGGCCCTGGAATCCACAAGAACAAGGCTTTTTATCAAACCACCAGGGGAAAAAGTAGCTTACGCAGGAATATTCAAGGCTAGATATACTTGGGGAGCGAGTAGATATTTCACTAGCATCACCTGCTAGGCATTTGTAAGAGTGGTAGGAGCACAATCACATAATTTCCATCCTCCTCCCAGGACTGAAATCCATCCCAAGGAACCCCTGCTCCAGGTTTGGCTGTTCCCCGCCCAAGGTGGGCTGGGTGGTCGGGCTGATCCCCACTATCTCCAGCCTCAAACTGCACCCACGGGCAGCCGCTCCACCACACACGAGCACGGCAGCCTTCATGGGGTGCAAAAAAGCAGCATCCAAGTAGCCCTGTAACCATGACAACAGTCAGGATCAAAAATACACACATTTCAACTCCTTATAGTAAAAAGGAAATACCAATAAAGGATGGAAGCCACTTTCTGCACGTTTCCATGTTCCTCATAAGAAAGTCCTTGGGAATATCCCATCTCTTCAGTATATGAAAATAAAGGAGGCAGAGTCCACATCCAGTACTGACTGCTTCAGGGTCGGTTACTTCTCTATTCTTTTTTTCTGGTTTAAATAAAGTATCTGAATTTCTTTAGCTCCTTTGCATTTTAATGTTCATCTTAATGCCTCAGATAGGTTGTTTTTTCCTCTTTCCTTTTTCTTTCACTGCAACACCCCCCCCCCCTTAAAGTGAAACACTGTGTGTGAGGAATGACAGTCATTTTCCTGAGCATACAACGACTGTGATTTGAATGTCAGCCCTGCAAGCATGATTCAATGTGGAATTCACTCTTTACATTCCCCAGCTACAAAATAAGTTGTACAGTTCCATCACTTTGCCATGCTCATGCTAATGACCCCCCCCAAGTCACTATGGCAACGAGGCTAATTAGAAAGGGGCTAATGTTGGGGTTGATCCTTTCAAATGTCCCTAGTCTAGGCTGCAACAAGATGGTTAAATGGTTAAAGGACTCAGAACTTCTTGCTTTAAGAGAAAATATGAAAGAGAAGGGACAACTGCTGCTCCTTGTGAAATAGGACCTGAATGTTTCAGCATTGACACCAAATGTGCTTGCATTGACCGTGGCTGGTTTGGAGAACCACGCAAGTGTGCCAGGAGAGTGCTACCTTGGCAGAGAAGTCTCAGACCTGGGAGGAGATTCCAGCTCAGTTATCTGAGCAAAGCCATAGCACAGCCGATAGCTCCAGGATGCCCAACATCCACCTTCATTTGAAAGGTCTACAAATCAGTCTGGAATGAAAACATCCCTTTTCTCCTGCTACCACTTCTCATAACAGTGAAGAAAAGGATCCTCACTGAGCAACTCCACAGTGAAAACACGCATAAGAGGGCAAAAAACACAGGGCTTCACTAAAATGCCTGTCAGCCAGGGAGGGCTTGGCGAGAGGCTTTCAAAGCGCTTTGTTAGAGGGGCTTGTTAAGTGCTGCTGGTCTGCCTTTAACAACAGCAAGAGCATCACACCGCACTCAGGGGGATGGCAGAGTTATCAGGGCTCTCCTCATCACTGCTGGCTTTGCATTAGTCGGGATCAGGAAAGCAGACAAGGGTGAAATGGGTAGAGAACAGAGAGCTAATCTCTGTAACGATGCCTTTAATGAACTTGTCCTGAACAAGACTGACACAAAGTGATGGGGAAAGACGGGGAAAAAATGTTTGATGGGCCAATATCTTTTGCAGGTCTCTGCAGGTCTCATCCTTCTCTGGGTTTTGCCAGGAATATCACGGTGCCTCCAGCTTTGTGCAGGACCCTGACGTGACCGTGGGCAGGACCCTTGTGCTTGAGTTACCGAGTCGCAAAACAGCAAGGGTCTTTATCTGCATTACATAAGGATGCTGCAAGGATAAATTCAGCACTGGTTGTGGCTGAAGCTAAATAAATAGAGAAACTTTACATCTATTACTCCTATTCTTGTCAGGTTTTTAGATAACATTCAAATTGTAGTCCTGCCAGTTCTGCACTCTTTTAAACAACTACAGAATGTTCTGGGGTCTGATTTCCCTTTAAAACATATTTTAAAGAAGGAAATGGGTGAAATTACAGCTTATATTTCCTATAAAGGTGCTGAAACTTCAGGTAAGAAAAAGAAACTGCATAGTTTTTAAGTGTTGCTTTTGAAAGGCAGAGATTGCATTTTTATAACATCAAAACCTCTTTCACCAGAAACAGAGCTATTATTACTATAAATGCCAGTAGAATTTCAGAGGAATTGTAGCAAATGCATCATTTAAGTCCGATTCCACCTCCCAACAGGGCCAATGCCAATTTTCCACCCGATGGAAGAAGCAGCAAGCTGTTTTGGTCCATGTTACCAGGAAGTGCATATGTACATACTTCACACAGAGGTGTTATGTCTGAAGTGGTTCTTCTACATTGTGTTCAATAAATGCATCTTTTTCTGACCAAAGAAACTGGCAGGGTTCCAGCATGTTAAAACTGGAGTGAAGAGAGTTGGCTATTCTGTAGTCAAGGCAGAAATGAACAAGCAAATTTCCAAACTAAAATTACAAGTAAATTTTGTAGTGCAGCCACTGAACTGGGCTCAGACTTGAGAGGCCAGTTGATCACAGATGGTCAAGGGAGCACATCTGAAGATGTCACCAGCCCTCAGCCAGGTCATGATAATAGACTTAACCCATTGCAACGTGAAATAAAATGGATTAGCTTACACCACTGCTGAAGAAGGGCTAGAAGTGAGCAGACAGTCATTTCTTATAGCTGAGCTGAAGGCACTGTAGCTTCTTGAAATGCTATGACCCAGTGCTTGACAGCACAAGCATCCCTCGAGAGAGTTAGAGCTTTACTTTCCATTCTGCTACTGGCTTCCATAGCACCTCAGTCAGGTCACTTTTCTCCCTTCCTTTCCCACCTTTTTTGTTATCTTATAATGGCGTAGGAGTAGCAGCCATCTCCTAGAAAGTGCTCTACAAACCCTAGCAACCTGGGGCCTCTAGGTGCTACTGTAATACAAATAATAAATAAAGGACCTGAGTGTCTTGGTGACACAGAAACTTGAAACAGTGAGTTGAATCTATTTTCCCCCCTGTTACAGAAAAATGGACTGCTTGCAGTATGGCTTGCTCTCCTCCTTGCTAGAGCATCTTCTCCAGCACTGCTTTCCAATACGCTCCTAGGTGGTGTGAGAAGCCATGCAGGCAAGACCTCTCCCACCCATGAACAATGCAGCAAGATGTGTGCTGCTGCAGCTGTAAAACATCAAGAGAAATGATTAAAAATCCAGTGCCTCGAGCTATGCTTGTTACTGAATATCCTTTAGGGCTTATTATTCTAGTCAGCCTGCGGTGACTGAAATCTTTTGAATGTTAGATTTTCGTTGATATTTGACAGGCTCTGTAGAAATTGTGAAGCCTTCAAGCTGCAGCTCAGGTCTGACTAGAGCCATTGGCCCCTTCAGTCTTTTAAACACTTGTTGAAGGTGTCTGGGTCATTGTGAAGTGTTTTTGTGCTGGACCTTTGAATTGCTGGATGTCGCCATGATGTACCCCAAAGAGAGGCTGCTGAGTGTAGGTGAAAGCTGAACCCAGGAGCAGAGCAGCAAACCTGCTATTTGACTCCTGAATAGGAAATCCCCAAGCCCAAGCACTACCTTAACTAGTCGTTCCTCCTCCACCTCTCCCTTTTGCACCCAGGCAGGAGGAGAGGCTTTTGTACCATTTAGACCACTAAGGTGGCTAAATCAGGGGATCAATCCTTTTTCACTGCCCAGAAAAAGCAAAGAGCAATTCAAAGCTGCGGTCCAGGCTGCCGTAGCTGAAGCGCGATGCACAGAATCAAGGAACGCAAATCTTCCTTTCCCTGAATAAGAGTAAATTATATGCAGACCCAATCCCTTGAGTATTTCTAAAGGCGGCACAGGCAGGGCTCCGGCTGCAGGCAGCAGCCCTGCCTCCCCACCTGCATCTCCTGGGAACAGGAGGGGCACAAAGCATTTTCCTCCCTGTGCCCCCGCAGCGGCCAAGGGTGGGTGATGAATGCAGAGCAGCACGTACGTGTCGCAACCTCAGGTGGCCTCCTGCCCTGCTCCGACAAAAACAGGCCACAGAGGGGAGGGTCTGTTGCCATCCAGAGCTATTCTGAGTTAGGGGGCACTTTCCTGGTAAAGTAATGCAAGATCCCCACTTTGTGCAGAATGAAATTTGAAGCAAGACTACTTTAAAGCATAAAGAATTATTTGACTATTACCTGTCTTAGCCTATTTTCAGGCTCAGGGGAAACTCTAGCATATCTGTAGTTGCCTATGACCCAAGGGTTAAGAAAAAATTATCAGAAAAATCACATTTTTAAACATGATTTAAAATAGCCCTTCCTTTTCTGCTCCTCTCAACAGACCATTTTGTTTCCTTCCTAGCAGGTATAGTTTGCATGTGAAATTGAAAGCAGAATTGCTTAAAAGAAAAAAAATTGTCATCCCCAAGCCACAGAGCTCTGTCCACTCGGGAACAGCATGCTCCTGCCAGGCTGTGCTCTGTCAGGGCCTCTTTCAGCTAATGTGCCACCTGAGGAACGCAAGAGATTAATGTACCCTGCCCAGAGACAGAGAGCGAACATAGGGAACCTCATTTAGAAAATGCAGTGTCTGCTTGTTCCCCCATCATGTCTTTTCTCCTTTTGATGGGCTACATTCTCAGAAGAGGCTCACGTATTGTGGCACGAAGGGCTGATCTTGGGGACAAGCAGCAGATCGTAAAGAACTGGAGGATCTGACCCGTCATTTCTAAGGGAAGCTTGAAGGAAGCATCCCCAAGCCATGACTTCAACTCCTGCTGCCTTCAGTACACAGCCTTTCTCCTTCTGGGCCAGACGGGCACCTCCTGGGAGCAGGCTCGACCTCCCGCACTGCATGCAGCGCCTTGCACAGCACCTCACGCCGTTAGGTGCGGTGTCCTGCAGAGCTAACCGTGTCTCCATCAGACAGGACAGCAGAATCACCGGCATCAGCAAGGTACGTATTTTCACCTAGCAACTCCCGCACTAAAACACAATGCTTTTTCTTAGGCAATAGAATTAACCTTTGGAAAGGCATCCAGTGTTTACCGAGAGATTACTAGTAATACAACCCTTTTTGTTATATGTCTGTGCTTACGCCAGGCATGTGGATATTAATATTCAGCCACATGGGCTCCATATTCAGCCACATGGGCTCCAGGAACAAACTCTGGCTGCGAAGACAAAAATTAAGTGACAGCCCCTTCCACCTCAGCCCAATTACATGGGACATGGAAATACTGGTGACTTTTAGGTACGCAAAGGCTTGTTTTCAAGTAAGCCAGAGCGCAAACAACTGAAAAAGACTTTGACACACTGCTTTCCTAATGCTGTAGGTCGGCTGTATTTTAAAAAGTTGTGACTCGGGGCTCCAGGCTCTCTCTCTCTCTGCCACTGGAGTAATACCACTAGAATCAACAATTATAATCTCTCATGAGCCTGTTGCTGTTAGAGATGAAAAAGGTTGATTTTGAAATCCATGGATTTCCCAAAGGAACTGAGAACAGAGCCTGTGCTGGAGTCCCAGGCTTGGACTCTGTGCTGGGTTTACTCATCGTTTCTCGCACTGTCCATTGCACAACGAGACATGGGAATAGCACGCCATCTCGCAGCCTTGCCATCCCTGCTGAGCTGCACTTGGTCCTTCCCTTTCCTGCAAATGCTCTTTACACAAAGCCAACATCATTAGGTGCTTTCATAGGAAACAGATTACCCCCCCAGGAATTCCTTGTCTGCTATCAGCCATAGCGTCAATTGTGGCACTAGGACAAAACTCACAAACTTAGCCCATGTGGAATAAAAACTTCCTGACCTGCCATCTGATTCTCTCCCTCTTACTGTTATGTTTGCCTTTGGGAAATCCAGTGTGAGACTTAGAAGTGCATTAAGACAAGCTATAACTACTGGGTATAATGTCAGCTTTGACAATTAGATCTGTAACTTGTGTATTTTTATGGTGTATGATGCCATAACTTAGCCTGGGATAATAATTTTTTATAATCTCCTATTAAACAAACAAAGACAGCTAACACAGGCTGGCTTCTTCCCTGAAATTCCCTCTTTGCCTAAGAATATGTCCCATCATGCAGAATTTATTTTGCACTCCATGCAACAGAATGAAGCATAATGGGTCCATTTGGTATAATGCTGCATTAGTTAACGATCATTTATGCTGACTTGATACCCATTAGATTCCAAGCAAAACTTGCACTGGGTACAAATCTCAGCCTGAAACATCAATTCCCAGCTCAGCATATCAGTCTTTCCCCCTGTTCATGCTATGGAGGGATAATGCTGAAACTAGGTGATCCAGAGGTTCCTAGGAGGAAGGTTCCTGTCATGTTCCTGAAGTGCTCTCACCCTGTATAGGAAATTTCCTTCCTTTACAGAGGAGGGGACATGGTACAGGCTGAAGTCTTCTGGCTTGGGAGCTGCCACTACAACTTGGCTATTACTCCAGCTCATGTGACTGGAAAGTATCACCAGAATATCTTCAGGACTTGAAATGAAAATAAATTACGTGGTTTTTTGTTGGTTTTTTGTTTCCACTCCCAATATCATGCAAACTCTTTTTGTCCCTCCTCATACAGCCACATCTCTAGCTATAGTGAACACAAGCAACGTTTCAGGACCATGAACGCTCCTGCTGAATCCAAGCACATTCATGACACAAGCGTAAATCCACAGGACTAAAACAAGCGGAGCAGTGCCTCCACGTGCCTTGCAAGCAGAAGACCCTAGAAAATGGGAAAAATCCAGATTTTGCAAGTGGAAAATATGGAGTGACAGAAGATGGGCTTCTAAGACTATGCCAACTTTAAGAATTTAATGCTAAGAAAAGGGGTCAAAAAAACCCCTCTTCCAAAAGACTTATGAATGCTTGAAAGTGTAGTTTACAGTGTCTTTTAATATGTCCATTTCTCATAAGCTTTGAGCTATGAAGGAATAAGAGGTGAAGGCAAGCCATCAGTTAAAAATACCCAGAGACTTTTTAATATTATTTTTATAAGTTACCTACAGTTACATAAATAATTATTTGTGATTTAAGAATGAAAGGCAGTTACACTGTCATCAGGGAAGGGCTGCATTAGACATCAAACTGAGGTCTGAAAAATCTAGCTAAAAAAAAGAAAAAGAACAAAGAAAGGAAGAGAAAAGCTTTCAAATCACATGTTTGCTTTGAAATCTCATGGAGATCTTCAAATTATCCCACTTTCATTCAAGAAATTGTAGAGGATTAGAATGCACTTTGCTGAAGCTGGAAATCTTGCAAGAACTTATGTGGTACTGACAAGTCTTTGCAGGAGTAAAGCACTCATCTTTTGTGTTTTAGCATTAAGGAGGAGTTTGGACACTTTCCACCATTTCTTGGCCACTCAGCATCAGGCACCGCTGTACGCTGCCCGCAGCATTCACCACCATCCAGCCCTACACCGAGAGTTGTAGCTTCTGGTCTCTGGCAACCAAGTCTGCTTCGTAGACTGACTGCACATAAGGGCACCAACTAGTCAAACAATTGCATTGGTTGAGTCTTACTGATTTTACTGTGATTCTTCAAGGAGAAAGTGACTTTTCTCTATGACCCAGCACATATAATTCAATCTTCAAAGACGTTATCAGTTTACCACTTGTTTGTCAGAAGGAAAGGAATTTTTTTATTATTATTCTTTTAAAGTATCAACTTAATTTTGTTTAGTTTTAAGGCCACAGTTTTGTATGGCTCACTACTGGAAAGTATCTAGGTTTGAGTTTCTATATTAGTGACAGCAACGCTGCGTGTACCACAACCATTTTGAAATGATGCTTCATGAAATTTCATTTGGATTTCATAAAGTAGCTATTGTTGGTTAAATAGTAATTTAAAAGCATATTTAATGAGGAGTAACAGCATTGTAATTTATGAAAAATTGCTACACAGTTATGTCAACTATTTTTTAATAATCACTTATTACTTTTAAGATGCAATACCTGAAGTTTAAATTAAATATGAGTACAGAACTGTTGATTTCAGAGTGCTGTCATTTAAACCGTGGAAAAACTGCTATTATAAGCATGAATCCTTTGCACTAGATGTTGCAGAATTTTGGTGGATTTTTTTTTTTGTTTGTTTTTTTAAAAAAACAACCACAGGTGAGGGAATATGTTGCTGTAGGGGTTGATTATGAACTGCAGATCCTTTCTCCCATGCCGTGACTCACAAAAAATGTCAAACAAAGCCCATTGCAGTGGGAAGACTGCTGACTGCAGATACTCATGTCAGATCCTGGACAGAAAGCATTAACAATCCTGTCCTCTCGTTGCTACTCAGGCACTCCCTTCAGTTCACTTTGGCTTTCTCAACAGCCAGAGGTGCAGGAGAGCTGAATCAGTAGAGAAGGACAAACCTCTTCCACGACAATATTTGGCTACAAAGGAGTAAAGAGGGAAAATGGGGCTGGGTCTGCTGAAAAGCAGCAGCAAAAAGCCAACTGTGTCCTGTTGGGTAGGGTGAAGGTCAAAACTGACATACATGAGACTGAGATCTGTCACACAGGGGAAACCAAATAGAAATTTCCCTGACGTGGGAGTAAACAGAGGACAAAAATAGAAGAATCAAGGACATTGCATGCAAAGTATGAGGTTTAAGGTAAAGATAACACAAGTGTGACCCCAAAATGTATCATTATGAGAAAGAAGAGGAGCTGAATATGGAGACAAGGCCTTGTAGCTAACTTAAGATGGAAGTAAATGTCTCTGAGAGCAGTAGATGAGAGAGTTCTTGTGCCAGAAGAGTAATACAATTGCCTTATAAAATCACTGGCCCCAGAGCTTGGACATCTAAGAAGCCTGTCAAGGGAATGGGAAATATATTGCCTATATATAAACAAAAGATGAAAATGTGCTTTGCAACCAGGCCTGTTCATGTAATCTCAGTAATGTTCCAGGCTCTAGAACAAACTTCAAAGGAAAGTGTACTCACAGTCACAGGCTTAATTAGAAAATAGGATGATATGCAACGTGGATTTACCAAGGATATCTCACACCAAACTAACCTGATTAACTTCACCATTTCCCCAACACCAAGTTCTTTCAGATCAGGAAAGAAGAAAAAGGCTGGTGTACAGCTTTTTTGGACTTCAGGTAGTTAAAATGAAGTCAGATGAATACCCATGGGGTTTAAAATATTTCTTTTAATCCTTCCACAATGCAAAGCTGTCTACTGTACAGCAGACACCTGTCAAAAACTGATTTTTGCTGCACGTATATTTATTCCTGTAATAGAGAACCATGAAAAATATGGGGGAGAGGGAAGGCACTCTGCTACCATGCAATATGTTTTGGATCCATGCACACAAAATGTATTTATTTATCAGACTTCCTTCTTCAACAGGTCAATGCTTTCTTTATCAGGGATTTATTTGAAAAGGCCTTTGATACATTTCTCTGGCTTTTGCAACCAGTAAACCAAACATCTTTACTTTTAATAGATAGCCCCTTCCACTGTCCTGCTTTTCTGGGAGTGTTTTTGTATTGTTGTTGGGTTTACTGCTTTTCCTGGTGTTTTTCTTGATTTGCATTTACATGGTGATACATAGCACAGCTAGCCTGGACCTTCTGTCTACCCTTCAGGAGCCCTTTGCAAGCCTGGCTGAGAACAGTCCTTCTCCTACTGCAGGGGGGAAAGGCAACCAGATGGGCATACCCTCACCAAGGTCTTCAATCTTCCAGCAGTAGCTGGTTCTGATTTGTCTCACATTTGTAAAAGGCCATTCCCCACACAAAACTGCATTTTGGCAACCTGGTAGCGATAAAACTTTCAGGGGAAATGGATGGAAATTACAACAACCCGTTTTAGCAGCAGATCAGCATGAACATAGGGTTTCAGACTTTACCACACTGCATCTTGTTTGTGTTCAGAGAAGACTTTGGGGCCAGTTAGTTACATGAGCAAATGCAGCAACTGCTCATAGCGGGGCCTGACGCTGAACAGAACAACGTTTCCATACAATAGATGGCAAAAGTGCAGCAGCTTTTTCTAGCCAACATCTGTCAACATTATTCCTTATGCACTGGTTATTGCACAGTACATATTAGGATGGCTGCATTTAGCATCATGCAAAGGAATCTCATCTCAAAATTGGTTTGACTTTAGTTTAGTGACCGATTAGTACTGGGTGCTGCTGGAAATTGTTTCTCAGGTAGTACCACACAGTGGGTGTTCACATGAAATCAGTGCCACCCACAGTGACCACAGCAATAGCAAACCCAAGACAAAGTCAAATTGGCTCTCTAACCCAAATGGGCCTTCCTTCTTTGTGGCTACTGCACTTCTCTTGATCTCTTAGTAGAACTCTATTTTCCCATGTAAGCCGAGAAGTGAAATCTTACCATATCTCAGACAAAGCTTCCCAGAGCTCCTAGAGGAAGATTAAATGCTGAATATCATCTGACTGAGCTTAGCCTACAGCTATTTGCATGATCACATAGCTGCCGCGGTGTAAATTCCTGGAGAGGAACTATAATGTTTAGCTCTAGATTTGGGCTATCACAAGGGCTGTGAACTGAAATCCTAGCTTATTGTCTAGTCTATTATTGCAGTGTTGATGAAGATACATTCATACTATCTTTCATCTGAAATAGGCTAAGCCTTTCTACAAAATAATGTGTGCATTAGAGAAACATGATTATTTAAAGTACAACTAATGGTCAACTAGCGCTTCACACAGCAACCATTTAATGATGCTGAGTAGCTTTACATGAGGCTGATGGACACAAGTTGCCACTTTAAAATACGTAATGGATCTTCTCATTGAAGGGCTATATAACCTAACATCTCATTTTTAAAATGGGCTATAGAAGCCTGTCCAATTTTCTCGACACAATCAAAGACAAAGGGCAGAAAATTAGAGGACTAAGAAGAGAAATGGAGTGGGAAAAGGGTGGGAAAACACAATGCCAGCAACGAAGTTGGGATCCCTATTGGCTCATTTGTTCCTGAGAGGCAGCTGCAGCACAGTGTGGACATGGGAGCCATAGAAACCTGGCAGAGAGCTGCGTGCTTTTGTTTCTTTCCCAAGAAAACAGACTTGCCAGGAAACAAAGAGCCCAGCGAGAGGCTCTCCAGGCACCTGACCTTTGTGGCAAATTGAGCCCAAGCTCAAACCAAACCAAAACACAACAGCCGGGAGGGCAAGGTGTCCACAGGCTTTCAAGCAAGAAGGGGAGCACACGGGACCAACTCTGGGCAATGCAAAACCCAGCACAGTTCTGTTGTTGGCTCACACAATGCCTGGTCCATCTTCTTTCTCCCAGTAACCAATTCTAAAACCTGGGATATCTCCCACCATTCTCTTAATCTTCAGGGATGAAAAACTGGGCATTTTCAGAAGTGAGCATTAAGGGTTCACTGAAATGCAGCTAACACAAAACGTCAAGTGTGATCCAGGCAGACGTAATTTCCTCCTCATCTTTGGAATGAGGGAAAAACAAGTGGGAAGAGAGATGGGAGAGAAAAAAGTCACAGGAGAGAAAATGGCAAACAAATCACTACCTGAAAAAAGCTTTCCTTTCTTTTTTGCTAGATTTGAATTTAAAAATAAAACATCATCTCAAAATTATTGTGATTTGGGGATTAATTACTTTCATAATTTACAGAGGAAGAAGAAATGAGATGGGAAGGGACAGGTAATTAAATACCTATTCTTTTTCAACAATTACTTTACAAAACATCTCAGCTACAGTCACTCACAGTGGGCTCTTATAGACAAAAAAACCCAATGTGAAAGGAGGTGAAGCAAATTGCAGCAATAATGCAGGCCCAGAAGGAATTTCAAAAAGGAAAAAAAAGGAGAAAAGTGACGCTTGAGAGCTTATGAAAGCAAAAAGCTCACCCTAAATCCATGTAAGAGCCTGAACTGAAATTGCAGACATTATCCCATTTTGATTAAATTTTGTTGAGTTCAGATCCTATTTGTCACTAGCCAAATGAATCATGTTTGATAGCGGCCCACTAGGCTCAAAATGGAGTCTTCCAGCTAGCAGCAAACACTGCCAGCTCCTCTGGCATTTTAAGAAATCTTTGTGTAAAACCTTGGTCTCTCCAGCCTGTAAGGAGAATGGAAATTTCTGAGGTCAAGATGCCACCCTGAGATGTATGTTGTAACTAATAATCCAGCTAATACATTAAAAAAGACATTGAAAAGTAATCGTTGCAGTTAGTTTCTAGATTCTTTGCTACTTGGAAGAAATTAGTACCAATTAGCTACCTAGACATATGTTGGCTAACCTCACTGAATCTCCTGTGGCCAGCTCAAGCACACTCAGAATGACTGCGTTTCTTCTCTGATAAGGTGATATTTTGCTCAGTTACTTTACATCAGAGCTGCAGAGCAATGGCATACATTTGATGTTTTGCTCTCAGTTTACAGAGCTACATCATTGCCCGGGGATCTGATCTGGTATCTCATTCAGGGCATAAAACAGGTCCCCAGCTCTTCACATCAGCTTTTCACATGGCTAAAATCGGTGAAAAGCTAAATAATCAGTCAATCATCAACAGTCATTCAGCGTTCAGAAAATTCTTTATGATTAGATTAAGGAAGGGAACAAGCAGGGCTGTAAGTAACTCTAGAGGTTGCTCTTTTACTCCAGTGCAGCCAAACCCCAGAGCAGAACAGCAGTAAATATAAAATGATGAAGCGTCACAGGCAGTTCAGCAGGTTTTGATGCAGCATGTTGTGGCCAGTGGAGAAGGTGGGGATAACTACAGCAGTGCCAACTCCTGTCCTTAAAGATGCACAAGAAAAAAAGACGGATTCTTCTTCCATTTCCCACAGTGCTGCCCTTGTCCCTGAAAAAAGCTGGCATGCGGTCAGCAAATGATGTGTACTTCTTCAGCTGCTTGTCATTTCTTAGGTGGCAAAATGCATTGCTTTGGCTGAGAATGGGTCTGTGCTGATGACTAAGCTAAAAAGTTCAGTGAAGATGGAGAACTTTTAGACTGAGAGAATATTCTCATTCACTCAGTGCAAATAAGAAATGTTGGAAACCAATATTTTCAATCACTCAGAATGGCTGAAGGTCAAGGCATGTTTCTGAGAATCTCATTTAGATATACTGTTATCAGGAGATTTTTAGACATTTTTCTGATTTCATTTAGTTTTCTTTTACACACCAGATGGAAGGAAGAGAAGTACAGACAGATATCTGCCTATGGCAAAGCACATTTAGGTATACTAAAATAAACCTAAGTAAACTTCCAGTTATATTTCTGCAAATGTCCAGTCTCTAGCTAAGGGGGCCACTTTGCCTTGCGTTCACCATTCTGCTACAAAGTAGTATTTTTAAGTTTGCCAGTTCAGCCAGCCCAATACTCAAACTTAAATATTCAACCTCCTTGCTGGCACCGTTTTGCTTGAACATCCCACTAGCAATCTCTCAAAGGAATAACACAAGTCCTGTGGATTTAGATTCTAGTAAACCTCTGGGCTGTCAGCTACAAAACAACTAAATTCAGACAAACCTACAATTAGGGCTAACTTTGCAACCCGTCTTAGCCCAACCTCCATTTAAATTGCCCTCAGTTTTGCCAATAATCTGTATTCCCTGTCCCTAGTTATTAGTCATTCTCTGAATCCCATTTTTACTTTCCTGTCTTTCTCCTGGCCAAAGCTGCAGATATTCCCAGCTTGCAACACTGCCATCTCCGAGAGGTTTTGGTTGCTTTGTTTATGCTTCCTGGTTTATGCTTCCTTTGTTTATCCTTGCCTGGTAATATGTTTTTCTGCTGCACAAATTGCTTCTTAAAATCATGCACAAATATACTTAATCCAGCCTACCCTGCCCCAGCACAGCCAGCAACACACAGTTTGTATGAATTAGCAGAGACTGGTGCAGACCTTGCTATGGCAACACTTCGGGTGGCTATGAAGGAACTTCTATGAGACCACGCTGGGTCTCATATTGTCATTTCGGTCCCCTGGTGAACCTTTCAGTGACATTAAATGACAATTATGCATTAAAGAACCACATCCACCATGTTCATTAAGAATTTTGAGAGGATCAGAGGCAGCTGATTAAGGAACACGTACTGCCTCATACTTTCTGACTTGCTCATCAATGTCTTTAAATACAGCTGATATTTTTGTTTTCACCTAAATTTAAACATTCTCCGATCCATGAACAGGAGACTCTCTTTAAAAGCAGCCATAGACAGAACATTTTGTCTTTTTTTCTGGGATATGCCGTATAAGCTAAAACATCTTTTCCAAACAGTTGTATAATGCACAGAGATACCAGATACATTAGCAAGAAAGACGCAATTAGTGCTTAAAGCCAGTGAAAAGCATTAGATGCACCTTAGAGAGATCACACAGTTCTGCTGCCCATGTGACTTCCGGAAAAAGTTCAGATATTGACTATTACTGATAAATACCTACCTGCACAGATGGAGCATAGGCTGTTAAAGCTTACTGTGATAGTAGGACACTTTGCTACTGTCTGAGAAAATCAGAATAAAGGGCATCTGGTTTGAAGCGGAGAAGGCTGATGCTAGAAATTTTGCACTAGTCCTCTTGAGCTTTACAGTTCATTTCTCCACTGGCTCAAGCAAGCCCAGAGCTGATATTTCTCAGAGCATGCTGCAGGGCTCACAGTCATTTCAAAACTCTATATGTACACTATATACTTGGGTTAGGAATACCTTCATGGGGAGTTCTTAAATCTTGGTACACACTAGATGCCAAGTTTATATAGTTGAAATAGCTGTACATTTTCATTTCACAAAATACCTGCAAGCTTAGCTGTCTGGTTGTAGATATGAAACACTGAGTAGCAGTGTGAAGCAGAAGGATGTCCCTTTGCTAGCCCTTTTACTCTTTTCCCTTGGCCTGAAATCAACTTGGTTGCTGTTCTGGGGTAGGCGTAGGAGAAATGCCATCCAAAGAAGCAGAGCCAAGTGTTTGGTTTGGATGCTCAGGCAGAATACGTCTCATCTGAGCTGTGTTGCTCTAATTACTAGCTTTGTTCCCTCAACTTACATGCCTTTTGCAGCAAACAAATGATATGTCACTAATCACCCAGGCAGTGACAAGAGAGACCCGATACAGCTGTGCTCAAGTGCTTAGTAGATGATGAATTCTCTCCTGAGGTTTGGTCCTTGATATTTTTCTTGGTTTAGTGAGGACAAGTACAACTCTGATATTCCACAATATGGACCTTTCTTTGATTACGTTGTCTCAGGCAAGTGGCAGATGTGTCCCCCATGAGGGCTAATTAAAACCAATTAAATCATTCCAATATAAGCTGTAGAAGAATAGATTGGAGAAGAAAACTGAGGCTCTCTTGAAGAGCAAAGGATCTTGTGTATAAGACTGGGGAGAAGCACTTGGAGTCTTTTTGTTACATGTTTGATATTAGCACTTAAGAGAGTATCACAATGGTATCTGGGCAGCGTTCTCCATTGCACCTACTTCCCACACTTCCTTGCATGCCTCATTATGCACCTTTCCTCAATCCCATCTGCTGGGTCCCCCACAGTACGCCTTGTCACCAGCTGCTTAGCAGAAGGTAGGACAGCCCAGCAAATGGGGCACTGGGTCTCAGCCTGACCTTAATAAATGACTGTGCCTCTTGAACCTCCCACATAAAATGGAGGTGATGACCCATTCTCCCCATACACCACTCTGAGCTCCACTGTAATTCCTCTCACAGAGGCCTCTCGGTATGTTTTGAGTGTTCGACACTATTCATACAGTTGGTGTGGGAGAAGGCAAACACTCAGTTTACGTGCAGAAACATGCAGAGATGAGAGAAAAGCTACAACCTGAGTTCTGTCTACATGGCACAGTAAAGCATCAGGTAGAAGGACCTCGGCTAGGTGAGAACACGCTTGCTTCTGGACTCTCACAGCAGTTTCTCTGAGTTAGCAAGGTGCTTTGTAGAGGCTCGTTGCCTTTACTGAAAAAATAGACTATGAGTCTCGGCAGTGCCCCAGCTAACATTGCAATACCACTTCTAGGTGTTCAGAGCCAGCTTGGGTTTCCCCCTGCAATTGCATTGAGCTATGTAGATAGACTTTTTTCTGCACGATTTTGCTGGCAGAAAATACCTCGTCTAGATTGTGGGGCCTACACTGTTTTTGTTCACATCCATCCTGGCAAGAAACTCCTCCTTTAACATTCACAGCAATGTTCCTGTATGAAGAAACTAGATACACTCTCAGCCAGCTCTCTCTCTCTGCGCCTACACCGAGAGCATCCTTGGAGCTTCCAAGCTCACTAGAGGATCTCCATCTTTGCTGGCCTTTGGGAGTAACCAGAATCGCAACCTCCCCTACCACCTCTTTGAATGGTCAGCAATCTGTAGAAGCAGGAGTTGCTGTTAGCACTTCTTTACAAGAACTTGCATTATGATTCTGGCGCTGTGGAGCAGAATTTGACTGTACAACACGTGTCTGTGGTAGAAGGAATAGCCTTGTCAGAGAAACCACTTTTTTAAGCAGAGAACAGTCCTATAACTCGCAGCTGCACTTGTCAGTGCTTTGCAACATATAGCTCAGGGCAAACAACCAGGAAAACCTGGGCAATTTTCTTTTCAGCCACTTGCTTTGTGGTCAGTATCCCATTCTCCAGAGATCAGGTCATGACACATTCATCATGAAAGCCAGAGCCTTCACAGCAGCATCATTCACTGCAGCACTAAGCAAATTATGCATCCTTGTCCACCCTGTGTTTTAATGGACTTGCAATCTGACTGCTTGCGATAAAAATCCCCTGGCCTAATTGAAGAGGTGAGTGCATCTGACACGAACACACAGCCAAAGCCTGTTGCATAGCCTTGTTGTTCTATGTGCAATAAAAAAATAAAACCAGAAGCTGGCTTTATTCTATGAAGGTTTTAGTCCCTCACAGCTGCCAGTAAGTTGTTTAAAAAGCACCAATGTTAACTGCAGAGTGCTGATAGGGGGACAGAGACTGGCAGCCTTTAGTTACGATGAGGAAGGACACTTTGGGGCAGGCTTGTAATTTATTTCCACTTCTTTCCTGTCTTTTCAAACCTCTGTTTGCAAAGCAGCAAATCCTCCCTGAGACCTTGCATATGCTGCAAAGACAGGGTGGGTCCCAGGCTAAAGGGAGTGTATGCTGCCCTGCTTTAGGTGCCCGAGTTAGACATCCGCTTACCCCAGACTCCTGCTGTGGACCACTGAACCAGATAAGTATCTCCAGGGGTTATGCAGGACCTCCAGGAATTACTTATCCCGGAGGGTGCCTTCTCTCCTTCCACTGAGGGGTAACTGGTAACTGTACTCGCAGCATCCTAGGTAGTACGTAGTTCTGCTGCCCCTTGTCTGATTTACCAGGCTTGGCATCAATCCTCCTGCCTTTGGGCACAAAGAGCCAGAGTTTGAAGTCTTCCGTGGCAAAAAACATCTCCAGAGGGTAATTAACACCTGCAAATATCAGAATCACCTTCTGAAAGTGTTTATCACAGTCACCTATAAGTTTAGGGGCACAACTCCCAAGCTCTGGTGTTTTGGTTTAATGTCTAAATAAGATAGCAACAGATTCAAGTCTTTGGAATCAGGTCCCTACTTAGGGCAAATTTTAAGTGGTGCAGAGTGCTACTCTTCTACAAATTTGCTGAGTGGACATATCTGTATGGATCATCCAGGTACAAAGTATGCAGTCCCCAAAAGTCTACGCTTCTGTTTCTTTCAAAATTTTTTTTTTCCATGAGCTTCTATCCTTCCTCTGAGATTCAGAGTAAAATTCACTTTGCCTGTGTAATCAGGCAAGCAGGTTTCTGCAGAGGGAATGCCCGGCTGCATTGCAGAATTGAAATCTGTTCACCTCATCTAGTCTGAGCACACTGCAGCTGTATCACCAGGCTGGATGAGCAGCTGCTGTGTTCCTGCTCTTCCCCTTCAGTTTGAACTCTGCTGCAAGGACCCTGGATTTTACAAGGTAAGAGTTTCTTCGTTATCTCAGACTTGGAGGGGAGCAGACTTTTTTCTTGTAGGGGGCTGGAGAAGCCTTCATTTCACCCTTGGTGGTCCCCGTTATCAACATGCACTTCAAAACTTTTCAGTAATAAACCCTGCAGAAAGAATCCAAACCCCACATTACTGCTCGCTGTATGATCTGAAATTGCAGCCTGAATCTGGCTGAGCAGCTGTGGGTTCCCCAGTCCTGTTCCGGTCCAACCCCTGGCTCACCTCCATCCCAGCCTTTCCTCATAGTCTGAAAATTAGCAGAGCAATTAAATAAAATGAAGCACCTAGGAGCTGTCCTAGCATGTTTTTTTTTCCACAGTATCATATGTAATGGACACAGGTTTTGTCCTAGATTTTGCTATCACAAACCAGGATATTTCCATCAGGTTCTTGTTTTCTTCACTAGTAGCCACCAATACATTAGTATGGGTCAGGGGTATGTGGTTGTCACATGTGTGTAACCGTATGTACATGCACAGACACAAATTAGCACCTACCTTGAACGGCAAATTTAATCCCTGGAATAGTATTATCCCAGCAGACACCACCTAAATACTACAATGACCGAAAAGGCCTTTTCCTTTGTGTTCAGTTCCTCTTGTTTACAGAAGAAAATATACTTCATAATTTTACTCGTGATTTTGATGGTAATAAGCACATTTGTCAGGACAGTAGTAGGAAGCTTTATGCCCTGCTTAACAGTTCTATGGAAAAATAATCACCTTTGATTTCTGGTGTAAACTGCTGCCATCACACATTTAAATGAGGAAAATCAAATACAGCAATAATGTGGTAATGGTTGGTTGGTCTTGATGGGAAACAAGCTCCTCTCACTTCTGGTTCTATTCTGTTCCTTCCTGGGATAACAGGACCCGCATATAACATGCCTCAGTGCATTAGTGTTATACAGTACTATTCTGTAGATAACATAAGGGCAATGAAAATACTATGGAAATTGTCCTGCTTCACTCACCATTCCTGACCCCTGAACAATCTAATTTGTCATTACAGCATTCTGGTATAGTATCACGCAGTAAAACCCAGCATGGTGGTTTTCTGACAGATTTATTGAGAAAGAAACAATTCCCATTCCCACTCATTAGAGGGTGGCATCAAAACCTGAAACTTCCATGCTGAAAGTGCATAAACCCACCCCTGCAATAATTTGGTTTCACTCGCATCGCTTAGATGTTCAGTGCTATCGCTGCCGGTTTGCAGAGGGCAGGTTCTTCCATGGCAGTGCTCTGGCTGGGTTAGCAGCTCCTACCCATGCTTCCACTACGGGGAACAAGAAAAACTCCCCACATGCCACAACCATCCATTCCATAGACTCATGTAAGACCACCCTTTTCTTTTCATCAGCCAGCACTTTCATTCCCATCTTTGGGACCATGCTATATAGGCTCTCCCCGTTCAAGGAGCAAAAAAAGGTCTAAGGAAAATCCTGTCTTCACGTGAGCATATGTCTACATGGTCAGGTGTGGACACATGATTAACCTGATCCAGCCATCTCTGTCTCTGCTCCAAAATCCTCAGCCCTGAGGCTTTGGGAGCCCAGCACAGAGGCAGGCTGACTGCCTGTGCCTGCAGGACTCAAGACCATCACATCTTATTTTCCTGGACTCTCTGCTTCACCTCACCGGTGTGGTCTGCCTCCCCAGCTGGGAACCACAGATGTAGCACTCGCTCTCTACTCCTAGACGGCTGAAAATCTGGCCCAGATTTTCAAAGGAATTCCTGGCCAGACATTCGAGTACTTAGCACCCGCAAGTGGGCCTGAATTTCAAAAATACTCAAAGCCTGGCAGTTCCTTTCATGATGTTTCCAAAAACCTGCATGCACTTCATGCACTCCACCACACGCTTCCCTCCATGTGCTTGCACACTGGATGGGAGCTGCAGCTCAGAGTGGCACAAACACTGTTTTTTAGATCAGTCAAGAAAAACAAATACTGGAAGGGAGAGATAGTACAGAATAAAAGCACTTGATCCAGCACGCTCTCTTCAGAGCGCAAATATCTGGAAATATGCACGTGAACCAATGCACGCTTCAGCACAGTGTCTCATTTTAAATGAACATGGGGAGGAAGAATACAATGAGTGCTACATCCAGAGTGATAAAATGATTGCTCTAACACTTAGAAGAGCAACACATGGCACTTTTTGTTCCTGTGCGCCTATTTATCCACATATGTGCCTTTTTTTCATGCACTCAGTCCTCTGCTTGAACCCTTCTGTTGAAATGAGACAGAGCATCCGGATGTCACCTGCTCCTATTCGGCAGCACTCAACTCTGGGCAGCAGGATGTGATCTTTATTTCTGCAAACTCCCTACAAACTCTTTAAACTATGTTTTGAAAAGAAACAATAGATCCTCCATGAATACATAACATTCCAAATAAAAAGGTTTTGATTTTAAAGGAAAAGACCTCTAACTTCCCAAATCACCTCTTACTTTAAAATGGAAGATTACTATTACAATTATGACAAAACAATCAGGAAAATAACAGTAAAAAGGCGTATTTGAATGAACTAAAGCAATTCACTTATTTGTGTTGAATTAACCAGATTGTTTAAGCTAAAAGAGAAATATTTTTTTTTAAAATTCATTTTGAAGCATACTCACAAGGAGTTTGAATAAAGCTAATACCATCTACTCAAAACAAGACTGCATCTCAAGGAGTTGCCGCTGATTTTCTTTTATTTATTTATTATTTTTTAACATCAGCGGGATAAATAACATGCCTGATACACTCAATGTATGCGTTAAAAAAAAAAAAAGGTTATTTGGTCTGGCAATTTACCAAGAAAGCATAACTATTGTCTTCTGCTATGCTGCACTTTGGTCAGGCTGTGAACAGGCTTTTATAGTCTCATATTTACAGTCTCCATGTACGTCATAAGCATTAGTAGAGTTTATTCCCCTAACATCCCTACGAGACAGAAAAATATTATCTTCATTTTACACATGAGGAACTAATGTCCACAGTAGGTTGAGAGTTGCCTGAAATATCTAAGGAACTCTAAGGCAGACTCTAAAGAATGTTCTTTTCAAGCAGTATAAATAGTCAAAAATATTGAGAGTCAGTGAACGGTAGATTTAATAATTTTGTTCTTCACAGGACAAAGTGTCATGGAATCTGGCTTTTCCTAGCACTTCTTATGCTTAGGAATCCCCTGCTATATTCAAGATAGAGAATCCAAGGACAAAACATCTGTAGTGCAAAGACTATGAAGGCAATTTTGGCAGCCAGCACATACTCAGGACATGCTAGCTCTGTCTGGTGTATCACAACTACTTCCTATTAAGAGAGGAAATATTGGCCAAGACATAGAGGTTCTTGTAGGAATGGTGTCACAAGATTTTTAACTTCTGACTGCCCAGTCAAGAAGGACGAGCTGAAGGAGCAGATTTAACATCTCATCTAGGGAACATCACACCTTCAATAGAGGAGCAAGCACCTTAACTACTGCACTGCTGTGTCATCCTTGGTGCGTGCTTCAGCCCTGACACTAGACAAACTCCCTGACCTCCCAGCCCAGGGGCAGTGGTACTACCAGTTGAATGGAGCTGTTCTGTCACAGCAATAACACTTTTAAAGGTGAAAGGGTAAATATCTCAAGAGGGGTTTTTTCCCCCCTTTTGGGAAACTGTGGCTCAATATAATCTAGAGATGCTGGTGATATATATGATCAACCAAGGGTTCCTCACCTGCTACTCTAGAAATATAATGTTCTCTAGACACACAAATTCAGAAGCTCATCAAATGCCAACTCATCAGCAGAAAGATCATCTGCCATGTTCACCCAGTCTGGGTCCCCAGACCAAGCCGGCTTGCAAAAAAATTCTTATATTATGCTAATCTGAAAGCCACAGCACTGCTGCTGTTCTTATGTAGCATGAGAAATCAGGAGATGCAAATTTACCTTAATTACGTCAAGGAGCAAACAAGCAAGTAGCAATGTAATCTATTTGAGCTGGAACGTGCCCTTACAATTGATCCAATCCTGCTATTGCAGGAAAAGGAACAAGTTACGAGGATGCTCAGTGTGAATGAGCTCCTGCTAATGTTGTTAGGGGGAGCAGACCACTGTCTTACAGAGGCTTGAAGGATGCAAGCAAGCATAGGCAGCAACTTTCTTGCTGGAGAAATGCAGGACTGAAAGAAACAGAGGAGCACACTTACGTGAAGATCTGTGTAAGGAACCGGAGCTGTTTTAAAAAATAGGTGTTTGGGTTTTTTACACCAAATGTCCTCCTTCAAAACCTACTTGGAAGCTGTCCTGTATTGCACCAAGAATAGCTGGAGCTTGCAAGAACAGATCTGAAGAATACACAAGAGAAACAAACAGCAAATGGTCACTCTGTAGCTGGCTTTAACTATGCCTATTAAACCCTTCCTGGCATAACCATGAAAACCCAGTTTCACCACAGCTATTTTTAGGTAGCTATCTGTGACCTGCTTGGATGATCAAGTTTTTAAGCTAGCAAGAGATACAGGTATGTACTTCAGAGAGGGGCATCTCTGAGCCCATGCAAGATCTGAAGTGGATTCACTCCAGCTAGAAGAGCCTGTTCCTGATCTGTGAATGTCAATGGAAAGACTCACAGTAGGTTTTTTGGACTGGGTCCTAGATGCTTTCCTAATTTTTCAATCATATAGGAAAGCAGCATCTCTGATAAACAGTTTTCTTTCTTTTACTCCTCACCACCTTCCAACAGCACTGTGGAGGAATCTGGTGAAGCTCTCAGGACAGTAAAGAGCTGGCAAGCCCAATCCCAAATCCTTACAGAGAACATGCAAAATAATACAGTTCTTGCTGCCAAGGGGAACACAGCAACAGAAACAATATAAGACAGGTTTGAAGAGGGTCATAAAATAAATTTAGACCCGAAGTGATAGAGAAAGCTTGATGCACAAAGGGAGAGGTGCTAGAAAGGATCTCAAAAGACCATGTCAGAATCACTCCCTGATTACAGTAAGGAAAACTGTAAATAAAACAGAAGAGATTTTGTGCAAAGTAGATGTGCTTCTCAGTGTGCCCACCATTTATAACACTGATTGTATCATTAGTCACATCTTCTCCAGATGATCAAATATGCATGTATTTTGAAAGATGGGTTCAAAGAACATTGATACATAAATCTCTTGAAATGAAACACCCAGTGTTCTGGAGAAAAAGAAACTCCCTCTCATCCTGTTATTTTCTGTTTTTTTAAGGTCGTTAATAGATTCAGAGAGAGGACTTATGGCAAGGCATCTGGACTCCTCAAATGCTGCATTAATGGAAGACAAGTGCTATACAAATCCTTTTTAACACTCCAAGAAGACAAAACAATTTGGTTTCTTACTGTCAACTTTTATTAATAGATTGAGTTTCAGTTAAAGAAGGTCACTAGGAGGAAATGAAGAAATGAATAGAATGCGTCTCTGCTGGCAAGAAAAGCAAGAAGCAAACTGTGAGAAAGGTTAGAAGTGCTAAAAATATGCCAGAACAATGGATCATCCTTTCTCTGCAACTTTCCTTTTTTTTTCCCCCCCTTACATCTGCACTGTCTTCATAGAAACTTATTTATCTCCTTCACTGCCTCTTTATTTATACAACAGGAACAAACATGGCCTACTCAGCTAACAATCACATCATGAAAAACTGTAATCCTAATGGAATTTAAAAATTCAGTTAACAGCTACAAAACTGACATGCCACCCAGAACATTTCCTCTGCTAGTCAACTACTAGGTCACTGCCACACAGGTTTGCAAGAAGGCTGAATCCTGGTACAGGGTAAATAATTCCCATATCAGCCACATGCAAATATACATATTTTGAAAAATAACTGAGTTTCAATGTGTGGGACATTTATGGAAAAAAATTAAATACCCAAAGGATACATAAAGGAAAACAGATTTAGGAGGACTGGAAGCGCAGAGTACAGAGAAAGGCTTATATAAGTCAATTAACATTACAACTTTCCAGCCCAGAAAATGTTCAGTTTTGTGATGTTGCTCTGCCAAGACTAATGTAAATGACATTGAGCCAAAGAAGTTTCAGAACACGAAATGAAAGACTGTTGCATCATTAACAGTTTTAGATCCTTTCCTATTTAGTATCATTTTTCTCGAGATATATTCAGTTCCCTTTTTTCTCTGATAGTTTAATAGAAATACCTTTTGTAATGAATAACAAACTGTTTTCAAGAGATGTTTTATCCTTTCCAAAGCTTCTACGCCCACTATTTAGACCTGCTCATGAGGGTTCAGGAAAGCTGTAAGAGTACAGCTCTTCAAAATTCAGTTACGAGAGGGACAAATAGTGGGGCGTAAAAGCTGTCTCCATGGCATCCTAGGGGCAAAGAGCCTCGCTAGTTTGTTATTCACAAATGCTGCTAATACTTTTTTTTTTACATGCAAGTTTTTTCTGCCAAACACCCAGGAGATTTGTCATTAGCAATCTTGATCTCTTTATTATTGCACAGGCTTTTTTTGCCCTGACTTCAGAGCTCTAAATAGGCAAGGCTGAGTCCTTGGCTAGGCACAATTCTTACAGACAAAAAGGGGAGTTTTCTCCACCTTAGAAGTGCAAGGATCTGGACACTTGATAATAGTGGAAAGGCTAAAGTTTTAATTGTGCCAATTGAATATTAATTATGACCTGAAGGACAGCTTAATCCCTACAGAAATATCTGAAGCTCATCTTATTTAGAGAAAGTTTCTTCACATTTTAAGGAATCATTTTATGTCACTTTCCTATTACCTTATTAGTAAGGATCTTTTGCTAGCAGTAGTTCCATCAAGAATCCCTGTGCTCCTGTTGGTATCCATCACTGGGAGTTGTAATTCTCCAAATTAATAGATTCGTCAATCTTATGGTTGGACAGAATTATTATAAGCCTTGAGTGTGATCTCCTGTGTAACATACCCTAGAATGCCCTTGCTTGTTCAGAGAATCAGAGAAATGCTGGCTGGAAGGCATCTCTGGAGGTGATCCAACCTCCTCCTAAAGTAAGACCATCATCAACACTAGATTGACTGTGACTGCATCTAGCTGAGTCCTTAAAAGCTCCAACAATTAAGAACTCACAACTTCTTTGGGTAAACTGCTCTAGTGCTGCAACACCCTCTAGCAAATAAGTTTTCCCTGATGTCCACCTCCTTAGCTGCAACACACACTGGCCCCTTGCTGTGCAACCTCCCACTAGGGAAAAGAATTCAGTTCTGTTGTCATGTTGAATTTCCAGTTTCTCTTGGTTCAGTCCTCCAGTTTCCCCAGTTCCTTCTAAACTGAAGCTCTACCACTTGGCATATCAACCCTGCCACCCCATTTTTTGTTGTCCAAAAGTTTCCCAAAGATGCCTTCTCTCATTGCAAGTTGTTGGTGTAAATGTTGAACACTACTGGCTCCAGTATGACCCACAGGGTATTCTCCTTGACAGCAGCTGTAAACTGGAGGGTCAAGACACTGATTACTCATAGCTTGAAAATTGGCTGGACTACTGGGCTTTAACAGCCTATTTGTCCAACCCATACTTTGTCAGCTAACAAATAAGAATGCTGCAGGAGTTGTCAAAAACCTTAGTGAAGTTAAAGTTCTGATAGCCGCTCATTTCATCCTAGAAGGATCTCAGGTTGGTCAAGCATGATCAGCCCTTAGTAAATGAGTGTTGGCTGTTCCTGGTTGCCTTCTGCCTTCCATGCCCATGGAACTGAATTCCAAAATGAACGATTTTTCCAAGGACTGAGATGAGGCTGATGGAAAAGGACGACGAGTGAGGGCACTGTAGATCATTCTCAAGGATCAGCATACCATTAGGCTTTTTCCAGTCATTGAGTTGACTTTGCTTGTCCCTTCCACTCAGCAACAGACTAGCACTTTCTCTGAACTTACTTTTGCTACTAGCACACTAGAGACCAGAAAGGCTGAGTTCACATCTCTACCCCATCACAGCTCTGCTGTGTGATGGCAGACAAGTCACATAGAAGATTTTTTTCTATCTAACAATATATATCTAGTCTATGTTAGTTATCTAGATTCCAACTACAGTTCCCTTCTCAAGGTAACACATCCCCTTCCTCACACAGGTGGAATGAGCTGCTCTTTGTGCATGATTAACACTCTCTATAGTCACTGTAGGTAAGACAATTTACAGCTGGACAATTTTATATGACTGCTTAGGCAAGAGAAGCCTTTGCCATAATCCTCCAATGTAATAAATAAAATGCACATGGCCCTGCTTTTCAAGTCATTATTGTATAAAAGAAACTTGCATGGACTACTTTTCTTTTCAGAGCCACTAAATATCAGAGCTGGTAAAAATATTAGATGAAAAAACAGTTTTCTTGACTCTGTTCTTGGAGGAATACAGCTTGGATTTGGTTTGCTGCTATTCATGAGGGTCACGCTGTGCTCTTTTTTCATGCATATTTAAGTGGCTGTTAGCTTTTTGCAAACCATTCCCAGAACCCGCAAGTTTCATGAGTTTGTCCTGTAAGTGGATTACGTTATATTTCTCAATCAACCCAGTAAAGGCTGCAGTGCCAGGGAGCTTCTGCCATACACCTCATGGTCCAAGTTCAGAGCTCTTAGATGCAGTGAAGCAGCAGGCTTGTTCACTCTCTGTACATTTGTATCAATTAACTCTTGCAGAAAATAGCTAACATTCACATACATTAATTGTTCATCACTTACAATGACTTCCGCTCTACAAACCCACCAGGGCTTCTTCAGTTTTTCCAAAGCTTAGTAACCTGTGCAAGTTTGATTCCTCAAAAAAATCACTCAGGGAAATGCATTTGTAATGTTTGGTGGGACTAAAAAAAAAAAAATATCCATGAACTGTGCTATTTTGCTCTCCAAAAGAAAAAAGCAGAAAGCATTGGAGGCAGCTCCAAACAGGGCTGCATGAAAAACAGCGTGGAAGGGCACCTGCTTCCGAAGGAGGGTGTCCAACAGGGAGGGTGGTGATACAGCAATAGGCTATTACCTCCCTCACAGCCAGTGGCATTTGAATGTCTCAGATTTGCTGCCTGCTTTATTAGCTGAGGCCCTGCTGAGCTCATTGCCAAGTGACAAGGAATGCCGTCCTGAGAGGTGGGAAAGAAATACCAAGGGTGGGTGACAGAGTCTCGTTTGCTGCTGAAGGGAGGGGATGGCTTTCTGATCCATGCATGCTCTGATCAGTCGATATAGGCTTGTTATTCTTTGGAAGCAGGCTAAGGGCTCAATAAGATGTTATTTAAGCCATATCCTAAGAGAGCGGCTGAAGAGATATAGTCAGTGCCAAGAGCAAGTAGGGAAAGATGATGAGGACATTTGCTAAAACAAGTTCTTAAAAATAACTACTCTCTTATGCAGTTTTTTTTTTTTTTTTTTTAAATAAGAACTCAGAGCTGAGCTATGTTAGCGTTATGCCTGTATTGTAGAAGGCCACAGCCCCAGAGGAGAACCCTCAAGCTTTGAGCACTGAACCAAGAGAGAGATGGATTCCTTGAGCTCCCAGGGCAAGTACTATGGAAAATAAGCTGTTAAAGAAAGAAGCAAGTCCCCCTCCCCAGCCTGTAGCTTGCTGGCACCTTGTGAAAATAGAGGGAAAAATCTCAGAAAAAGAAGTGCTGAGATCTTAGGGAAGACAGGGGCAGTTGGAAACATTCCTAACTGGGCTTGTGAAAATGAAAAAGGAAAGAAGGAATGTATGAACCCCAGCAGTTTCGATACGTGGTTTTGTTTAAAATCTCTTAGTGTGTGTAGTAAGTTATCGGTCTGTTAACTGGGAGGCATTTTAACATTTCACAGCATCCAGGAATTTCCCTTCCTGGCCACGGGGTTCAGCTGCCCCCCCACATACGTAAGGCAGCAGGATTCCTGGAGCAGACTCTCCAACCTTAAATCGAGTCCAAGCTTATTAGCACATGTTTATCACCCTAGATTACATCAACAGCAGTGTAATCTGCTTCTGGGATGCACAGTTTTGCTAGACAAAACTGCAGAAGAGTCACTTGGGCTGTTTCAATTACTTCAAAATGATGACACTTTACTGCTTCAGAACAAAGCACAGCAAAAATCTTCTGCTCTTGCTTTCTTTCCCTGACACCTGGTACAGCATCATTCATGATTCACCGCGTTGCAAATGCAATTTTGTTTTGAGGAGTTTTACTTCTATTGCTCACAAAGAGGACTAATTGATGCTTTGCACAATGGCCCTGTTTTCTTTCTATCTCTTGCTATATATAACCTAACAAATGCTACCTTGATTCTTGTAATGAGTTTATGGATACCGAGCTGTTCAGACAAATCAAGCTGTTTTTTCTGAGAATATCCAAATAGGGAAGCAGTGCTGAGAGGTTTGTGATGTCCATTGTGTTGTACAGTGGGACTTGATTCTGTCACTTCTCCGGACGTGGGGAAGTTTCCATTTGCAAGCACCCACCAGCGTCACTGGTGGGGCTCAGAATACTCCAATGCACATAAAGGAACATACACTTAATTACACCTCTTATCTGAATTTTGGCAATCTTCAACACAGCCACAAATGGAAGAATGAAGTCTTTGCTTCAAAGAGCAGAAAAAAGCTGGGTGGGCAGCACCGCTCACTTGAGCATGGAAGGGGGTGTTGTGAAGAGAATGGGGATTTTGAATGTCCTCATGTTATACTTGTGTAAGTAGGGTGGGAATGTGTCTGCTGTTTGGCTGTTTAATGGTTATCACAGCTTTTGAAGTTCATTTGGGGACCCCTGAAGAGAATAAAAATGGTGTTTTTCAGTATAAATTGAACCCCGGTAAAACCTGTGGTCTAAGCCATGGACTACATTCTGCACAGATTTGATTGCTGTTAACTTTGTCCCCTCCCTAGGTAGGGGTTTGTAGAGGTAAAGATCTCTTTACCAACTGGGAAATTTTTAAAAACTGATTTTGAGAACTATTAAACTTCTGTCATTAGAATAAACAAACCTTTCCTCTCTTTTAATTTGTTTCTCTTCTTTCTAGCCTCTTCTGGTTGTAATAACTCATCATCATTACAGCATCTGAACACCCTTCATAAATGCACAAATTCATTTTTTCCCCATATGATTTTTCCTCTCTTGGGAACAGAGAGGGAGTTGAAATTACATGAAGGGTTTTATTTTAAACTATTTATTCACGTATTTTATGACTGCATATTGCTTATTAAAGGCAAGGTCAGAGAACTACGTTGTATTTGTCACTGAAACTGGTGAGGTTGGAGGTAGTTTACGGATCCCACCGTACAGTGGATCTTAAATGCACTAAGCTAGCTGTCCTAGCAAAGCTGCTGGCATTTAGTAAGATTCAGTAATGACCAGCCAAGCCATTGGGATCTCTCTTATCTCAGTGCAAACCATAATTATTTGGTCATTGGGTCAACTTTTAAGATCTTCATGTGGTATAATTGCTACTGCTCCGCTGACATGAACTAAGCTGCATTAGTTTACACTGCTAGCAAATTTGTCCCGGTATATTCAAACCGGAGCAATTTAAAATATACTGCAATTTATTTTCTCTGCTGGAATGCATCAACCTCTACAACTCTAGGAAAGAGTTGCGAATTCCCTTTGGCTTACGGGAGGATTTCAGATGAATGCTGACTAAAGTATGGCGATTTGCATTTCACACTGGCACAGGCCTGCCTTTTGTTTCCAGACAAATGTGGATTTAACAGCAGACACTGGGCATACAAAAATAAAAGCATACATTAGCATACGTGCCTTTTGGTTTCATCATCTCTGACCTTATCATGTGACATAAATCCTACAGGCAATTACTCTTAGCCAACAAGATTACTTACAACAGTAATGTTGTGTATAGCGTCAAGCTTAGAAATACAGAGCAAATTAGCAGTGTGTGAATGCTTCATTTATTTTATACATCTTAGACTGGTCTTACCATCAGAGATAGGGGTAGAGAGTTTGCTTCTCTCCTTTCCATTTTGTATTAAAAAAGCACAATGCAAACAGAAGGCAGAACTGGCTATTTATATCAGCTCCATCGGAAGTGGTGACAGGTATAATTACAGAGGAGAAATTACAGGGCTTATTTCAGTGGCATTTCTCCTGCTGTTCCAGGGAAGATAAAAGATTGAAAGTGTTCCTGACATATCTCCAAAGCAAAGATGCTTCAGTGCACTGTTCAGGTTATTTTCAGGTTGATTAAAAGCTACCTTCTCCAGTCCTCAGCAGGGAACAGGCTGCGTGGGGTTTACCTGTTGGCTTGATAACCTCCAGGACACTGATTCAAGCAAGCCTGGAACTTTTTTTGTTAGGATGCCCACTGCCAGGTAGGGAAAGACTGTCCTAAACTCATCTTATCAATCGCTCTGCCAATTTCCTGCTCTGGCCTCCACCATTTTTATTTTGCCCATCACATACAAGATGTGGCTCTGTACCGAGCAGGATCCTCATGCCAAGCTCATCTCTACAAAAGCTTTGCAGAGTTAGCAGCTCTTTCTGAGTTGCACCTAATCTTGGCCAGCTTCCCCAATGCTGGGATGGCGTTGTCTAGTATAAGAAGCAGTCCTCGGGGTTCGTATGAAGTCACCAGAAACTTGGTCAGATTAAGACCCACCATACCATTTCCATTCCAATACCACAAGGACAGCAAACAAACTGACAGCAGTGAAGGCAGAGCTGAGTTAAGCATTGCAAGCAGTGGAATTAGATGACACAAGAGCTCGCTGGTTCAGGGCTGCTCTGCAATGATTTCAGCATCCAGGAGCGCATCACTTCGCAGCACTGAGACAGCTGCTCCCACAGCCTCTGCTCCAAAAACCTCTGTCAAATTGAGCACTATGCAAAAATGCCTCTTGAAATTCAACAAAACCTTTACCCTTCCTCCCAGAAAATAAAATACTAAGGAGAAGACATTTAAAAGGCTCTTAACAGCAAGCCTAAAGAACAAGGAGCAAGAACAGAGAACAATAGCTCAGTTGCTTCCCCTTGATTGGGTTGTTTGAAATAATGTTGGCTTGTTACCTAGCAACATAGAGCTTATTGCTGGGCTAGTTACAACCTAATTCATATTTGTCATAATTTGTGTAATCAGAACTGATCATAAATAAAGACTGAATACAATCAACTGACTTATGTTTGCAATTAGAATCAATCTAAATCAGAGAAGGACATTAACAGCTCAGTCATCGGTTCTGGCTGACTTATTCCCATTCTGATACTTCCACTTGGATATTTACCATATTGTCCCTTACTAAAATCTCCAGTCAGGGCTCTGGGCATATTCTTCAGCAGGACACATGTCTCTAAACACTAGAGAAGGGCAGCAACTTTGGCTAGACTTTCTTGGCCAGCTCCACTCACTTCCCTATTTCAGGTGTTTTTATTACCAACTCTCCTAGGTAATTCATGCCATCTAAATGAAGCGTTCAGTACCCTCCTTCCTATCTTGCATTTGTCAGCCCTGAGCATTAGAGCACTAGCTCTGCAACCAGTGCCAAGTGCAGAGCTCACAGAAGTGACAATGCTGAGTTACCTCAATACCTGTCCCGATATCTCTGCTATGTAGCACCTTCACTTGCTGTCACAAAAGGCTTTGGTGGCATATGGGTATAACGCTTACACAGCAACTCTCTTTACAGCTGAGCTATTACACACGTACAGGACTCATCTGGCAGCTGAATGTCTATCATATAGCCTGGTGAACGCAGCTGAGCAGGAAACCTCAAGGATCTGAGGCTGCTTAGTCAAGAGATAAGATTAATGGGAAACATTCTTCAAATATGTAAAAAAGGGAGCTGCAGACAACCGTTCTCTGTGCTACCTATAGATGAAGCAAGAAATCAGAGACAATGTGCAAGAAAAGGTACTCAGACAGCAGAGCACTGCTCAGGGGTCAGGACCACAGAGCAGAGGAATAGCACCTGGGGAGGCTGTGAAACAGGATAGGGATTGCCCTGGAGTCACACTTGGCTGCCTGACTCCCCATTTGCTAAGCGGGGGAAGTCCTTTGATTCTTGCACGCTTTATCCCCAGTGCACATCCCTGTCTTGGAGAGTCAGTTTAATTAAGCTGGCAGACACGTGAGGAGAATGGTCAGGTATGGCACAGCCAGCCTGCACAGCAAGGCAGACCCGCCTGCCCTACAGACATTACTTTCCCTGAGTTGCTACAGCAGCTGCCTGTTCCAGGAACCAACCAGTCTCTTTGCACCTTCTTTACTCCCCTGCATGGATCTATACAGGAGATCAGCCTGGCCCTGTTACTCTTCACCTCTATTTTGTCCTTGGTTGGTCTTTTAATTACACAAAGGAAATTTGTTCATATTAAGAAAAATTCTCAGAGCTGCCTCTCTGCAGTACAAGAATGATTTGCAGAACAGTAGATTAATCCATGTGCCCCTTATGGTCTAAGAGTCTTGCCTTATTCTCCCAGCATGACTGCAGAAACACTTAACTTTGAGAATTTCCTGCTCATGTGTCACATTCACAAACCTACAGGCTTATTCCATGCAGTGCAGGGTATCCCCTCCACTCCTTCCCCCTAGAAGGGAAACCTTTTTCTAAACAGATGCAATGAGGGATCATGCCATTAAGTACTGGCCTAGGCAGGTACATGAGGAGGGGCCCAAATGCTACATTAGCTGTTGAGAAAATTTGCTTCCTGCCAGGAGCAGGAAACCCAGACTGTGCTGTTGAGCTTGGGAGTTGAAGTAGGACTCCCATCCACTGAGTGGTTTCACAAAACTAGACACATACAGTCCTCCAAAGAGAGAGTAGACACAGTGCTCTCCACACCGTCAGGTGTGGGCTCTGTGCTGGCTTCACCTGCGAAGCCCCGTGGGCTCCAGCAGTCCCTGCAGCACAGCACAAGTCATCACTGGTCTGGCTTTGGAGCAGGGCAGTGCCTGAGCCACTGCTTGTCTAGCTTTCCTCATTCTTCCCTTGCCATGGGGAAGACATTATCTAAATAGCCCCATTTTTCTGGAGCAGCTTGTTCCACAATGGGAGGAAAAAAAAGTGCAAAGTCTCTCTGCTCTGGTCTCCTGCACTCGCATGAGGAAGGGTGGGCAAGTTGTTCCCATTTCTTCCGCCAGCTTTGAATCACACCCAGCATGCCTTCTTTTAATGCCCTGCCTGGCCAAACAGAAACTGTGCCACCACAGCCTCCAAGAGCTTCCCCTATGGCATCTCACACCAGAAATGAGCTACCTACTCTCTTCCTCCTCTGGACTGGAATAAGCTTGACAGGTGCAGCCAAAGTCTTTTCCATCTGTGGCTATCCAAATTAGTATAAATAAGAGATGTCAAAATAACTTGCCTATGCAACACTCACTCCCCTTTTTGCTAACCTGGAATAATTTCTCACAGGCTGCATCCATCACAAACTGCAGACATCTTAACATGGTGCATCACTGCTTCCAGCCTGTGGAAACCAGTACTAACACTGCTAAAGGCAAAGAGCTCAAACATATCTCCTCCTCCCAAAAATTAACTCAGCTTAACATAACTGATTGTGAGATTTTATTCTTGTGACTTCAGACGTGACCCAGGAGCCAAATTCATATGCAACACTGAGGAGAGAACAGACCACACGCTGAAAACGATACGCATTTGTGGTAACAGCAGCACAAACGGCGCTCAGGCCGGGTGTAACATGGAGGGAGGCTGCCCAGGGTATCTCTCCCTCCTTTTGGATACTCTCACTCAGCCCTTTGAAAGCCAGCAGCAAAGAGAGCAGCATGGCTTTCTGTAAACGACTGCACATGCTGTCTCCCGCTGGGAAAAATATGAGATGCTGGGGAACACAAGCAAAAGCTATCCTTCACTGGAGCACTTTCCGGGACCTGTTCCAAAGGATGCAAGACTCCCCCAGGGCCATCACCATTCTCCTTGAGGCAGGGGAACATCGGCAACCTCCAACAACATAACTTGCTCGGGAAGTGGACAGGCTTTCTTCCAGGGCTTGTAGGGTGGGTTTCTGAAGTAGCCCTTTCATGGCAGGATGTTAGAGAAAGCAGAAGGAGAGGCTGTCCCGTGTTATCTTACAGGTGATGCTTTCCTCAGCCACCTCCTTGTGTCTTTCCGGAACAATTTTTTTTAGCCTGCACTTCTCCGGGGAGGAGCAGGACTGTAACGGATAGTTGTACCTCTTTTTTTTAAACACAAAATGTTCATCTGTAGTTCAGCAAATGTCTTGGCAGAATTAGTGTCCTGGCATCATCTCAGCAACTGCCCAGTTTTCCTACTTGAGTAAGTAAAGATGTCCGAGAGAAACCTAAAGACTCAGATATGACCTGGACTAAGCTGAATTGGAGAGCTGATTCTTGTCCTATTTCTGTCCGTGTAATCCTTAATGCAAGGTACAAGTGTTGCAAGTGCCTGAGTCTTAAGCCCATTTCCCACAGAGTACTTATTAGAGGCTCTAATTTACTGAAGCCTGGACACTGATCTCTCCTGCCCTGTTACAACTTGGCCTTGCGTACGTGCCAAATCTAAATCACATCACCAGCTTCATGATAGCTGAGCTTCTCCTTCAATGCTCCATCTTACAAGTGCATACAGAGTCTCAAATGCAGTCTCAGCATCTGCTCATAAAAACAAAACTGCATATTTTTTTTTAGACCTAAAGTTGGGGAGGTGTATCAAAAAGACATGGCCCTATTGAACTTTAGAGCTCGGAAAACCAAAGATTAAGTATTATTAATGTGTGTTTAAAGCTATCTCACTGTCTCTGGGATTCTAACTCAGGAGCTCTGAACATCTGGTACAGGCAGCACTTCTGCTACGAAGGAAGTTGGCAGACGGGTTTGTGCATCTCTGGGGCAAGTTTGGGAGAGTTTGTAGCTAAAAGGATGAGTCTTATTAACCAATAAAAGTAATCCCATAGTATTGTCTTCATTCCAAGGAATTCTAGTTATTAAACAAAAATAGAAGCTTTAAAGAACACTTAAGAAGCCTCCAGCTGATCCATATGTAGGAAGTTTGAGAAGGTGAAGATAACTGAAGACATTAACTAAAAAGCAAGTTTCTTGTCAATCCCCATGAAGCAACTAGCACAGGCTACAAAGGCATGTTAATAACTAGACGGGATGACAGATCTGGCTGACAGCCACCGACATGCGTACAGCAGACCGCCCGCAGGAGCCCTCAGCTCCGCGCTGGGGTTACACTGGGGTTGCACAGGGGTCAGCTGGATCCTCAAATTCTGAGGGGTTTTCAGATTTTTTTTTTTTTTTTTTGCCTTTTAGCATTGAGACAGTTAAAAGGTAACTACTCTCCTGTTAGGAGAGGTGGACACTGTAGACATGTCTGTTCACAACTCATTCTCCCATCACAAATCCTGCAAAGAAAGCATCTGGGGAACTGCATAAGGTTTAAGCACTTTGATAAGCACTTAGTTGAATTTTTTTTGAACGGTAACAGCTGACTGATAACATTTGTTAAAGGCTGCTCTTGTGTCACTTCTGACAGTAAGATGGATGCACTAAAGCTCTTTAGGTAACTTCAAAAATTCACCCCATCAGCTTACTTTGTGCCACCTAACTGCTCTAGCTAATTTTCTTTTGGTGGTGTTAATTATTGTACTGTCTGTTAAAAAGACATTTTCACTACCCTTCAATCCCATGAAATGACAGCAAATTGCTGCAGCAGGAGCAGTGAAAAGAAAACTGTTCCCCCTTTAAAAAATTCATAGTGATCTAAAAGGACAAGGAAAAGAGTCAATTTATTATTCACTTGAGAACATATTTTGTTATCCTGAATAAACACAGTATCAATACTCAAAGCCTGTCTGGAACAGCAGGGAAAGGGAGCTCACAGGGTAACAGGTATTTATGCGCTGCTTTTAAAAAGGAAGCAGATAGTGATGTGTCATGAATCTGAATAAGAAGTTTTTGTGGTTTTGGGGTTTTTTTAACAATCTTAAAAATTTTTGGTTTGCATTTGAATTTGGAAGTTTCGTAAAATACTGGCTTGCAATTCTGCAGTCAGAATTAACATCATCACACTGTGATGTGTGAGGTTAAAAATTCTGTTTTACTTTAATGCACCAGCCTGAGAACAGCAGTGGTTCAGGAGTTGATTTATGAGATGCTCGTACGTCACTGGGGGCAGTGGCATCTGGTAGGAAAGCAAGGCAGATGGATAAGGGTGGTAACAGTTTCAAACATCTAATTTTAATCTGCTGCCACAAGCCTGCTGAGGCCCTAAATGACTTACGCCTTGCCTAACCACACTGAGATAAGCGGAGGGGTCCAACTTGCTTTGTGTGAAAGCAATAGTAACAAAATGTGAGTTTATATTGGCATAGACTGGATGAGGGCAGGGGCAATCAATTACTCCAGGAAAGATGCTAAAGCAGCATATCCACGCTCACCTGGCTTATTATTGAAGAACAGTTATAAAAAGCAAAACAGAGTCACTTATGTTTACAAAAAATGTTTTTTCCATGATGCTTAATAAAGGTATTTTTCAGACAGTAGAAAAAGCATGGAGGTTACTTTTTACCAGGGTGCTGACTAAGCATTTGCACATTTGAAGAGAACCAGAAGCACTTAGATTCTATTGAAATTTTTACCCAAGCTAATCCAAATAATGCTTGTGGTTTTGTGGGGTTTTTTTTTTTTCAACTCTTACTCAAAATCTTCAGGGTTTTTTTTTTTGTTTTTAAACGTAAGCCTTTTTGAATATACTTGCAGTGGTCAAAATGGAAGCATGAAATCTCAATGCAAAGCCCGTTTTCACAGGTCTGTTGTGTAGGTACAACACACATGTCTACAGCTGCACTGACTACTGCAGGTGTAGAAGAGTAATAACAAGTAGGAAGTTATATTGTATTGCAAAAATCTTTGTTGGAATGGTACTGCATTCCCGACATGATCACCATATTTAATCCCTTCCCATATACCACCAGCTGGTTAGGTAGAATGACCTCCCTTCTGCATGCCATGACCTAAACCATATTGAAAGTATCAGACAAAGAATAAAATTATACCATTTTCCTCCTCCTCTCAACACCCACATTTGGGCACAACTCAGACCTCACTGTGGTCTCAGACAGCCTTGATTATAATGCACGGTCATTGCATTTGAGATCTGAATATTCTCCCTAGCAGATTTGCTCCAAGAAATATCTGCACCTAGAAGTAGTAAGCCTCATGATTTTCACTATGTGCCAGAAAATTGTTTTATTTAATAAGAGTTCAAGAATATGAAAAAAGTATCCTACAAGTATGAAGGAAGCCTTTTGCCTTTAGGTACAGAAAATATTGTTAGATAGCAAAAAAATAAAAGCAGTATACGCACTTGCATATACATGTGCTGCTGTAGAAATTGCTACTACCACTGGAATACATAAACTGAAACGAGTGAAATTATGCAGCTGCTTCCTTATGAAAATAGCTTAAATCAGTGTGTTCTTCCTGCTAAACCCAATGCATACCAAGTAAAACCAATCTCTTGCCTTCTGCACTTAGCTATGTTGTCACTTACATAGATAGCATTTCATTGCCTAAGCAGGAAACTTTATGAATAAAGACACATTTTAATCCCATCAACATATATTAAATGCAACTAATAAGTGTCATTTTTGCAGCGTGGAGCAGAAAGTTCTTTTACTCATTGAAACACATACTGTTTTTGTCTTGCCTTTGTAAATAGCTGATGGCACTTCAACTTCACTAAACAGAAATGGGCCAAGAGCGAGCATGTCAGGTAGATGCCATTACTAGAAACAAAACTCCAGAATTCAGTGGAACTTCTCCCAGCTCTGGATTCTGTCACACTATTACAGCAGATGGGAAAATCTGTAGTAGTCTCTCATGCAAATTTAAAATAGGGAGATTTAACAAATGAAACATACTTAAAAATCCATCAGTAGCCCAGTCTTATTTCTGATAGCTGATTGAATTTATTCAACGATATCTTATTTTCTGTTTTCTGCATACCAAATACTTTTTAAGCAGTATAAATGTTGAAAAAGTATGCTATCATTATAGCCTAAGGATGAGGAAGGTAAAACTTCTAGAGAGAAGTCATATCTTTTAATAAACCAGGTGATATAGGTGGAAAAAATAGACTGGTTTTCAAACATACAAGACCTTTATCAATGATACTCCAGAGGTGCTGGCTACCCTTCCCACTCAATGTTTCTAATTGATTAGTATAATTGGGTCATACCTACAACCATTTTTCTCAACTCAATTTAGCTTGATATTTATTTTTATCTGTACCTGAACAAATGAAGTACTTGTGCAGCCAAAACCTGTACATTTTTTAGGGCTATAATCACTGGTCTAAAGATATATTCTCTTCTTAGACAATGACTCTCTACAAAAACAATGCTACACAGTAGTACACACATACTCTCAGCTGTTGTCTGGGAAAAGTCAATTTTGACAATAGAAGAGAAGAACAAGACTCCTGGTATCCAGAGCAGCAAGGGTCTGTAAGATGTGCAGTGAACAGTACATTTCTGATCAAACAGTAGCCTTAATGTTTAGATGCAACTACCAACCTTGCTCTGTATTGAATAGAAGGTCTTATCTCTTGGTGCTCTTTCTTCTGACTGCCTCAAAAGACATCAATAGATGATGCTGTGTTAGTCTCTGCACTTTATTCACATTTTCATGTTCCCTTTACAATTAAGGAAGGGTGTTGTTGCTTTTCCCTAAAGGAAAGCTTGAATTCAGAAATAGTTCTGCAGCAGGTGAATTCTTACCTGATACTATGGCTGTAAAAAATCTCAGCCTCATTGGGTGGCCTAGATCTCCTAGGTAGCAACCCACAAGTCCAGCTCCTATTGAGATGTCCTGCTGGACTGTCACATGCCACCGGGGGGGGAGGGGGGGGGTAAAATCATGATACCAAACATGTCACATTAAGGTGTGTGGCTAAGAGAGAAGAGGTGGCCCTCCTGTTGAGTCACAAGGTTCAGAAAGGACCCCCTTACTTCCTAATCTTCTCAGAGAGGAGTCTAGGTGCAGCTGGATCCAGTCTTAGTCTCAGACTTAGTTAACAGTTTATGTCTAAGGATTAGTCTAGGTGCAGCTGGATCCAGTCTTAGTCTCAGACTTAGTTAACAGTTTATGTCTAAGGATTATGGGGACGTTAAGGGTAGCCACACAGCAGAGTCAGCATTTGCCTGCCAGGTCCCTCTCCACCCCACTTGGGTGTGACTCAGATTCACAAGTTCCCTCAGACTAAATTAAGGTGAAACAACACCAAGCGATCAATTTGACACTTTATTTAAGCAACTTGAACGTGGAACACATCAACTTGAAGAACTTGGAAAGCATGAAGGGTTGGCAGCGGTGGGATCTTATTGGAACATTTATAAGAAGAAAAGGAAAGGGAGAGAGAGAGATAAAGAGAGATATCACCACCCTTGGATCCCATGATGACAATGACTGACATGGCAATCCTCCAGTGATGGGCACACACCTGGCTCCTTGGGGGCATGTCTTTTATACTCTAGTCCCCACCTTTGGTCATGCCCCTTTGAGGGCTTATATTGTTCTTGTCCCAGAAGGTTCTCAATCTTCCATGCAGGCACCTGGGGGGGGTGGGGGTGGTTGCAATGGGTCTCAGGTGGTCATAAGTCCCTTCCTCAGATAAACTGTGTGACCTCTGCTCATATACGGTAAGTCATTATGTAAGGTACATCAGAAGACAGAACTGTGTGTCCTCCAACACGCTCTCCACATCCTGTGCTAGCTGACCCCGGCCATCACCATGCAAGTCGTGACTCACCTTGCCACAACGTTTGAGACGAACTCTTTCAGTCTCTCACATGGACTTAGTGGAAAGTCTAAGGAACCAAAAATGGACCACAAAGCAGACCTTACAACATTGTAAGCTGAGAAAGAGCACCATCAGGTTGGTGCTTACTGCACTCAGCTGTATACAAGGACAGGGAACTCAAACATGTGCTCATGACCTCTGTGAATGGAGTAGGGACATGAGTACTGCTAGCAATCAGCATTGAATAAGATGCTTATTCCCATCACTGTCAAATCTAAATTTGATCCAAAATTCAATCCCAAATGGAAATCTTTCTAGGTGCAAAATTATCTGCTCCCTATCACCCCAGAAAAGGAGGCAGTGATTAATATGAGGATGCTTGCAGCTAAATACAACTCCTACTTAGATAACTAATTTCATACTGAAACATCTCCTTAAGGGCTGGGGGAAAGGGGTGTTAGACCTCTGGACAGGAGGAGTAAGCACACTTCCAAAAAGCGTTGTGAAAATTACGTTAAAGATACTGAGGAAGTCTGATAGCTCTGGATTTGCTAGGGGCTTCCTAATGTATCTGAAAAATAGTACAATCTCACTACATTATTGCTTGCAATATGAAAACCTTGTCTAGAGGAGTCAGTTTTTGCATGTTGATCATGTAGTAAAGAAAGTTTTCACTACTGATAAGTTTTTGGTAATTTTTATTTGTTATTAACAGTATGTGGACTGCAGGCACTGGAGTTATACAACAAGTAAAAGAGTGGGAATGAGCCTGTATTAAGTATGCTTGCATTTTCTGAAATCCATTAGGGTCCTGCTTGCTGAGCTGGTAGGGACTGGGGATGCTTCAGCAGCAGCCTGCTTAGCCGTGAGCGGGGATGGTTGAGCAGGGAGTTCCCCATATGGCTCTGTACCCATCTGTGCTGGTCACAATTGGAGCAACGGTGCTGTCCCCAGCAGCAAGTGACAACCAGCCATCTGTTGTGGTGACCTGTCTCACTACACATTGCCCATGTTCCAGATATGGGCACAGGGGAAAAAGACAGGATCTGCAGGAAACTGTCACACCCTGATTTTAAAGCTTTAGCAGCAATTTGATTATTTCATCCTTGACCACAAGCATGAAATTAACTTAGATCCTAACCCCCTAACCAGCCAACTCTAGGATTTCAGGCAGATGTCGAAACTCCACGATGTGCACTGACAAGTGGCTGTACTTGTACAAACATGCTGCAGACAACTGCTGGTGTGGAGACAGGAGCAGGTTCGGCATACGCAAGATTCAGCCCAGAGCATGCAGCAAAACTGTACCAGATGCTCTGAGCAAGCTTGCCTCCAGTTTACATCCACAGGTTTGGCCTTTGCATCTGTTACAAAATTAATTCTCAGCAAATGTGTCTTTGGAATCATTTGCTACAGTTCATATCTACATAAACTGTATCACCCCATCTTAGCAAGTCTCAATTAAAAGCTGATTTGCTTTCATTAAAGGTCCTTACTTCATTCCTGTGATAATCAGTATTATCATTTGTGACCATTATTAATCACAGGCATATGGAACAGCCAGTGGAGAAAGAAAAAGCCACAGTGGCCTGAAAGTGGATTTAAACTAAATTGTTTTCTCATATGGAGATCCCCAAGATGCGTTTTGTGATGTTCTGACAATCTGACCAAGAGCTCAACAAGTGAATTTAATTTCATCCAGCACAGTTTCCTTCAACATCCCACCTCTCCCTCTCTCATCACCTTTATTCCTCCTATAAAGTCCCAATTCTGCTTTGAGTTATTTCTATTTGCTGCCTGGTCCTGCAGCATCTCAACACTAAGGCAGCTGTGAACACATTCCAGCCTGGAGATAGGTTGGTGCTTTTAGCAGTAGGCTCAGCTAGTCTGGGATAGCATTTGCTACCCTGTTGGAAAGCTGATTTAGTTTGCAATGTTTCTTTATACACTCTGCAGATGTTGCCACTTCATCCCTCAGACCCTTTACAGACTGTTGATAAATAGTTTAGAAATCTCACCACTAAAATCCCCCACTGATCCTAGTATTGATCCCAGTTTCTAATCCATGGCATAACTTTGCCTCTCACCTCGTGTTTGTTTCCTGAGCAGCTACAGAAGTGCTTATTGATGTAGTGTGACACGAGCATTCATGTACCGGGAAAGTGCTCCAAGCATAAACAGTTTGGCATAAAATGAAGCATAGCTGCCTCTTCTCTAAGAGGTGTGGGATGATTTTACTCTGTCAATATACTGCACTTGCCTCTAATATCCTAGTTCTTTCTACATCAAAAAAGTCTGCTGCATTAAGCTTAGCCAAGAGGGCTGGGGAAACTACCCTGCTCAGCTCAAGTATTATGCCTGTGCTCACAGTCGTGACCTCACATACTGGTATCTGCCTTGCATTCATGCCTTACTCATGTTTCCCATGTTCTAGCACAGACATTTTGACTTTCAACTTAAGCCTAGCTGGATAAGTGGGAGGTGTTTTCCTTGTTCTAGTCTGGGATATGTTTGTTCTACATTTGACCTAAAGCTGGTGAGTCACCAAAAATTGCATGAGACCTTGGCCCAGTTTTTACCAGGTTGCATGGGTCTAAAAGATGTAACACTGTTATGTCATGAGATATTTTGAAGCTCTTTCTGAAGTACCTACAGCCGTATTTCTGAATATAGATTTTTACTTTCCAAGTTTAGAGATGTAGTCACTGTGGATCGCACAGCTATTACATGTGCAAATACAGTGGGTAAAGAATGAAGTTTTTAGTGCAGGTCTAACAAAAACTTATACTCTATTCTGAATTCTACTCCATGAAGTAATTATTGCAGAAGGTCACATCTGAGATGGGAACTTTTTTCACAAATTCTTCTCTTTCCCAGTATTATTAAAGCACCTGCCAAATGCAGCAGCAATCCTTCCACTGAGGTTAATGCACTTTGGATAAAGTCCTCAGTTACCATACTGGATATATTTGCTGAAGATTAATTTTCATTGTATTTGAAAAGAAATCAACAATATTTACTTAATAATCATTTGGAGTAAGAGGCAAACGGCAATGCTCCCCCACAGAAGCTAATCAAAGTATGCATATATTATATTAATGATTTAGAACAGACCCATGGCTGGATTCTGAAGCAGCAATGCTAGCTTTACAACTATGCAGCGCTTAATGATACAACATGTCTTCATATGACAGTTTGTCCAGGGCTGGGTTCAAATCTTGTGAAATCAGGCACAAGCTGCGTTTGCCATTTGGCAGGACACTGTTCTCCCCCGGCCAGCTGGCACAGGGACTCCCAAGGCAACCAGCACCGACCCCGAAGTGGAATAGGGAGAGAGCACTGAGAGCTGCAGGAATTGTGGGTGAAGGGAGAAAGTTTGGCTGGAGAGATGTATCACTGGTGCATGCAATCTTCAGAAACAGGAGAATATTGTTTTTGTCGTGATCCTACTCTGCTACTAAAGTTTCATGATCTGCTCCCCAAGTTATAGGCAGACAAGGTGAGCCGCTCTGACATCCATAAGGCCAAGGCCTATGGCTCAGGCTGTTTCAGCAACAGTCACTGACACGAACAGTGTAATATATAAAGGGAATTCTCACCTACCCCCTGTCAGGAAGTTTTAAATTCCCTTTGTACTTTAAGCATTTCACAGTTAAAAAAGGGGCAGAATCTGGTCTATGGAACATATTAACTCAAATCCTCCCCCCCCCCCCCCTTTTTTTTTTTTTTTTTTTTACACAGCAATAGGGATATTTTAACAGTTCAGAGAAAGTTGAGAAGAAAGGAACAAAGACTGTGTTCAGTGCTGTGGAGAAGGTCAGACTTCTAGTTCTAAAGCCTTTGCAAAAACAAAAGGGGAAACAGTTTATTTATTTTCTCCTTCCCCAAGGTGGGAAGTGCTCTGCTAGGTTATCCTTAGTCATTTTGATGACCTTTTTTCAATGAACTTTTTTCATTTTTGGATGTAGCTGGAACTTAAGGAAAGAGAAAGGAAGAAATATGGAGCTGGAAGAGGCAACATTGCCAGAGGGATAAGTAATAAATCAGAAGAGAAACAAGTTCTCCTTGCAAGCTTGCCAGAAGTTACCAAAAGGAAAATCTATTCCAGAGCTTGGCTGCACAGGTCTAACACCACTTGCTAATACAAAGAGTTAATGTGCTGCACAGGAAGCTTAACATACCTGCCTGGTCAAATAGCAATGGACCCTATTAGCTGCATTTACAGCAGCCTCATTTCCTTATAGCTCTCTAGTGTCGGAAGCGAGCTTCTTTATTTTTGAAATGTCTTCAAGCAACTCTTCTAGAAAAGTAATTGTTTCTGCTCTTTAGTATACATAATCCTGCTCCTAGAAATAATTGTGAATTTTTTGATCACCAGCTGAAAAATTCTGTGTTTTAGTGACTGGGAAGTGGCTTCAAGTCCTGGAAGTATTAAATATGTATATAATGCTGTCCAACCAAGTTTCACCAGACAGTCCCTGTGCAGTGTCATAAGTTGATTTCTTCTATGACTTTAGGATTTAAACACCTTCAGTTATAACGTAAGTCTTTGCAGTGATGACTTAAAAGCAGGGTTTTTTTACCCTTTGAGAAGTTTTGTTCAGAGAATGTTTTTCCTCTTTCTTTCTATCTGCTAAAGGTTATTTGGCTGTCTACTGCATCCCATTAATCAGAAGACTAAAAAGACCCATCATCTATGTTGATCCAAGTGTCTTTTCAAAATCCATTACTTTCAATTTAACTGCTCAAAGAGCGAGAGAATTCCCTTTGCCCTGCATGGAGCAAACATAGATCACTCAGACTGCAAAATAAAATATGAAGCTCCAAAGCTCAGCTTTTCTTCCATCCTCATTAGTTTGTGAGTGGTTAGAAGGCCACCCGAGATGGAGTCTCAATATGCGTTTTAGACCTTGATTAGAAAATATTCTAGTGTTAAAGTTAAGAGGAAGCTGAGAAGAGTCAGAGAGCTGACTGCAAAACACCTTTGAATATAAATTCCTCGGAGCAGAAACCATCTTTTACTATATAATGGCACACTGCTAGCCCAATGGGACTGACCTTTGTTGACCTCTAGATATTATGGTAATATATGCACTTTTTAAAAAGTCTGGAAATAAGGTTGACTAAACTCTGCAGAGCAAGAAGTCTCTGTTGCTGTGTGTTCAAACAGCATTCAATACATTGGGGTCCCCAGTGTCTTATCCATACAAGTGCTACAAGACAAAAAGACTTCCCTAGAAATGCCAAAGCAGTGTCAGGAGTCTGCCACATGCCTCAGGCTATCATAATTAAGTCAGACCAGGTTCTGCTGCCAGTGGCATGGGAGGGAGTCAGGCATTGCAACATTTTTAGCCTCCTTGAATTCCACAGCATGAGTAAACAGTTATTACCTGGTGTGGGGCTAGGGAGGGCTTTTGCATACAGGCTCAAACACACTCCAGATTTGTAAGTAGAAGCTTTGACTCTTGTGTCACCCCACCATCCCATTGCAAGTGATGGAATAACAGCAACTGACCTCCCATGGCAAAAAGGACTGGAGGACCTCTCAGATCTGTCCCAGCCCTATTATTTAGGAATCCATTAGCTAGAGAGCAAAGACTTTCATCTCCATCTAGCATCGCTTTCAAGTGTTAATACATTTAAAGACAGATGAAGATGAATAAATCCAAGTTCTAGTTTAATAATTTGGGAGTCAACTGGTGGAGTGAGGGGTACACCTTCTCAGCAGTGGAAGGGTATAGCCAAAAGACAACATAGGTGCCTTCTTTCTTCTTCTTTAATCCATTTTCAGACATTCAGAGTTTAGTTTCCCCAGCTGCTGATACTGTAAAAGTGTTGCTTGGCAACATGGTAACACAGGAAAAAAATCTTCAAAAACATTAGGAGTTTTTGTCCTTAGAAGTGTACTAGTTCAGCACATCCAACCTCCTACAGATCCATTTTAGAGGAAAAGAGGAACAATGATTCCCCCTCCATGAACTAGTTCCAGCAGCCTTTAAAGCAAAGCACTCAAAATGGGACAGGAGAAGGGGTGCCCTTGGATGCTGAAGGGGTGGGACAGTCTCCAACAGGGAAGTTGTAGGCAGTGTGCACCCGGCTCTGTTCCCTTATCTAATACTGAGAAGTCATCTGACTTCTCCGACAAGACACCTGTAGACAAGGCATTGTCTTAATTGCACATGAAGGGGTTACATCTCCCTCCAAAGGGTTTTGCCGTAATGTCCTAGGGTACAGTGATTAGGCCTACCTCTTCTCCACTCCCAATAATCACAGGCTCACTAACAGTGACTAGTGGGGACAGGATACCTGCTTGCAAAAGTGGCAATACCAAGACGGAGGATCCGGGGCAGGCTGCTGAAGACCTGGCAAACCCAAGGACTTCACTTTTCAAAAGAAGTCTGAGAAGCAGTCACACTACCTTCATGCTGGCCTATTGTGAAGTCACAGAAGGAAGGGGCTGCAGTGAATACCCACTGAAGTCAACGTTCACAGAAAATGTTACATCGTAAGAACCATAGAGAACAGTTTTAAAGTTCACTGCTTTTCTCCCCCTCTCTTCTTGCACTGGAATTTTTGTTATTGCACTGCACTTTTGACCTCCACAGAGTTATTTCTAATTTATACTGCTGAATCGTGGTTACATGTATTTATCATCCATAAGACAGAACACAGCCTTACATCCAGATAAGATGTTCTGGTTTGTTCAAGGCAAAGAGTAAGTGATGTAAGTTCCTGTAAACACAGAACACAAGTACCAATATTTTTAAAGCAAGATCCCAAAGGGCATCTATCTTTATTTAGCTACAGGTAAACAACAGTTGAACATAGAGAATTGTTGTGGTGGCAGCACAGACTCTTCAGCATTGTATGGCACCATTTCTGTTGATATTAATGCAGAGATAAGAAATCTAGATGGTGTGTCTCAAAGTCAGTGTCAAAAAGTCTGCCGAGTTGTACCTATTGAGTTCCACAGTTACCAAAACAGGGGGAAATACAATAGAAAGTGGGAGATTCTAGAGTAAATCCCATACAGTATCACATATGCCTATAAATAGGGAAAATACACTGAAGTAACACATTCCTGTTTCTGATTACAGAGTTGTGTAGATCAGGAACAGCTCCCCTGAAATGAAGAGCCATTGGAAGGCAGCAAAGAATCTGACCAAATCAGTCTAGACTTGGGAAATCTTCGAGCACTGTGTAGGGAAAGAAACACTCCTCCAAAGGATTGCTGGTAGTCTGCTAACTCAAACTCCTGCTGCAATACCAATTTAATTAACATGCTTAACTGCTCAGAGATCTCTAAGATTATTCACTGGATTGGCAGCCTTTTCTCACTGCTAATTGTGTTACTTTGCAGTGAACAAGAAGGAGATGAATGAGTACAGTAGCCCCATCTTTTCCTGCTGAAGGAGGAGAGTCACACCAAGTAATTTGACTTTGACATACTGTCTTGTTTTCACAGGTTTATTTTATATAAATAAACATGTGTGAGCTACTGAAAGCTAATGAGCTGGATGGCAGCAAAACAAAGTCCTCCAGTGGCTGCTCATGGCACAGCAACTTGGCAGCACTTGGTGGAGCAGCCATCCGACGCAAAGCTCAGTTTACCTTCCAAAGCACCACATAGTCAGTCAGTGCCATGAACGCTCCATGCCTAGACAAGATCCTTGTGTGTAAACACTCCCCAGGGGCTCCGATTAAATAGAAAATCTCCCAAGCTGAACTGCTGCTATGCAAACTCTTTTCTTGTTTGACCAGCGCTTCCTGACAACAGAAGGGGACAGAAATACTATGGCAATATTGCTGGTATGGACCGAGCCTGAGGTTAAAGCAAAGAAAACACATGATACTTAAGGGATGGCAACATTCTTCCTAAAGAGCTTGATACTCCCAGATTAGCCTATCTGCTTATACTGAGGCTGGAGCAGGCAGAAGGGAGACTATCAGCAGCATAGAAAGGCACTGAATGTTTTGGGTCCTTGTGGTCCTGCGTGCTTTGAGAAGAGGCCTCCAGCTATGCCAAGGGACATGCTTGCAGTTTCTTTGACTGTGGAGATGGTGAGTTCGGACTTGAGGGCAGCCTTAGGGCTCCTCTGCAAGTACAGTCTAAATATAAACTTGCACCCAGGAATTCACTGGAAGCTTCAATGTTGATTTCAACCTTAAATGTCAATGCAAGATTAAATGTTGAAGTCACTAGTGATAGCTCATATCTCCTGGAAATACGCATAAGTCGAGGCATCTGGTTCCTTCAATTTGATTGCAGTGGAAATTAGCTTCTGTACCTATGCATAAGGGGGCAAAGGAGAGCTAAAGACAGCCACAAAGCTACTGACTCCCTTTTACCTCTCATTGGCACCCATGATACGTACCCCACTTTTCAAAGGAAGGAGATACACCCTGTGCCCTGCCTGCCTGGTGAATATGTGCCTGGGACACTCCTACTGTGATATTGCCTTAGCCCCAGGAAAGTCCAATCATTTCATTTTACTAACAAATTGAAGTATGGATCAACTATAAAAAACATTTTAAGCAGATCCATCCCCCATATGCTCAGTACTTTTATTGAAAATATTGGTATAGAAAAGCTTGGGTTTTAATCCCAGCTTCAAAGACAAATTATCATTTCAGTACAAAGTTAACAAAAGCTCTTACTCAAGTGGTATCCTCAGGACTTTTCCTGTGAACCCCAAAACACCCTTGCACAAGTGTAGTGGTGCTTTTAATCTAATCTAATTGACATTTCTAGAGGATTTTTTTTCAGGTTCCTCTCCCATTCAGAGAGGGAAAAGTATCTATCATTCATTGGGCATTTAGGAGAGGACCAAACCAGGATAATGCACCAGTGCCTCCCCACCATTCCCCATGCCCAAGGGAAAGCTGTTTTCTCTCCCAAGCTGAACACTGAATCAAGGCAATCTCTGCAAAGCAATGCTCCAAAAGGGATAGAATTCTAGAAAGCATGCAATTACTACAAATATATGGATGCTATATAATCTAATTCCTCTTGATCAAACCCATGAATCCTATGGGTTCAGAGGCATTATTTGGAGACAATAGTAACATCATGTAACTGAGGTCTGACTTGATCTTTACAACCTGTCTTACCATTACAATGTTGCATTATGACAAATTGAGAAAGCCTAAACTGAAATCATTGAGCAAAGTGATCTGTACTGTAGAGGTCTACTGCTCAGTAGAGAAATCACATTTAAAAATAAAATTCAGTTCCAAAAAAGCTCGAGTTTTCAGCTCTTTATTCCCTGTAGGAATTAGCTTATCAAATTGCTCAGTGTTTTACTCCTAAATAAGTATGTGAATAACAAATCATTCTCTTCAGTTGTTATTAGTCCTATTGAATGACAAATAATTCCTAATGTTTCTTATTCTTTTCAGAGTGTAAAGCTTGGCAGAGTTAGCAGAGGAACATTGCCATAAAGGAACAAGACACTTTGATGTTCCAGATGAGGGAAACAGCCATGCAGAGGCACAGACTCAACATTATTCTACATGTGGATTTTGCAATTTGCATAAAGACAAGAGGCAAGTCTTCCCTTCTCCCCCAGTTACACCCATGCAACACCACTGACATTGCATTGTGGCTGCCTGTAACACAGCAGATTTTGCCTGTTAACTAACTAACAAGAACCCAGAAAGCAGTGCGTTTGCAACAAGTTAAGATTAACCCTACAAGGATATATTCTGGCAAAGTAACATCCACATTCACAGACAACTTTTTTATTTGAGAGGTCAAATTTGTAGGCTCCACTATTAAAAATTAAAACCTCAGACTTATAAACACCGATTTAAGTCAGTCTTGCTCCCTTATTACCCATTGCTCACTCCTGACAATGCATTTCCATCATGCCAACCCCTCCAGTTGTGCCACTATAACTGAAGGAATTATCATACTGTGATCCAGATTAGGAATGAATCCGGAATAAGAAACCAACCCCACTTTCCACCCCCCCTTAAAAAAAAAAGCAGATTTTCCTTTTTCTCATTCACAATGCTGCTGCACAAGCAGTCGTCACACCTGAGCTCACAGAAGGGCTTCCCAACTAAGCACTGAGGAGGTAATAGAGAACCATGCAAGTTGATGCTGCATTGAATGTTTTGACCAGTGAAACCACAGCCTAGTACTGGCTTTAGGCCCTGTAGGTGAGCAGCTCCTGCCATGGTTAGATTTCATGCTTGTTTCATATAGGGCTCACATAGCATAAACAGAGAGCAGCTGGGCTGATCAAAATAGTAAAAACCATACCTAAAAATCCTGCTCTTAATTAAGCTTAATTCTATTTTCAGTTTCATCTAAAAAATCCATTCCTACCAGAGGACTTACATTCATGCCTTCGGTGCAAGATGAAGATGGTGCACTTCCAAGAACTCTGGAATTACTTGGAGCAAGTCAGCTATCCACTGTTAGAGATAACCTTATAAACACCATGTGTACACAGTAACACTCATTCACATGCTATTTTTTTTGCTAGAAATCCTTGACCTTAGAACACTTTTCTATTACTAGCTCCAGAATTTTCTTTTTTTAAATAGAACAGCTCACATTGTCTGCTACCTGTGCTTTTCTGAATAGCAAGGTTTTGCAAACCAATTTAGGCATATATTTTGAAGTTGCAAAAGGTGATCACTGTACATCATGATAGTCTAGGCATAATACACAAATAGAATTAAAGATTTTCCTCAAGGAGGTAAAAAATGACTGAGAAAGAATCATGCATTGCTTCGAACCTACTCTATTAAGTGCAGCTTCTTTTAAATCATAGTCATCAACAGAATCCCCCATCAATTTCAGTCCTATTAATGGAGGCTACTAAACCATTTATAACAGGATACTTTCAACACAAATGACGGCAACAACAGTGGTCTATGTTTAAAGCTTTACATACTCTGTTGAGCAGACAAAATACTCAGAGCAGTGACTAACCTATATGCTTAATAACACATACCATCCCATCATCAGGATATTCATTCTTCTGGGCTCATCTGAATAAACCAAGGATATTTCTGTACTGCCATCTGCTTTACTTCTTATTTTGTTATTGCTGTTCAGTCATTGCACTAAGAAGAAATACTCTAGGTGTAGCACAGAAGTCCTGACGCAGTTTCAGATACACATTTCACAATAAAGTACACAAGAAAAATATCCTATGTTGTCAAACTACGTCCAGTGAACCTTACCCTGCTCCTGCCTTCTGTCCAGAGATAGCGGCATTATAGAACTGATTGCAGGAGTGTTTCCATTCCTTTTCCTACAAAAATAAACAGTTTTGCTCCTTTACTTTTGTATGGAGTTAAAGTATTCAGTTTCAGAATATATGTTACAGCAACTTAAGGCATGACACTGGTGAGCTCTGGCTTCTCTTTTATTATAGTTTGAGGGTCTGGGAAATCCTCTTCAGCAAGCCTCTTTGCTGGGGCAGGACTCCACAGCAAGCAGGAGGGAAGAAGCAGAGAAAGAAAATAAATCTTGGTAGAGGCCAAAATTGCAAAGTCACTTAAATAGTTCTCAGCTGAAGAGAGTTTTGAACAGATTTTCTTCTGTTTACTATCTCTCATGCAGCACAGTAAGTTTCCTTTGGTGAGCTCTAGGGCTTTTATTACACCTACCTACCACCACAGTCTATGTGAAACCTAGCAGAGATCAGTGCTCCAATCTCCACAGAAGGGTATGCAAAGACACTTTTCCTAAATAATAGTACTGAGACATGGAAAAATGCTTCCAGGAGTTCCAAGAAAGCATTTATGCAAAGCAGGAATTGAGAAACCCTGTGTCTGCTAATACTCTAGTGACAAGGAACAGATTATAGCTGTAGCTAAAACCCTCTTGCCAATTGCTGTTGACAGCAATCAGGGCCAAGTTCAAATAGCCAGAAAGACTCTTAAAATGAACAATGCCATATAGCTGAACCCTGGCAGAGGATCCCAGAGAATGTTAGAATATTTTCTGAGTACCCTGCATAAAGTGACATGCCCCATCTTTCAAAGCAGAGAATCAAGGTCCAAATGAGGAAAGCTCAGGAAGAAAATTAATAAAGCATCAACTTGTCATATTTGCACGTCCAATGTGTCATCACAAAACCCCACAGCAACCATTCTGACTATGCATTCTCTAAGTAAAACGTATGACTTCCTCCAGTCTCACCGACTAAACCCCCACAGTTCAGACACAGCGTGTAGCCCAGAACAGTCCTCAGGCAGTTTCTCTGCACAAACTCAAAGTAACAGATTCACCTGGAAAATCCACTACCTGCTTCAGTGACACCAATTCCATCTCTGTTAGTCAGATAACATTTCTATGTGTCACTTTTTCTGCAAAGAGCCCTTTTAAGCTGTCAATTCATTGCCATCTGTCAAGGAAGCCACTCTGTGGCATCACCCAGAAAAGCAACTTGCCTCAGTAGGTGAAGCCTCAGTAGAAAGATCCCACCCACCCAGAGCTCTGGGAGGCAAGATCTGCTCAGTGTTGGATGCTCTTCTCTAACTTCTCATTTCTGAGCTTGACTCCACTAATGAAATAACTTTTCAGCTGGGTCTTTACTACTGATTTTTGCCAGCTTAGTTGGCACCAGCTTGAGGAGTTATGTGGAGGAGAGTTTTGTAGTGATTAGAGCCATAACAGAGCAGTCAAAGCTTTTGTGGGAGAACTGCACATTGCTGATGTGATTTCTTACTGTAATGAACTGCAATAAAGAGCAGTGAGAGTCCTAAACTGCATCCACATGACACAGGAAGATTACAGGCAGGCCTGGGATCTCTACCAGCTCAGGAGTGGGTACAGCACCAATCAAAACCATGTAGTGACATTACCATGGCACCCAGCTGGTGCTCAGCAAGCCCTACTAACAATAATCAGCATCACCCTAACACAACATGGCTTTGAGCTTGCTCAGCCCATGCCCTGAGCCAGTATCCGCTCCCAGACGACACTGGGATACTCTACCAGTACAACACTGCAGTATGACAACACCAAAGCCTTAACTGAAAGTGTGGCTGAGGCACAATGTCCCTGGAGGAACTGTGGGTAGGACACTTAAAGCCCTCCTTGGCTACTCTCCTCTGTTCAACAGAAGAGAACAACGGACTTATTTTCCAGGGCTGCAAGTTAACATGAAAAATGTGCTTTTTAAGATGCACAAACAGCTTTAAAAACTTAGTTTCGATTTTAAAAATTTGTCCCCAGAATGACAAAAAACAGGCTTTGAGCCAAAGAACAAAGATCTTACCATAAAACTTTAATAATGAACAAAGAATATCTATTTCGTCTCTCCAAGGTATCTACAGCATTATATAGAAAGGAATTTCAGCAGCTATTAGCTGACTAGTTGCATTGTATTTTGAGAGACTCATTACAGTGCTCTACAATTATTGCCAACTCATACTAAATTATTGGCTTCTCTAAAACTGAGAGATGTAAACAGCACTTAGGAGACAAAGACCTGCCAGTGTCAAGCCAATACAAGACCAATAACTTCCTAGTCTATGAAACAGCACAGTTAAACACATGTCCACTCCCCAGATCACTTCACCTTTCATTCAAGCAGTAGGATGAATCAGAGGTCTTGCATAGGTGTGGTTAAAGGCTGTGATCTCACAATACATCATCCAAAGCAGCAATACTAATGTAAAAATATTCCTCAATCCTGATGCCAATGCTCATCTACATCCCAAAACCTCCCCCTCCAGTACCAGTTGCAGTCTCACAGCTCAGCTGAGGAACAAAAACCACTAGAGGGAAGGGAATGGGCAGGTGACCAGTGGAGCTGGTGAAAGGGAGGATGGAGGCTCCCTCTTATAAGCTAGCACTATTACCTACATAGCATTAAATCACAGTTGCCTTCTGAGCAAAACTCTAGCGGAGTACGTTATTGGGTTATTTTCACCTCTTTGGCTATGAGCTTCAGGCTACCTCGAGGGGAAGCCCAGAGCCCTAAGGAGAACTAGCTTTGTCACCTGCCTCTCTTCAGGGATCTGCAGCAAGTCACCTGCAGCTTTCTTGGTAGCTACTGAGGGAGTTGCAGTTGAGATTTTGGGCAACAGGAATTTGAGGCTGTTTTGATGTAAGAGACAATGAAGTAATTTTTTTCAGCAGTGCTGGAAAAAAACAGGATGGCTCATGCCATGCCGCTGCTGGAGCCCAAGTGATACAGAATAAAACAACCAGTGCAGATGACTGAAACAAAGCAGTAGAAACAAACGACTGAGAACACCCTGTGCCACCCTGGGTCAATCTGATGCTTTGGTTTTGTCAAAACCAATGTTTATAAGGTAAAAACTATTCCTTCAAAACACCTCCAACCAGCTCCTCTGCCACACCACCCACTCCCACCCCCCTGCCGAGATTAGGTACCTTTGAGAAGAGTCATTTCTTGCAGCAAAAGGGGAGAGAAGCTCATTGCCACCAGAGCAGGAGGTCCCCACAACCCCACCCGCCTCCCAGCACTGCTAATTACCAACACCAGGTGCAAATCATTACCACTCCAGCCACACAGCAGCGCAGAGCCCAGGTTTAAACTCTCCCCCATCTCCTCAGATGGCTTTTATCACCTCCAGTTAACCCACCAGGCACCAAAGCAGCCCAGTTGCTACCTCCACACCTCAGCATCCCTCAGGGGACAGCCCAGCTGCCCAGTCCTCTCCACGTAACCCATAGAGGTGCTTCACAAATACTCCAACACATTTATTTGCAGAGAACTGATGAGCAGAGGGCTTGTTTAAGCTTGTACCACCTGAGGATATGGACACTCTCAGTAATAACCCCCTTGTGTCCTACCTTGCAGTTTTAAGCAGGGTTGACCTCATCCCTCCTGAGGTGGAGATCAGCTTGCAGCAGGGATTTGCAGCAGGGATTTGCAGCAGGGATTTGCAGCAGGGATTTGCAGCAGGGATTTGCAGCAGGGATTTGCAGCAGGGATTTGCAGCAGGGATTTGCAGCAGGGATTTGCAGCAGGGATTTGCAGCAGGGATTTGCAGCAGGGATTTGCAGCAGGGATTTGCAGCAGGGATTTGCAGCAGGGATTTGCAGCAGGTCAGCACCCACAGGCAGGAGGTCTAGCAGAACTGGGGCAGGCACAGCTCTGCTCTCTTCCCTCCTGGAGCCTTATAAACTTTCCCCAGCACTCCCCTCACCTCCCACCTCCCTTTCACCACCTGTGTTGGGCTGAAGGATAACAAGCACTTCACTTAGCCTTTTGCATCCAGGCTCACATCCACCCCAGGGCAGCACTTTGCAGATGCTACCTGCCCACTGGAGAAGCTGCCTCCTCTGCTGGGCAGGATGTGGCAGCTTCTCGGCTTGCTGTCCTGCCCTGTCACCTCAGGACAAGTCTCTTGATCTCTCTGGTGACCCAGTGGTCAAAGTAATTTTGGGCTCAGCAAGCTGGGCAGGCCACTAGTGCAGGTAGAAAATATAACACACCTAGAAAACACAATACCATTTTTTTTAATGCGGTTACAAAGGACACCAAAGCCATGATAACTTCTGGTATCTCAGCTCTGCGGACGTCTTTTCAGGGCAGAGCTCAGTCCCCAGCACACAGCAAGGTGGTGGCTGTTAATCACAGTTTCCCTTTTCTGCAGCCCAGGAGGGAAGGTTAAATGCCAGCAAGACCTTATCTTTCACCAAGCAGCCATTTTGGGTCTCTGTGCAGGATGTTAGCAACATGGTGATGAATAAGGGAGTGTTTCTCCTTGGCAAGGCTCTCCATCATGTTAAATGAAGGCTTGACAGGCTTTGCTGCACGTAGCCTGCCCTGCATGTTGACTTCAGCAAGGAGAGAGCAGCAGCTCCACTTCCAGGGTCATGGTTTCATGTTGGCAGTAGTAAAAACAACAGGACAAGGACTTAGAGAAAGGAAAGCAGAAAGGCGCAGAGTCGGTAGGATCCTTATGGGAGAGATACACAAGTCCAGTGGGTGGGAAGGGTGGTTTTTTGCTGACTTTCATTAACATTATTAAGGGGAAAAATCAGAGTCTGATTCTCAATTTAACTGAGCTTTCCTGCTGCTAACCTCTCCTCCTTTCTTCTCACCATCTCATGCCTTACAGGAAGCAGATCTTCTGTGTATTTATCGTCCGAGTGTATCCAGTGCAGATAACCACCCTCATTGCCTCACTGTATCTACTGCTCTCCAGGTTAGGGGGTAGTAACCAAGTTAGGGAATGCTAACCAGGTTAGGGAGATGTTTGTGCCCCTTGGAAGGTACAGAACATGCAAGGGTAGGATGGCTTCTTGAGAAAGGAATAAAGAGCAAAATGTCTGCACCCAGAAAGCAGCTGAGTTGCTAGACTGAGATCCAGCTGCAGACACCTGACCTGTTCTATGGGAACATGGTAGGAAAGGGACATGGGTTAATGAACCCATTTATTTCTTTTCTGTCTTCTTTTGATTTTTTTTTCTGTATTAATGTAAGCTAATGGTTCCAGTTTGCAATCTAATAAATAGTGGCTTTTACTCTTAAAAGCCTGTTGAGATTTCCGATGTGCTCACAATTAAGGAAATGTTTAAGCAGTTCCCAAAAAATCCTGAAAGCTTTATCTGAGAGTGTGCTATATCCCTTCTCTTCTCAGGCCCCTGTCCCATCTCCCCACCTTGGCTAGCACTGCCTCCCTCTCTCTTTGCTCCTCTCCCCCTCTTTCCCTCCTTACTGCTAGCAGAGTTAGTCAGCCAGCACATGCACAGTAAATATAGCTTGCTTCAGCTTTGGAAAATACTATTGTGGGTGCTATCGTATTGTCCCTTCAATCCAAGTGTCGCAGGAGTTCATATCAAACCCTGTTACCCTTGTTGCTGTTCTCTTGATGTCTTCTAAATACCAATTAGGCAGCCCTGACTCACGGAAGCTAAGCTGATAGCTAAACTGGTGGTATAATACAGTGCAACCTACCAATGAAGAGGTTTGAATAATATTTTGTTTTGCACGTAATGGTTAACAGAAGACTTCTCTACGCCATATGCAACGCAAGCTTTCTGCAGTCCTTTGTAGATACAGCTGAGGCTATCCCATGCTGCCCTGGCTCATAGGGTTTCTAATGTGCAGGGGTACAGGTGATCTACTGTCAGTCATGACAACTACTTCACCTTTCAGGAATATATCTTTTATGGTCCCCAGCATGTGAAGAGTTCTGCATGAAACTGAACACACAATTTGTCCTAAATGTAGAAATCACACCTACAGGGGGATAAATAGCTTTCTGTCAGGTAGACAGAAGCTAATTTAAGACTTTCACTAACATTGTACAGAATGAAAAGGTAAAAGGTTCTTGTTAAAGCAGCTGTAAGGTAACAGGGAAGAAAAATAAGTGGTATAACTCATATTGCTCTAAGTTTGTTGTATAGACTATGTTGGTCCCAGGAAAAGTTAGTCCATGTCCCAGAGAAGAATATTAAAATAGAATAATATTTGTAAATTAGAAAATTAGAAGAATATTTGTAAATTAGTATTCCCATTGCTTATATGTTTGTGTGTCATCAAGTTCTGTCATCATTTCTCCCTTTTAAAAATACTTTGATGACATCTTAACTTTTCTAAATTCTTTCATGAGGTTAGAATGGATAAGACACGATGCTGGTGAGCTGTGTTATTCAGATATTCTTTTTAATATTCATGACATAAAGCTGTTGAACTAGGAAGTTGATTATTATTCTATGGGAACAGAGACAGTTTGGACAGCTAGATTGGTACCATTAGAAACAAAACAAAAACAAAGCAAAACAAAAAATCCGTAGCAGCAAAACAAAGACAAGCTTTTGCTAGGTCAGCTCCTGTGCATCGCCTTGGGGAAAATAGATGCCTCTGTTGATTTTGCAATTTTTATTCTTTGGTTCCAAAGGAGGCATTTGGGAGGAAATTATGGATGTTTTTACTTGGAGGAAGTTTCATTTTCAAACCGCCCTACCCACACAAGCTTTGCACAAAAGGTCTCTCAGAGCCCCCTTTTGGTTGTCGTGTGCTGGGGGGGAGAGTTCAGCAACCAGCTCTTCAGGATGGTGTGGAGGAGGATGATCAGGCAAACAAAATCACTCCTCGTATCTTAGGTTAGGAGGAGATTCCAAGCCTGAATGAACTATTTCAGTTCATTGCTTGGCACTTTAATCATAACCATGAACTGAGGCTGGTGGCTTTGGACTTTACATGTGTTATTTCTTTTTTCCATGGTCATGGAATTAAAAGAAAAGGGCATTCATATTTTTCATTGCTGCTCAGTGGTCAATATGGAAACGTCAGAAAGGTGTCTAGCGAGACATGCCTTTGAATTCTCTGGAGCATTTGACGTGTTGTACTTAGATTAACACAGCAGTGCTATGTCCTATACATGAGAACTCTCCCATTATCTTGGGAATAGAGAAATACTGACAAAGAACCTCAAAGGGTAAAGAGCACACGGGCATGCGCATGAACAGCTCACAGACCCTCAGCAATGTATGTCTGCTCCTCCCTGGCAGTTTGCTGATCTCTGAAGCCTTCTCACTGGGTTCCCCACTGAGAGTGGGGACACTCCACTATGCCCTGGCTGAGTTTTATTAGGCATCGCGAGATGGCAGTTTTTCAAGAAAACTGCTCTAATTGCTTAGGGAATGGGGGCTACAATATCCTTGCTAGCCTCTTGCACAGCATAACTCAACACAGTCATTGTTGCTTGTATCCGATCTAGTGCCATTAGATCAAAATTCTCAACATATTATTAGTAGATCATTTAAAATGCTCAACGCGCCTGAGAAACCCTTTCAAAGAGGTCTTTCCTTTTACATGCCCCACAGGTTTATGGGAAAGGAGAGAGGACAGTACCTGCCAGCACCTGCTGAAACCTCAGGGCAATAGGATACTGCTGTAGGAGTAAGAGACTCATTGTGCATATTCCTCCCTTTGCTCATTTATCTTCTTTATTTACTGCTTAAATATGAATTGATGGGTTGGTTGTGTGCAGTGTTTCTTTGGGGGGGCTGCCAATGCAGTAATGAAATAGGTGTCATAGAATCATAGAATTGTTTAGGTTGGAAAAGACCTTTAAGATCTTCAAGTCCAACCATTAACCTACCACTGCCAAGTCTGCCACTAAACCATCTCCCTAAGCACCACATCTAGTGTCCTGCCTAGCCAACCAGCGATTATTGTCCCCTGTGTCTCCTGTCTTCATAGCCTGAGGCACAGTCCGTGAGTCTCACAGAAATTGCTTGTTGAGCATATCTGATGGTTTTGTTCCTCTCTTTATGACCTGTAACACAGCTGTATAGGCACTGGAGAGTCAGGTTTGCCCAGCACTGTTTTGGATAGTGGATCTCCTGCCAAGAAAAAAACCAAATCCCACAAACAACAAACCCCCCCCTGAAAGACCAGGTGGCTGGAGAAGGCAGAAGGGCAGGTGGATTTGAAATTTGCAGCCAAGTAGTTTGAGAGGATCTGCCAGCTGCTGTGCACAGACCCAGTGGCACTGGCAGCACCTGCACGCCGTGCTGGCTTCACCAGCAAGCGCAGCAGAGTGGAGGGAGGCAGAAAACACAAGCCACAGCAAAGACCTGAAAAGCCAGCCAGGGAAAGAGAAAGGAGCGTGAGTAGACAGGAGAGCTGTGGCACTCAAGTGTGCCCAGCAAAGCCATCACAGTTTGCAGCCTGCCAGAGGTTCGTGGTGTGCATGCTCCAGGCTGGCCACGTGTTTGCAATTAGCACAGAACTGAGCCTCCGCTATGAGCCCTTGTCATAGGAGATTAGGTCTATGTAGGCTAATGGGATAGGAAATCCAGCTCCTAGGTGGCTTAGGGAGTCCAGAGCAAGCTCTGGATAAGATCGTGAAAGATCACGTAGACCTAGCTTTTACACCATGGCAGGATTATATGATTTAGAATATGTAAGAGAAAAGCATGCAAAAAAACATTAATGGGTTAGATCAGCCAGTAAACCCTCTGTACCTCAGGGGACACGGGCTGCAAGAACAAACGAGCTCTCACAACTGGCCAGGCTTTGCTAGCCCTCTTCTCCAAACAGAAAGGCAGCAGTGTGTTGTTCCCTCTTTGTTTCCTTTCTTTGCACGTTTCTACCTTTCAAATGTAACTTGGACATCACAGAAGCTGAATAGATGTTCAGTTTTACACTCGACCACAGCCTGGAGAAAAATTGATGTTAGATCAGAATTAATCTAGAGCACTACAGTGAAGAGGTGCCTGCAATTTTCAGGTCTAATCAAAATATTTTTTTTTAAGAACTTTGGATGCCATTTTTTTAGTTATTTCGGAAACCTCCAGGCTATCACTGCCTATTCTCAGTGTCAGAGAGGGTTAAAATTATTCCAGTAAAATGAGAAATCTCCTAAAAATTCTACCATGCCTTGAAATGACATAAACTGTGATAAATGCTGAAAAAGTTCGATTCCTTTCCCACCACTTTTCATTTTTATGCACTTCCCATTTCAAGTGGCCCAAGGAAGAAAGTTGTGAAGTTATCGTTCCTCAAGGTGCTTTCACCAAGTCTGAAATGGAAATCCTGTGGCAAAGGCTGTGCCCGAAGTATGTCCAACTCGGAAGATTTTAGCTGAACAGTGAGATTATTTTAAAGTGCTTATCCAAATGGAATCTGAAAACTTTTAGGTAGTTTTAGCACATCCTTGCAGCCTCACATTACAATGACACAAACATGACACAGTGCATCCTGTTGCCATCTTCCTGCTTGATTGATGATTAAAAAAAGCATCAAAGCTCTGTGACAGGTTTTGAATGTCGATTTCTGTGGGAACTTTTAGAGAAAATTCAAATTTTGTGGGGAAAAAACCCTTGAAAAAGACTGTTCATTGAGATGTTCCCCAAAATAAAATAGCGGTCCTTTTTTTCCCCAACAACAGCTGCAGTGAATGCAGCGTGTGCAGACTAGTACTGTGAAGGTGGAGAATTGCTATTTTAGGTGTTCACATAGGAGCTAATCCCTGTCCTGCTGCAATCAGCAGCCCTGTTGAAGTTGATTGCCTCAAAAATTAAATTTAAGCCAAGGAACTTTGAGAACGTGTGTTCCATGTCTTAGCTGGGAGAAAAATGGCAAAGGGTGGGTGGACAAGGAGCGTGTGTTTTACTTTGTAATAAACAATAGCTAAATGAGAACATCTGTGGGCACCGTAGGCTTAGGGACAATGCGGTGGCACAGGGTGAGTGGCTGCTGGATGTCACTGGGACCCTGGAGGGCTTCTGGGCCAGGTCTGTGCAACTGGATGAGGGAGAGGAGGAGAAGTCAGCATGGCTTAGTCCCCATCACTTTCTTATTCCGTATCTCACTTTTTGTTATTCATTCATGTCATTTCTATGTTCTTTTGTCCTCCATGCTAATTTGTTATTCTATTATCTGTGGAGGTGGCTTCACAACACAATTAAGGAAGAGAAATCAACATTCCCAACCTGCTGGGTTGTACTTGCTCTGTTAACTGTGTTTTGAAAATCTGTATTTAATTAATATAGAACATTAGGATGCCATTTTGGAAGGCTGCGAGACTGCTCTGTCTCAGATCCACTGAACTGTTTATTGATCTTTTAAGATTGCCTGCATTTGTAGTAATTTCTGATGCATTATGTTTTGTATTTATGTCAAAACCAAAATAATGATGAAAGGACAAAAGGAGAAAAAAATCCCACATTTTCTTTTTTTCTCTGAAAAGTAACAGATATTTACAAACTACATGCTTTTTATTTTTATCAGAATAAGAGAAGAAATTTCCTAGGCACAAATAACAATAGATTGACCTTTGAATATTTCTTTGTCACAGGGATTAATTTGTTCTGTTTAATTATGGGATTAGTATTCTTTACCAGGACATTTCTATCTTTTTTCTTTTCAGACATGTTCTATCTTCATGCTATGGAAATGATTGATTGAACTGATTCCCTGTGTACCAAATAAATGCTACTCCCACTCCTCGGGCATTATTTGTGCTGGAAATACTTGTTGAAAATTAGTGAAAAGCCGAATTGAAACCAGGAGCCATACCGAACTATTTCATAGAATCACGGAATTGTTTAGGTTGGAAAAGACCTTTAAGATCATCAGGTCCAACCGTTAACCTAGCACTGCCAAGTCCACCACTAAACCATCTCCCTAAGCACCTCATCCAAATGTCTTCTAAATACCTCCAGGGATGGGGACTCAACCACTTCCCTGGGCAGCCTGTTCCAATGCTTGACAACCCTTTCAGTGAAGAAATTTTTCCTAATATCCAGTCTAAACCTCCCCTGGCGCAGCTTGAGGCCATTTCCTCTCGTCCTATCACTTGTTACCTGGGAGAAGAGACCGACCCCCACCTCTCTACAACCTCCTTTCAGGCAGTTGTAGAGAGCGATAAGGTCTCCCCTCAGCCTCCTTTTCTCCAGGCTAAACAACCCCAGGTCCCTCAGCCGCTCCCCATCAGCCTTGTGCTCCAGATCCTTCCCCAGCTCCGTTGCCCTTCTCTGGACACGCTCCAGCCCCTCAATGTCTCTCTTGGAGTGGGGGGCCCAACACTGAACACAGCGTTCGAGGTGCGGCCTCACCAGTGCCGAGTACAGGGGCACGATCACTTCCCTAGTCCTGCTGGTCACGCTATTTCTGATACAAGCCAGGATGCCATTGGCTTTCTTGGCCACCTGGGCACACTGCTGGCTCATATTCAGGCGGCTGTCAACCAACACCCCCAGGTCCTTTTCTGCCTGGCAGCTTTCCAGCCACTCTTCCCCAAGCCTGTAGCGTTGCATGGGGTTGCTGTGGCCCAAGTGCAGGACCTTGCACTTGGCCTTGCTGAATCTCATACCGTTGGCCACGGCCCATCAATCCAGCCTATCCAGATCCCTCTGTAGAGCCTTCCTACCCTCAAGCAGATCAATGCTTCCACCCAACTTGGTGTCATCTGGAAACTTACTGAGGGTGCACTCGATCCCCTCATCCAGATCAGTGATAAAGATATTAAACAGAACTATTTGAGACTATAAACCCAAGATCTTAAACTAATTCATGAGAATGCACTGACCCAAGGTTTTCTTTCCCTTTTTTCACAGCCAGTGAATGGATAGCCTTGCAGTACATAAAAATACCTGCTTTGGGTTTAGGGGAGAACTTTATAGTAGTTCCTCCATTTACCACTGTCTCTAGGATTGGTGCCAAATTGCTGCTCTTCCTGCCCCTGGGACAGCTCAGGCTTCCCCACACTGACCCACTGCTGTGTCTTACACGGGAACCCAGAGGTAAATCTTCTTTAACGGAGATGTGACCGCAGAAACTGTCACTGCCAGCCAGGTAATGAGCTTTGATCACTGCCGTGCCAGCATGAGGACAAACCCGTGGCCTGAAAGTGAAAGAGTCAATCACTCTGGCATTTTTGATAGTCATCCTCAAAGCAGATTTCATAGGAAGTCAGGGCATCAAGCCAACACTATTAAGAATGTAAATACAGTAGTGTTTCTTTTCCATAGCTTTCTAATTGCCTTTGCCCTCTGAGAAGACAGCTGATGTGAAGAAGGACCCAGCTGGGTCTAAATCTAGGCTGATAAACCTTTTCAGAGACCCCATTTCATAATGCAATGATGCAAAAAGAAGAGTTCATCCAAGAGTTAGGAGCTTAGCTAATACTTGCCTTTCCTGGAAATGATCATACTGGGTTACATTCTGCTCACACATAGATTTTAATTAAGAGTAACAACATTAGAGGGAAAAATCTACATATTTACTGGTATAAATCTATAGTGGGGAAAGATTCTGACCCTATTCAGTGATTAAATACACAGCTGTGGAAACCAGAAGAGGTCTTTGCGGCTCTACAGCAGTGAGTTTCTTCCTTCTGCCTAGTGAATCCTGCTGGGGTGGGACATAGGTGTCTGGACAGATGTCCTCAGCAAATTCTGCTCCCATTGCCAAAGATCTGCCTAAATTGCTTGCCGCCAAGTGAGAAGCCAAGTGAGAAGATTTGTGCCTTGAACTCCAAGAAACAAATGAAGATCCTGAATCTGCAAGTCTTTATGTGCAGGAACAGTAACTACCAAAAGAAGGCAGTAGTTCTGAGCTCAGGCATCCCTTGTGTGCCTCTCTCTGCTCCACCAAGGTCACAGTATAAGTAGTGAAATATCCAACCTGAGGAGGAGGGAATTTCCCAATAAACAACTCCAGAGCCATTTATTTCTCCATAAATCTAAGCTTTTAAATAAATAAATATATAAGTAAATCACTGCTGCAATATACAGTTACCAGTTATAAAAATAAATAAACAGCCAGGGGCATGGAGGAGCCCTGCTCTCTGAAATTCTGTCACTCCTCAGTGGTACGTGCTCCTTCACCTTTGGACCTTCTTTTCCTCTGTTCTCTGCAAACTGTATTTGACATTTTGTATGATGGATGTATTATGAAAAAAACATTTCATTGTCCTAAAATATTCTAGAAAGCCTGTTCCAGTTCTTTTTTGAATTCATATGTACATGCAGTTGTATGGCAAGTAAAGGTTTCCTCTAGGTAGGTCTGAAGACCCTTAAAATTCATGAGCCTTTTTCTGAGGCAAGACTCAGGTGCATATCCATCACTACTTCAATATTTTATGGCTTCCCGCCCTATGTTTTTTTGCTTCTGAGTTGCTGTTTGCTCTTGAAATCGCTGAATCGTCAGCCCGATACTGCTAAATGAGCTGTTCACCTAAATCAAAATTGTTGGCCATCTGGAATACTGTTTGAAAAAAGAACCCAGGTTGGGTATATGAATAACAACCCTGATTCCCCGCCCCAGCCTCCAATGAGGCAGAAAAAGATACACTGTCAGGGAGATGACTGAGAAAGGTTGTTATCTGCATTAGTGATGGGCTGTGATTATCACGTCCTCCGAGCTGCCTTTCCTTTTCCGATTAGCAGATGCCTTTCTGTGTGAAAGCACCAGCCACTGTCTTCATCTCCTTGAAGACAGCTGCAGCTCCCTGGGGCAGAAGGACCAAAAGAGCTGCAGCTGCTTTACCCCTCACCAGTGACTCTAGTGCTCACAGAGCAGAGGCATCAACAGCGTCTGTAAGACTGATACTTGCATTGGCTATATGTTACACTCACTGGCATGGGAATTGCATAAAGCAGTTCTCACCCAAGCAAGTCCTTTGATGAATCCTTTCTCTGCTCCTGAAGCTCTTCATAATAAACACTCTTCCAAGGCCACTCTGAATTTGCTAAAGCAAAACTTTTTCATTAGAGAGTTGGGCTGAAGGTCTGAGATAATAATAATTGGAAGTTATTTACAGCAAAAGGATGAGAAGGAGTGGTATAGTCTTGTCATCTCCGGTGTTTACTTCGTTGCTTCTCACCAGAACACAGCTGACAGGGAAAAAAATTTGACATTTTCATGCAAATGTATATTTTATGTTGCAATGCGACCAGTATATGCATTTTCCCACAGTGAAAATTATTCTCAATTTTCCCTTTAATACTCAGAAATGAAGGGGAAGGACAACTACTTGGGAAACTCAGCCTGCGATTCTAGTCACAAGATACTACAACAACCTTAGTCTCTTCCAGTTTGAAATTAAGGAGACAATCCTCTGGTTTATTTTTGGCCATGTAAAAAACTATTAGAAGTGCAGACAGACAAAAAAAAAAAAAAAAGATAAAAGATAAAGCTCAAAGAATTCCCATGCTTGTTGGTAAAGACACACACCCAAAAGATGCTTGTTTCTCAGCATAAATCAACAACATGTTTACACACGTACTTAAATGCTTGTTACATTAAGACCTGTCGTGGCTATTTCCTCCAGCATTACCTGTTGGATATAATGAGTTAAGAAAGCATTTGTGTGAATACTGGAAATGGCCATCCATCACAGTGATTATATTGTTTTGAATAAACACTTTCGATCCAGCTCTGGAGGACTACAGACAGCAGCAAGGACAGCCCAACACACAAAGCAAGTGCAGAAATGGCCTCTCATTTTTTCTCCCTCTGACGGATGTGAAATGCATCTCTCTGTATATGACCTGATGGGGCTGTACTTAAACACACAGCTCCGAAAATCTGTGTGTCCAGAAAGTCCCTGGAGCCACTCTTAAAACATGTCAGAAGCATCTCCTGGTTAATCTGAAATTCTGTATCCATAAAAAAGTCACTGTCTCTTTCAGACAAACCAGTCTCAGTGCTTTGCTTCCTGTTCTTGTTCCCTATTTATTTTTCAGGTAACAAGTCGCAGCACAAAAATTCTTGCTTTAACAGAGTCTTCTGAGACAGCTGCTGAAACAGAGCTGAAATATTTGGATTGTATTTCTGGAGGTCTCTTTTCCTTGTTGCTGTAATTTTCTGCAGGTATCTCCCCCCTCCCCGCTGCCAATTCTCTCATTGTCTGTGTAATACACTCCAACCGAGTGCCCTCTTGGCTGAGTCTACTGCCATAGGTTACTTGTCTGGAACAAAACTCAGTCTCCAGCAGAAAAGTAATAGAAAAAGGGAGAGGCGGGAGTGAGAGACAAAGACGCTGAATGCTGCTATGAATTTTCTCCTTCTGTCTGTACAAAAATTCAGGGTGTAACACATCCTCCTGACTAGTCTGGCAGTGAAATAAAAGAGCATAAAGCAGTCCCTCTCCCTTTGCTGGGTTAATTGTGGGGTCCATTGTTTCACTTGTTCGTAGGAAAGGACATGTGTCTGCAGAACAGCTGCTTCCTATGCCTCCAAGCCGGATAGGCAAGGAGAAAGCAAGGTATGGAGTGGATAAGGAGCGGAGTCCCCACCTACACATCCACCACTGCAGCAAAGGCAGCACTTGGGGAGGAGGGCAGCGCTGCAGGAAGGAGCTGGCAGCTGCTCACTGCCAGCAGGGAGAAAGCAAGAACTGACTCAGAGTTATGCCTTGCCTCTTGCTTGGAGGGAAGTGCGTGGTGGTCCAAGACCGGAGGGAGCAGTACCACCCGGGTCTGCTACAGCACTCCGGGTTCACTGCTCTGGGGGAAATGGACCTGTTTATTTTACCTTGCAAAATTTCACAGATAGATAAAATGTAATTCTCTGTTGTACCTTAGATACTACCATAACTGAAGAGGGGGATCTTGCCCCCTGTCCGAACCCTTGGAGTAACATCCTCCATCCTGTTGCACAAAACACAGGAGAATTTGCAGTGTTAAGGTCACCCTCCACCTCCCTCTTCCAATTATTTCTCTGAAAGAGACAAATTTTGTTCCAAAGAAGTAACTTACAGCAGCAGTCAGTGCAAAGAACACTTGACTAAGTGTCAAGCATACTGCACAGAAAGGCTTCAAAATGCATTAATAAAAAAGAACTGCGGTGAGATATACTTTGCTCTGTGAAAAGAAACAATCTATGCAGTGACTTTTGGGTGGGTTTGTGGCTTTGTCTGATAAGGGAACTGCTGCTGATAATGCCCTCCTGATGCTACTCAGCTGTAAGAAACCAGTATAAGGCTGATCAGGACAAAGAGAAGATGCAGCTGTTGTAGAGAAAACTGCAGCATCTCCCTTTCCCTTCAGTTATTAAATAGTCCATAATGGTGAGTGGATGTCAAGGGCCAAGAAGTGAAAATATTGTCAATGTGTTATGCTATTTTATCCAGGGACAGTTGGCAGTTTTCTTTAAATTTTTTGTGTGAGTGGGGAGGAATATTGTGCCTTAATGGAGAAAGGAAGGGGATCTGTTTCTACATACTGTCTCTTGTCAAGCTATGCACCAGAGATATGGAGAGTTCCCCTAAGTTAATTCACTTTCACACTGCTTGTGACTATTCTGGCACTGTCATCACATCTGGCACAGTGCCATCCCGAGTTTCCTTCACTAAATGTCCAAACAGATATCCTCCTAGCATGGAAATGAGCAGTGCACATCCTTCCTCTCTCGGATCCTTGGTCCTGCTGGGGCTCTCAGCAGAAGGGGTGCGGCAGAGGTGTACTTGCTGTTACACGTGCCAGGGACATGCCTTTGGGCAAGCGGTCTCAGCTGAGGTTGAGGCCGTGTTAGGTGTTTAGCCCTTACCTCAACTTGGTGACCAGGATGAGTTATAGAGGCAGGTACAGTATTTGTCCACACAGTTGTACTAGCAGCTTAAGTATAGGTGCAGGTTGTGACTGTAACCTAGCTGTGTCAGAACACTCTGGGCAGAAAAAATGCAGGCGTTATACCCTAGCAACGTGGTAACTTCATTTTTTTATATGGTAGGCAGTAACAGCAATAGGAACCCATTAGGCATTAAAGCTGGAATGCCACTGAACTTGTCTCTGATACTTTGGAGAGCACTGGCAGCTGGGGGGCACATAGGGTCTCTGCTCTGAAAGGGGAAATAAAAAATTGGAGGCAGTATTCATAATTTTTTGGCCTGCATATATCTGCCCTTTAGTGCTATCTCCTATGCGGCAGGGATCTGGGAAGCTCTGCTACAACCCTGTAGTGCATACATTTTCTTTTCCCAATACCATCTGCTATACTGATTTGTTAAAAAGGAAAATCAAATCTCTAATCCACTGCTACTGTGCGAATAGAATCCCGCTCAGGGCATTAGCTCTGTCTTTTCAAGGAACACAATGTGCCGTTAAAACAAAAAGATGCCTCCAGCTTTGGGACAAAGGAGCAATGAAAACTGAATGCCACCCACTTGTGTCATATGTGCTCTAAGCCAGGGGACAGGCCCAGGGGAGTGGAAGTAACTAAAATGTCACCCTCCGGTGTGTGCCAGTCTGGGAGAGGATATAGTCATACGAAAGCAATACTTCAAAACCTCCTTTGTTTAATTCCAAATCATCCTCCTCTTTTTCTTTTCTTTTTTTTTTTTTTTTTTTTAAAGCACAAGCAGTTCTGCAGTAGTTCAGAAGAAATCCTAACCTGCCCTTTACTGTGAATCTCCTGTGCACCTCTTTGCAACAGGGCTGTGTGTGTTTGTGAGGACATATATATGCCATATCTTCACAACTAATCACCCTCCCCTCAGTTGTGCCAGTGCCTACAGCTAGGGAGAATAAAGAAAAACTGCATAAAATCAGAATTCCAAGCTGTTGTAGTATTTAAAGGTCTTCTGAAAGCCTGATCTCTTAGAGTCCAGTGAAACAATAAGAATCCCGTTGTGTTTCTTTAATGAATTTCCAGAACCAATGACTTTAGGTGTACCCATGGATAAAATGATTTGGGGAACATTTGGGTGGGAAGAGGTGGAATACTTGCATTGGGAAGAAGATGAATAATAACACAGTTTCCTCCAGTGGCTTAAGGGTTTTCTCCTGTTTTCTTCTGAAGGAGCTTTGTTGGTCTTGCAGCTACTGGATGGCAGATGTAGATTTACTGGGGCAAGGACCCCTTCCCCTCCTGAGTCCGTGCTAGCTGTGGTGGCTGTACAGATTTCCCTTTAAATACATGGCTGCATATACGTCATGGATGATGCCCACTGGTTTGCTGGCAGCCCTATCTGCAGATGCAGTAATTAATCATGGAGTGACAGGGTGGCAGTGCCCCTCATTGACTTCAGGGTGATTAAGAAGGGCTCGCTTTCTCCCTGCCCGACAAAGAAAAGCAGTGAGCTGAGAAGAGCTGCTCGCTTTGGAAATGCTGCTTCAGAACCGCTGCAAAATCCTGCATTTCCAACGCCTCAAATTTCCAATGCCCTTTTCCATACAGAAGTATCACTAAGTACTTCGCAAACCAGCAAGCTGGGACTCGGGGAATGTGCAAACTCCAGTCTTCTGCAACTTTCCCTTTCGCCAATCCCTCGAGGCTCTGTCCTGGGCAGTGGCTAAATAAACAGCAAGTCCAGCATGTTGTATGGCTACCAGACACCAAGCCATTGGAGAAGGTGTGTGGTACAGCAGAGGATTTTTCTGGCGGAAGAGCTTTTATTATTCTGGGCTAGATTATTTGCAGCTCCTCGAGGTATTAAAAATACAGTTGCCACTATTGAATTTTGGTATTTCTAAGTGCTAATCTAGTGCTGGAGGCGAAGAGGAACAGGAAACTGTTTTCCGTGGCATGCATTTAAAATCAGTTCCTGAACGCCTGAGTTTGGGCAGATCTCCCACCCAGCTAAATGAGAGATTTTTCTGGATAGGAATGTTGGCATTTGGCTATAAGCTGCTATTAAGAAGTAGAGCAGTTTTCACTCATTAATATGCATGTGGCTATATTGAAATGTGTATACTATCAGCATACAACTTTGCAAATCCTTTATTTCAGTTTATACTGGGGAAACAAGGCAGCTGGTCATTAGTTCACCTACCAGGACCCACATTTAGCCAGGGACTTACACAAGGCAGCAGCTGTGTCAGCCTACCTATGCCAGCTGCTATTATTCCTCTTCTATTTCATATAGGAAAGAAGCATTTCTCATCCTAGTAGTCACTTTGTTTCACCTGCTTGCATGGGAAATGGCTTTTTCATTTTCTGCTCTTTTAAAGATCTTGGTATAATTATTATTAATATTATTATTACTCAAATGGGTAAAAAGAAAAGCAGTTAGACAGATTTCACTGAGAACAATTAAACACAATAATAGTGAAGCAACTAACCTGCAGCTTAAGTATATGGTGGAAAGCATCATGCTCTATCTGCCCTCCTTTTAATTACCTGTTGTGGAGGCAGGCTTTTAGAGGTCATCTGCTGGGCTGAGAGCTGCCTAACAGTCCTTGTGTGTGGAGGAGGGAGAGGCTGGGATCAGGCTGTCGGGAGTCATGGACCGCTTCTGTTTTTTCAGCTCTTTGCCAGGCTCTCCCTTTGATTGTTGCTAAATCAAAACTAAGTATTGCCTGAAATGAGTTTGGTACCATACAGGCCAGTGGAGTGGAGAGAAATTAAAAAGCAAGTAAACTCCCATGGTGTGGCAGATGGGGCTGTACAATGGCTTAAACCCCCCTGTTGCCCACATCAGAAGTTGGTGTCAGCCACGCGGTCTCAGCAGTGGCAATCACACATCTATTCTGTTTCAGGTAACCGCATATAAAAATACAGATTCAAAGGTCTTCACCCATCCTTCACCCATGACCACGGGAAGGATACATGCTAAGTTTTGTGGTTTTTTGGAGGACTTGCAAACAATCGTATTTATATAGTTTTAACCTCTCACCTGATTAATCCATTTTAGCTTGTTCTTTAACCTTGGCCTATTTTCTCTTTGATTTGTTCCTTAAATCTGATTTCATTGGTGTCTTTAACTCTTGACCTAGGTTGTGGGGATTTGTAAAGATGTATTTGTTTCTTATTTTTAGCTTTGCTTCGCTAGTGTCAATGGATTGCTCACAACCTAAGCTCAGCCTTGATGAAGACAAAAGAGACTAACTACTGCTTACGCCCCAGGGTTTGCCAGACATTTACAAAAGCTTCACATTGTTGGCTTTCAGTCCTCTTAGTGTTTAAGAGGATTTCAGGATGTTCTCTATGCAAAAAAAAAAAAAAGAAAAAAAAAGACATCAGGATGTCCACCTTGAACAACAAACTCATTCTGTCAGCTAATAAGGACTCCCTGCTAGTTGTTGTAACTATGCTCTTCCCAAACCTTGCATGAAATGTGTGTTATACAGACAGGTCCTTACTCTCAATGACCAGAGAGGCCCTGTGAGGGAGAGAAGCAATGTTTTGCAGAGGGAGATTTGGCACAAAGAATTGGGTAGAAGCATCCACAGCTCTCACTGAAATCTGTGGGAGCTGCAATACCAACAATGAGCTCTTAAAATCTTCTGAGTCTGATTCTAAATACCCTCAGATTATCCTCTGAAGTGAGGATATCGGAGAATCAAAGCAAATATTAACTTGGAAAAGATCTCTGGAGGCCCTCTGGTCCAACCCCCCTTTCAAAGCTGCTGTTGGAAGTATAATCCATTGGGGATCTTTTAGTTTGCCTTTAGATACTAAACCAATGGCGTGCACTTAGGCCATGCTCCCAGTCTTTCCAATGAGACTGGGAGAGCTCAAAAAAGGCTTTTGAAGGAACAAGCTGAGATTCTTACCTGACTGCATGCTTCAAGAAAATCACCATAAAACCCTGAGGCTGGCAACACTGAATTTGAGAACACTCCTCTTAAGAGCTCAACAGATAATTAATTTTTGTGCTTTACTGGATGAAAAAGTCAAAATTCAAAACAAAGAAAAAAATATTGGAGCCAGTTTGTGCTTTTTGTTTCTCTGTTTCTCTTGGATAAATAAATAAACTGGGGACAAATCGTGGGGGTGTCTTCCTTGGTTTGATGCAAAATGAAACATGTCATTTTCAGGTACTGATAACCCTTCTCTCAGAAGACATGACATTACTCTTCAGTCTGAAACAGTGCTTGGAAATGAAACTTCTGAATGTTCTGCTTGAAGAACAGCAAAATTCAACACTTTGTATTTCTATGTTTGTCAAGTGAAATTATTTGCAAATTTTGATTCAGTGTTGCTAAGACAGTCCCAAGACTGCAGATGGATTTAAAGAATATGAAATGTACCTGGGGTGGGAAGGGAAATGCTTCAGCTTTGGGACCATTGGGTCCTGCTGAGCATCGAGGTCCTTTCTCCAGATTGCAGTGTCAAGCAGTACAAGAAGGCAGGGGCTTTGTATTGAGGCTGTGAATGAGAAACAGGAGCCAGTTTTCCATTTCTAGGGCTATCAGTCTTGGGGACGCCAGACTGCTCTACAGGGAGAAGCATCCAGCTTTAAAGAGAACCAAGTGTAACAGGGAGAAAGACCACAAAGGAGCTTGAACATAGTGGAGTGAAAGGAAAAAAAAAAAAAGAGAGATGTTGTGTGGGAAGTTGTAATGATTGTTATTAGATGAGGAAGAAGTGTGTCCAATTTATTAATAGCCTAATTATCTAACAAATTGACCAGCTGTCTGTGTTTGCCCTCAGAAAGTAGAGATTTCCGTATCTGGATGTTTTATCAGGACAAGGAAGAAGTTGAAGTTGTTTATCTAGTCATCTCAAGAAGTCAATCAGTTGCTAGAAATGGAAGGTTAATTCCATTAAATTGATGGAAATTATAAAAAAATCATCATATTCAAAGAAACTTATTTCAACAGTAGTATATACACACACATGTGTGTGCAGATAGATAGATAGAGAAATATTTCTGCCAAGCCTGTCATGTTGCACAAATGTTTCGTGTGTACACCACCTCTCAGTGTAGTTTATCCTCTCCTTCTCACCTATGTGGCCAACTTCTTATCTCTAGGTTATGTCTCGACTTTTAGGTTACAGTTTCAGGAATAAAGGCCAACGTCATTCAGTGATGTGCTCTCGTCGTGGCCTTTAGGCACAGCTACATGGTAAGATAAAGAGTAACAAATGGATTGCTTGAAAGGGAGTTTCTAGCCATGCCTGTAGCATTTATTCAAACTCATAGCTTTTGTCCAACAGTGAATTCCAGGGTGTAGAGGGAAGGGGGCACAGAGGGGCAGAAACTGCCTGGCTGACTGCCTGGTGAAGTAGCATGTCTACCTGACAGACAGACCGCCTGTCATGGTTTAACCCCAGCTGGAAACTAAGCACCAAAAAGTGGAAATGGAAAAAGTAACTCTATCCCAGTCAAAGCCAGCTCATTCTTCACCCCTTATTCCTTATCATTTATGTCATGCTCAGGTCTCACACTATCCAATACATCCTCATTACCCACCACTCTCCTTCCCATCCTTTGATATAATACACAGATATCATTCCCTTAGTCTATGGACTACCCCTGTGAAATGTCCATAAAATGCCCATAAAATGTCCACAAAATGTCCGTTGAGTTCATTCATTCCACAGCTTTGGGCTCCAGCTGTTATGGTGGTCACTCAGGACAGAAGAGGTGGCATGTTGTGTGGAGTTACTGGGCACCAAAGCCAGCTCAGGTCGGGTCACTGCTGCACTTGCACTGCTTCTTATAGGGCTTGTCCTCCATTGGTTCAGGTGGTTCCTGCTATAGTAATTCCTGTAACATGCAACTCAAATACCGGGTTACAACAATTTAAAGATATTTCTATTACAATCTCCACCCCTGGTCCTTCGGACCAGACCATAGGGTTTAACATTGCAATTAACTCCTCCCCTTGCCCCTGCTCTGGCTTGGACTTATCCACAGACTGCAGTCCCTTAGGGTTGTACCTGCTCCAAGTGGAGCCTTATCTGTGAGCTACAGTGTCTCCAGGGGTATACCTGCTGCAGCATAGAGTCATCGACAGCCACAGCCGCTCTGAGGTGCACCTGTTCCAGTGTGGCCTTCTCCATGGGCCACAATGCCTTCACAGATATACCTGCTGCAGCATGGCCTTACCACAGCCACAGTCCCTTCAGGAGCGAACCTGCTGCAACATGGCCTTACCCATGGCTGCAGTCCCTCCAAGGGATGTACCTGCTCTGTCATGGACTTATCCATGGCCACACGCTTTGAGGTGCTCCAGCATGACCTCATGCACAGCCACTGATGCTTCAAGGTGTACCTGCTGCAGCATGGACTTAGCCACAGCCACAGATGCTTCGAGGCGTACCTTCTTCAGCATGGACTTATCCTTGGGCCACAATCCCTTCAGAGGTATACCTGCTGTGGCACAGACATAACCATGGCCACAGACACTTCGGGCTGTACCTGCTCCCACGTAGATTCACCCACAGGTCACAGTCCCTTCAACTCGAGTTCACACTGGAGTTCCAGCCTGTCCAGTACAGCAGCACAGAAACAGCAGCAATGCAGTGGCCATCTGCCAGCCCAGGCACGTCGCCATTGCTGTTATCAGAATGTTCCCAGGCACAGCAGAGTGAGATCATGTCTCGTCCCACTCGGTGGGTTGCGAGAGGGGTGAATCTTTTCGATTCCCCGACTGTTTGAGTACCGACAAAAGCCGATCTCTGCTCGGCAGAGCCGCGTGGTCGGCAGAGTCACGACAACGACCCAGAGGAACAGGCTGGCCAGCAACTTTATTAACTGGCGAATTCCACAAACGGACAAACTTAACGACCTGACGAGTTTAACGAGCGAACAAAGGCGATCTGGCAATGGAGCTATTTTCCGGGCAACCCAATCCCAAACTTGCATATGTATATTGGAAAAGCAGAGAAAGAGAGAAGCAAGAAAAGGAAAGAAGAAGAGAGGAGAAAAGAGAAAGAAAAAGTACCACCACCCTTGGATCCCGCGATGACGATGACAGACGTGGCAGTCCTCCAGTGGTGGGCGTGCGCGCGCTTCCGGGGGGGGGGGGGGGGGGGGGCAAGCCTTTTATTGGCTAATCCCCGCCTCCAGGTACGCCCCTTCAGGACTTACATGGTTCTTGTTCTAGAAAGTTCTCAATCTTCTGCGCAGGCGCTGGGGGAGGGGGGTGGTCGTGAGGGGTCTCTGGGGCGGTTGCAAGCCCCTTCCTCAGATAAACCCTGTGTGACCGCTGGCCATACGTGGTCAGGTCTGGCAGAACCGGGAACCGCGCATCCTCCACGCGCTCTCCACATCCCGCTCTTGCTCTCCCCCACCCCGTGCTCGCCGACCTGCTGTCGCCATGCAAATAGCGCCTCAGATCGCCACAATGTTGGAGACATTAACTCTTTCAGTCTCTCACAGATGATCAGCAGTACAGCAGCATAGCAAGCAGTGAAATAAAAAACCAGCCGCTAATGAGCGCTAGACTCTAATATACAGTTGTGGTTTAGCCCCAGCCGGCAACTAAGCACCAACTAAGCCGCTTGCTCACTCACCCTCGGTGGGATGGGGGAGAGAATCGGAAGAGCAAAGGTAAGAAAACTTGAGGGTTGAGATAAAAACAGTTTAATAGGTAAAGCAAAAGCCGCGCACGCAAGCAAAGCAGAGCAAGGAATTCATTCACTCCTTCCCATGGGCAGGCAGGTGTTCAGCCATCCCCAGGAAAGCAGGGCTCCATCACGCGTAACGGTTACTTGGGAAGACAAACGCCATCACTCTGAACATCCCCCCCCTTCCTTCTTCTTTTCCCAGCTTTATATGCTGAGCATGACGCCATATGGTCTGGGATATCCCTTTGGTCAGTTGGGGTCAGCTGTCCCAGCCATGTCCCCTCCCAGCTTCTTGTGCCCCCCCCAGCCTACTCACTGGTGGGGTGGGGTGGGGTGAGAGGCAGAGAAGGCCTTGACTCTGTGTCAGCACTGCTCAGCAACAACTAAAACATCCCTGTATTATCAACACTGTTTCCAGCACAAATCCAAAACATAGCCCCATACTAGCTCCTGTGAAGAAAATTAACTCTACCCCAGTCAAAACCAGCACACTGCCCCATAGAGGGCTGAGATGTTGGGCTGATGAAGATGGAAACAAACTACGGCTCAAAAGAGTACCTGAGAATAATTCCTTTTAAACTTGCTACCTGATCATTTTATTGGGTCCCGTTAGCTCTTGTGCAATTAAAAAATAATTATTAATATCCCTTATCCACTTTGCACAGTTGTCTCTTTGTCAAGTTCAGGATTCTCAGTCTGTCCTTCTCCATTACCTGTCTCTTATTCTCATTTTCCTCATCATATCTCAGTTTTTTTTAATCATCCTGGAAATACTGTGATACAACCTATATTTTGTATTCAAGATATAGAATACCATAGATTTATAAAGCTGCACAATGGTGTTTTCTTTTGCCTTCTGTTCTTGATGTTCCTACCATTCAGCTTATCGTTTTGATCACAGCAAAGTCCTTAGCTGTCATCGCTGATGTTGGGCATCAAATTTTCTCCATCCTCATGCACTCATTGTGTTTGTTACACTGAGGTTGGCTCAAGCATGGGAGACAGTAAGGTGAAAGGAAGAATGTAAATCCACTCAACACTGTCACAACCCCAAAATTCCATGTGAAATTACTCCCCAAATGAGATTTTTCTAAAAAGTATGACCACACAATATTGATAAACAGTGTTTGTTGGCTTTTTGCTTTGCAGACTTTTACAGTTTGTCATATCAAGTATTTCCATATAATTGTGAAACTTAGAAGTTAAATAAAATAAAATTAAATGGAAAGAAATACAAAAGCTGAGATTCCCAATAAAAACAGGACTGTGGAAGATGAATCTTACAGAAAAACAAAACAAAACCAAACTAAACTCAGTAAATACAGCAAAATTTTTCTTAAAGTTCATAGAAGCAACATCACATATAACAGCTGTAATAATGGACAGAGCTTACTATATTTGCCTTTCTGCTGGGGTTCACAGACACAGATTGGTGGAATGGCTCTGCACCATACCAGCTGAAATCTTGATTTCAGTGTCACTGCTCAAGGAATGAAAAACCGTAGCAAGACTGAAGTCTGCTCCAACAAACAATCTAGCATTTCAAATAATTTCATTTTTAATTGCATGAGTCTAAGAGGTTACTTTTAATAATTGAAACAGAGATTGTTCCAGGAGGATTAGGACAAGTGTTTAGAAGATAGGAATCCTTTCATAAAGCAAAAATAAAAAAATATTCCTGACAAGTCGAGTGGTACTATAACATGCAACCACATTACCACATAGGGAATAAAGACTGTGGCATGAAGGAAAAACTGAGCACTCTGTGATAGAAAAGTTCTTAAACACCTCATATTGCAAGGAGGACCAAATCACTGCAGGATTTGCTAGCATCTGAAAATATTAAATGAAAAAATAAAAGCTTAATAATGCTTCACAGAGATATCTCTCTTGCTAATGGGGAATTTGAAAGTACTTAAGCAGGCAGTGTGCAGGCAATGTTGTACCTTACATTTGTGATGCCCGTGGGCTGCCCTGATGCTGTCTTTTTCCTAGATGCAGGCTTGAGAAGGAAGGTGTCCAGTCCTGTAGTCTAGGGGCAAATTTCTAAGTCTTGCTCTTGCATGAGCGGCAACGGTGGCAGCTGGCATCCAGATAGGGCTTCAGAAAGCCATTGGGCTCAGATCATTGTCCTCAAAACAGGCCTATGTGATGCTTAGGAGTACCAATTACTTGTGTTATGCAACTACTGATGATGCCCTGAGCCTCCTAGAGCTATGCAGACAGTCAGCAAGTGTTTTCCAACCCATTCAGCCGTGAATGTTCAGGTCTCTGGGTCTCAGTCCTGTTCACAGCCATCCTTGGCATCTCAACAGCCCAGGAGGAGGTGGTTGTGCCCACACCTCCTGCCCTGAAAGCTCCTGGTGTGGTTGTTTTCCTTGCCCCTGCACTGATCTGCCTGCGTCCGTGAGGACAGTTCCACTGCTTGCAACTGCTCCCAGGCTCTGACACTCTGCCAAAGGCTTTTCTTTGCTCCTTGCCTTTCTTTCCTGTGAAGGTCCCCATTTCCCACTCTCCTAGCATCTCTGCAGAAAGAGAAGTGTTCACACCTCCTTAGAAACTGGCCATCAGTTTCTAAATGGCTTACTGTCCACCTCCATTTAAACTGCTTGATTAACTTAAACTGGTTGAACTGGTTTTCCAAACTGAAGAATAAAAACACAGACTTAAAAAACCAAAAATCACAGAAGCAAACTCTTCGAAACTGCTTTCTCTCAGTTCTAGTAGAGCTCAAGGTATCCCAGAGTGAATTTCTCATGAGATACTCTCCTGCCGTGAAATGCATGCTGCAGGCTTGAGATAGCACTTCTCAAAAAAGGAGGAACCAGCTCCTGATATATTAAAACAGTGGCAGGTAACTCTGATGCTGTTTAAAAAAAAGGTCTTATATCTACATTCTGATTCAGCAAGTACATATCTCAGTAACCCAATGAAGGCAGAGCAGCCAGGTTGGGTTTTGGGGCTTTTTGTTTGTTTGTTTGCTTGCTTGCTTTTTAAAATTTGATAATGAAAAATAAAACTTGTTAAAATGAAGAGAGTGCATATTTTTTCTTCCTCTGCAAATCTTTCATTCTGGTAAGACAGGATGACCTTATTCCAAGTCTGCCTGAGCACATTGCATGCCAAAAAGCCTTTGTCGTCTTATTACAACAGTTTTGGACTCAGCAGGTTTCTTCCCTCATCCGAGTGTGAAGATAACCCCAAACCTTTGCATCATTGTGGCTCTGCTGGTGGTCATGGGACAGTGGGTCATACTACACAGCAAGTGACCCCTGGGAAGTCCTGTTCATTTCTTTCTGAATCTTTTTATGTTTTTCCTAAGGTTCTTATTTCTTTGTAGATAATTGCTTTTCTCTTTGCTGCCCACAATTCCTCTTTCTGCACCCACCAGCTTGTGCCCCTTTTCCTGCCGTTCCCCAAATGTGCCTGATGCTGCAGTGGAGGTGGCACAAAGTCTGGATACCTGTTCCTGCATCAGGATGTGCAGCTCCCTCTGAACGAGGGATGTTTCCAAAGGGAAGTTCACGCCTCCTCATGAGGCTTGCCTCTGCCTCAGGGTAATGGTCTGTTCAGTCCCAGAATTTCACTGTTGCTGCCTATCAGATGAACTTCTCACCTGAGGCTCTCCCAGTAAATCTGTCACTCGAGATTCCCACTTTGCTTGAATACCCCAGCACAGCACAGCAAAACCCAGTATTTTAGGAGAGGGACTGCAAATCATGGCTCTGTCAGCCTAACATGAGTCTTGGCAAGCTTTTCCAGGTCCCTTTGACCTCCACCCTGTGCTTGTCTTTGCAGGAATCCAAACTTCTTATACCCAGAATATGCCTATGGCAGCTCCTTACCATCTCAATTGACATGTAACCGTTGTCAACATCTGAGAAAGGAAAAACAAACGCCTCTGATTATACCCAAGGATGGCACAAGCAGGGATAACAAGCCAAGAAGAGAGACCGTGCACACCTTCTCACACATGCTGTTTCGAAAGCTTTTCCCTTAGGAGCTTCCTCTTTGTCTTTCAAATCTACTATTTGCTATAATAAAGCACTAGTCCAATTCTTAGCTACTATGTCCAGGAGCAACTAAACTTATTACCTTAGTAAAAGAAAGATTTTGCTGAATGTGGATCAAAATCCTCAATCTTATCATGTGGAGCAAAATTTATCATTTTCAAGTTGTCTGATTGGCTTCTATAGACAGCAAAACTGGCCTTCAATTTTGTCCTTCAGAGATCTCTAAAAGAGATTCATGAGAGTATAAACTCAGGTAAATCATTCTGCTTTCAATTCGTCTTAAAAAGTGCTTTTAGCTGATATAAATTAGACCAGTTCCTCAACCAAAATAACAAAATCTAGTAAAAGTATATTCCCCCCTTTGGCAGTGGCATATCTCCAGTAAGGTTTTTCCTAAAATGCAAATGTAATTCAAAAAAGAAAAGCCACCCTCCCCTTGTTTATTTTTTTAAAAAGCGGCAAAAAATTGGAACACTAAATCTGATCTCACAGTGCTTTAGTGTTTTGCATCTTTATCTCATGTAATTGCTCAGATAGTGGGTTTTCAGCGACACCTGAGAAAATGTGACCTTTGTAATTTTCTGTTGTGACTTTTTTAATCAGTCAGCTGGAGAAACCTTAAAAGAGAAGTTATCTGAGCTTTTTTTTTTTTAGCAGGGCCCTCCTGCGGTTTGGAAGTTATCAGCATCTTCCAACTGATACACCACAGTTTTGAAAATGTTCTTTCTTAGGCAATTGCATCTGAACTTTTGGGGCTTTGCTGATGAAAGGATGACTCATTTACAAGCATTTTACAGGATAGCAGCAGTTCTGTTCTTAATCAGTTTTGAGCAAGGAGAGCCAAGGAAATTTTAAATACTGTGTTTTCATTATAGTGTTAGGTTTTATTCATGAGATTCTCATTGACCTTTTAAGTAAGCTACACAGCTACCATGCCAGAATTTCCAACAAACCGAGGAAGTTTTACTAAAACTTTCATAACTCTTTTTCCCCAAAAAATCCTCTTTGGCTTCAAGTGGGTTGGGAATTAGCTGTGAATGCTTTTTATTCTGGCCTCTGCTCAAACAAAGCAGTATTTAGGTAACATTTCCACTTACGATTCCTGTGATCTTCCTTCTCTTAGAGTTCGGGGCACAGACATGTTCCGCCATTTGACAGACAAACTGGCGAACGTGTCTGTTGTGCTTCTCTCTGGGAATGACCAGAGGCCTCTTGACAGCTGGGCAGACTTTATGCTTTTTGATGCAGTACATGTTTAGCAAATCTTTGGAGTTCTCCACCTGCACAGTGGGACCCACACAAGGTGGTCTGATCCCCATTAGCCACATACTCTGTCAGTATAAATGGTGTCTTAATCTGACTTAAGACATCCCTGAGGGATTCTGGAAGGATCAGCTGCTTCTGACAATTGGGAAGAAAAAATAATTTCCAAAACTAAGTATCCCAGACATACTCTTTTTGCGCTGACCTTACCAGGCTTTTTATTTTTTCCTTCCCTGTAGGAGAATTAAAAGGATCGGGGTGGCAGTAAGTGTCATTGAAAGTGACAACTGATCTCCCGATGATCAGGACATGTCCTGCTAATACTAATTTGTGTCCTGCTAATGTTATGGGTACTATACTAAAGTCACAGACCAGATTGACAGCCACTCACTGGGAGTTTGCTGGAAATATTCCAAATATAAAGGATAGAGTGAGTATGAAAGAGTACTTTCCATTTAAAATCAAATTGTTACCTATACAAGCTATATGGAGTAGTCTTCCTTTAAAAAGAAAAAGCAAAACTTTGCCTAGTTGTTTAAGACAACACTAGTATTAGTAATATCCAAGGAAGTTATACTCACAAAACACAGCACTATCCATATAATAAATTCTATTTATCTAAAGAAAAGTGGGAAATGCTGTCATGGTGCCTGCTTTATGTGTGCATGCATATTGGCAATTCAGGTAAGATATCAGTCTTGCTTCAGCAGGGAGCGCCTACTCTGTCCTTGTCTGTTACAGAAATTCTGCCTCATGATTTCATTTGATGCTCCCAGGTTCCTCTCACAGGGGAAGAGAGAATAATCATTCCTTATTCACCTTTTCCTGCCAGCCACTATTTTATATAGCTCTATCACTTCTTCTTCCAGTCACCTCTTTTCAGAGTTGAAGACTTCTAGTCCGTTTAATCTCTTCTAGTACAGAAACCATACCATGTCTTTGATTGTCTTTGTTGCCCTTCTCTGTATCTTCACTAGTTTTTTTCTATTTCATTTTGAGACACGGTGACCTGCAATGCATGCACTATTCAAGATGTGGGCAAATCTTGGGCTTATTCAGTGGCAGAGGGCTGCTTTCCCCGCTGCTCTTGGTTGCTTTAATACCTTACATTCTATTTACCTTTTCAGGCTGCCGCAGGGCAATGAACAGATGTTTTTGTTGAGCAATCTGCAGCGACTCTATCATCTCTTTGCAGAATGATAATAGCTAATTTAGAGCTTATCATTGTGTATGTGTATTTAGTGTTGTTTTCCCCATGTGCATCACTTTGCATTTATCAACACTGAATTTAATCTGCCAGTTTATTGCTCCCTCAGAACCCTAAGATCAGTTTTGGTTTTTACTACCCTCAATAATTTTATACCATCAGCAAAACTCAAGATCATCCTTAGGGCTAATCTTATTTAATATTTCCATTAATATCTGCAAACAAAAAAAGTTTCAGTGTGCAAATTTAATTTGCTCATAGCACAAAGTTGAGAAACCATCTTCATTGTGGAAGATGCTCATCATATTACAGATTAAGAACTAGATGACTTTGGGCACTGGAATAATGGAAATGAAAATAAATGCAATACTGTAAACTGCAAAGTCATTCTATTTGTTACAATATATTAACATTGTAAAACCGTTATGCACATTTAAGAGTATATAACAAGAGTTCCTGCTGGGGTGCAAGAGTTCAGCAGAGGAAAAAAATGACCCGACACAATAATCAAACGGCAAGTAGGCTCTGAGCCACCAGTGTTATGCAGCTATAAAAAAGCCAAACCTAATCTTTGGAGATAGCAAACCATGTATATCCTGCAGAGATAAAGAAGGATCAGTATTATTGTGTGAGGTGCTGGATTGCTAGGTGTACCTCTGCTCACTCATGTTCAATGAAGATTCATTCAGGTTGGAGATGTGCAGGTCAGATAACTTGTAGACTGGGAAATTTGTCTACAAGAAGCATTTCAAAGAGGAAAACTGATTTACCTTTATAAATGAACTAAGGAAAAGAACTCTACAAGCTAATGGTGCCACTGGCACAGGAGCAAAGAAGCATAAATTGATCATGAATAGAGTTAAGCTGGAAATTAACTGAAGCTTTTTAACTATCAAATGGGTGAGAAGCAATTTTAAAATGGAGCTTGAGGTCTTTGTGAAGGAGTTAGATTACATGATTATCACCCTCAACAGCAGGCTGGCTCTGCTGGCTGAGAAGCCATCTTCCCAGCAGGAGTGGACTCTTCTCCTTTGGCATCATGCCAGTGGTATTTCATCCCCTCATCACTACTGGAGGATGATTCAAAAGTTGTCTCCTTGCTGCTGTAAATGCCACTGACTCTAGCAAGCAGCAGGGGACATGCCCTAGGAAGCGCTGGATAATGCTGCCATGAAGCTCCTGGCCATGATGTCAAGAGCTGGCAACTAATCAAGCTCAGATGATTTTCAAGAAGCTATTTCTCATTAACATTTCTACATATGGATGAAAAATACTTAAACAGCATAACTGAATGCTGGATTGTTCTTCCTATAAGACAGCCCATGCAATAAACATGAATAGTTTCCTTACTGGCTATTAGTAGATCTTGAATGGTTTACGGTGTGAGACCTTTTCAAGCTCCACACAAATTTTTAGGTCTCAGTTTTTGGCTATTCCCCCCAACAATAGCAATCAGTTTATGCCAGTCATAGAACTAAGTCATAGAACTAAGTAATCCACTATTGTGGATACATGAAAGTCAGGAACCAAAGAAGTCCAATATTTTGGTTTTAAAGCATATATTCCTCCAACTCTTCAGCCCACAGTTGTTGTCTTGATTTTGAGAAGGAGACTTAATATTATGAAGAACAAAATAATTGCTGCTTGATACTGTTGTAATAATCAAATATAAGTATACAATTCACATAATGCTGATGCTGCTATAGAAATCCATTGTAGAGCCCTACCCTACCTCCATAGGAACTTAGACAATGTGCCCTTGTCTAATAAGCAGGATGTGGCTGTCGAAAGCAGAAGTTTAACTGAGGTATCACTAGCCTAGTTGGTAAAACATGAAGAACCGCTTAGATCTGCCAGAAAGGTAGGAAACTAGGGGAAGGTAATTTTGGCAGGGGGAGATCGCGACCACCGACTCACAGACCACCTACCCCAATTATATCACTGACTCAGATGATGAAGTTGAAGAAGAACAACTAAGCATGCGTACTAATTTACATGCTGGGCGAAGAGATTTTAACCAATCATTTAATAGAAGCATACTGCAGATGTATTAGGAAGTTGAATATGTTAATGCTTTGTGTATAAATAACTGTTAATTTGAAAGCTTGGTGTGCTGTCTTGGGACAGACACCCATATCTGCGCAAATACGTAATAAAATAGCTCTGCTTTGCATGTATATTGGCATTTTGCACACTGGGTAAACAAACCCCGATTTTTGGACAACGATCCCACTTTTGTTTTTTTCTTGGTTTTTTTTTTTTGTTGTTTGGGTTTTTTTTAACATGTAGCTCCTTTACTGATGCTGACAGATTTCTTGCCTTTGCATGTGGCACTTTGCAAAAGCAGAGGAAATATAAAAAGAATGCGAGTACAATGACAAATGCCGTGCCACGGAGAGCTCTGAAAAGAAAACACTCCAGGGAAAAGCATGCCTGGAAGAAGAGTGGTAGCAATGCAGTGACCATAATATATTCAAACCAAAGTGCATTGTGCATTTTTCTTTTATCTTTATTTGGAGTGAAGGGTTCAGCGTGCCTTCTACCAGCTGACATGAAGAGGACAAAGGTTACTTGAAATCACACTTTTACTAAAAAAGCTGTTTGGATCTTCTTTTCTTAGATGTGACCTTTAGGACAATTCTAATTTAAACAGGCTATACTGAAAAGTAAAGTAGGGAGTATTAAAGGGGATTTCTGTTGAGTTTTTTTCTCTCTGTTTCTGTTTTACAGCATGGTGAGTATAGGGTCTTCATCGGGTCTTCATTGGAGCCTTCCAGCCCCAGGGCTTACTAAGATAACATCACTTTCTTGTCTAGCTAGGTATGTAAACCATTCACGTGCTGGGTTCACTTGCTCTTCTGAGAGTATGCATAATAATAAACTGGTGTTGTTTCAATGGGCTTTATGTACAACCTGAGGCAGAGATTAGAGTTAAGCTTTTTTGGTCCTTTTAGTGTAAAACATATTGAGAAACTTGCTGTCACACTTCATATTCCATTTATTTTCTTAACGGTTCATAGAGTATTACTAAGTGAATAATAAATGTTTCAATTAAACACACAGATTGTTATCTAGGTCAATAAATAGCTTTCAAACTTTGGTAATGTCTGCTGGCGATATAGCAATTTGGAACAAATGTTATATATGCTTTCAATAGATATTACTGTTTATTAACTCTCTATCAACCATTTTCCGATAAATCACTGCTAATATAAAATGTGGTAAAAATTCATTCAAATGAGACTGCCTGATACTGGTAACATCATTTTGCACTACCGAATTCTGAAAGTAAATCAGAAAGAAAATGGCCATGGAGTATCGTAGACAAGTAGGAGAGAAATAGGCATTTATATTAATCTAACAAATTTTTATGGAGTTAAGGTGGGATATAGAACTTGTTCCATTATCAGTGGAGAGGATAAGCATGAGCAGAGAACAATTCATCACATCTATCTTACCACAGGATTAATTTTCTTCTGTACTGAATATAAATTGCCTTGAAAAAAAAAATTTTTGACAAAACTGGATATGAGCACCATATCTGGCCATAAAATTGGCCGACTGATGGTAAACAATGGGTAACAATAGATTTTTGAAGCATCAAATCATCAAATGTAGCTAAAAAAATTAGCAGAGGAACCTGTCTTAAGGTTGTTCTTATTTAACATCACCTTTAGCAATCAGGAAGAAGGCATGAGAAGCATATTAGTTAAATAGGCAGATGGTGCTGCCTTGGAAGCCAATCAAAATTCAGAGATGACAGAAATATTGCAAAAGATCTGTAAAGTCAGGAAAAGGGATAAGGGACAAAAACAGAAACATTTTTGAATTAGTGGAGATTAAAGTATTGAGGTGAAAATGTCCCAAAGCACTGACAATGTAATGGACACACTGATGGAGAAGGAGCAATGACAGCAAGAAAAGATGGCTTGAAAACACTACAGTTCTTTGAGCTAATGATGTTGAGGTATCTGTGATCATGAAAAATGTAAGCAATATCCTCTGTTATGTACATTTTTCCTACAAAATGTCATTGCCATCATCATCTTCTAAGCACATTTTGTACCTCTCTCAGCCCTAGTTGAAGAGTTAAGGCTGTCTGTTGTCCTTGCTGGCAAAATGGCCAGTTAGGGCCAGCCTGAAGCCCCACTAACTAGCATCGCTAATTATAGGGTAGATTGGCACACTTCCAGCTCTACCAGCTCCCTAAAAACAATGAGTTACTTTTAGGTCAGATGTTTGTGCACACCCATGTGGACTGCATCAGTCCTTGTGCTGTAGTGGGCACACAGCTCACCAGAGATGTTGGTGGATAAACAAAGCACCCAACAACTATCCTTTCTTTAAGTGAAGAGATCTAAAATCCCAATAGCTGGAAGGAATGCTAATTAATTCACTCAATCACTTGCAGCTACAGCCATGGAAGTAGCTGACGGGCATCAACAATCTCTGCTCCTATCATTATTCTAATCGTACCAGTCTATTTATGTATATAAGCTACACATACTCTGCACAGCATATGTGCTTTCTTCTCGGCTAGTCTGGATTAGGATGAGGGTCTTTATGAGGCATCATTGTGATGTAGCGTTGCTCCTGCAGTCTCCTTATCTGGAGCAGTTTCCTGCCCATGCTGCCCATGGCACTGCAGCACTCCTGACAGCCAAGACTGCAAGCAGCTTCCACTGTGCTCTACCCTGGTAGGGTGCCCTCAACAGGTCCATTTTCACCACAAAATATGAAGATTTGGAGAATCAACGAACATATTATACGTTTGAATAATATTTTGAAGTAGTTATGTGAAATTTGTGGAGCTACTAGTATTTCTGACCTGACCAATAAAGCATTTAGGATACACATGGAAACGCAACAAAGGCAGAGTAAAGGGGATGACCACCTTCGTTGCCCATCCCACAGGAGACCATGTAGAAGCAAATGCACAGCATCCTTGTGGTGTCCAGGGTGAGGAAACCTTAAAAAGCACAGCCTCAAGGCATGGGAACCCGAAACAGAAATCAGATACGTGTTCAGACAGTTTTGTGGGTTTGTGACACAAAGACTATGTTGACCAGTTAACCATTCACTCAGGGTTACTCTTTTGCGGATTAAAAAGGTTGGCAGTAAAGAAGAGATATTTTAGCTCAGCCTCATGATCTTTTCAGTTAATAGGGAAGAAGCTTAGCTAGCAAAGCAATTGCAAGGACTATACCGGGAATGAGTAATAGATAGATGTAACAGTAGTACAACATTGTGAATGGAAAAATACCAAAGATTTCAGAAGTGCTGGAAAGCTTCTGGTGTGTTCCTTTAAACACATATATTGCCTGGATCCAAAATCTTTTAGTGCCTGAGAATGAATGCAGTGATTTTTATAGAGGCAGCACTAAAAATCACACTCCGATTCTCAATCGAAAAATGAAAGGTTCTAATATTTCCCATTAATGGCACCTACCCAAGACAACAATGAAAGAGGGTTTGTTCATGTGAAACCTCCCAATGGAGTGTCAATTGCATTTAGTTATGGAAAAGCTAAATAAAACACATATCAAATATAAATAAATACAAATCAAGTTCTTAATCAGGGAGTTGATACAGCAGTTTCCATCCCCTGCAATCAGCTCTGTAATTGCCTCACCTGGAGCTGAAATGTCATCTCCCCAGAGAGGCAGAGGACTGTTGTCTTTCCAAAAGATAATGCATTTGATAGAATATGATTCAAAAAGACATGGTGATTTTTTTAGTTTTCTTGCATGGCATGTTAGAGAAATTTTAGTGAGATAAGTGAATCCCTTATAACTGTCCTTGAATGCGCAAAAAAAGTGAGGAGTGAATTGAGAGCTAACTACAAATGTTCTTTATTATCATGACAAGAGCAATGTCCAGTTCTGCTGGAACATGCCTAAACTGCCACTTGTCACCCTAACCCTGACGTCAGAGAGTAAATTGCGTATTGCTATAGAACATCTGCGGTTCTACCCACTATGAGAGAAGGAGCCCCTCAGGAGAGACATTCAGTCATGGCCCCAGTGGCAAGAATGTAATCCATCTTGGGTATCTCTCAGAGGGGAATCGAGTCCTGCTTCTCTCACTTATGTGATAGTAACTATAAGAGGAAGCAAGGGTCTCCTGAGTCTTTTTCTTCTGTCATCATCTATTATGAAGTTAATTTCATAGAGTATCTTTTAGGACTGGGATAGTTAATTGTAAACAGAGTTCATCATCCCCTCACATCTTGCAGGTTGCCTGCTCTGAGAGGGCAAAGCGGCCACTTAAATGGCCAAAACATCTTCCTGGAGGAGATATACTTCCACTACTCAAACATCCTATGAATCCCTACTATTCATCGAGTGTATTTACTGATGTATGCTGTTAGGATATGGCATGCATGTCTTTGTAAATGGAAATTCTAGAATATTTTCTATCATCTGTGATACATACTTCTACAGTCTGAGTGAAATCCCACCGCCTGAATAGGTATTTATTTTAGTTTCACTGCTGTCATCAGTGTCCTACATATGACTCATGTCACGCTGATCAGGACGGACAGAGTTCTCAAAGAAGGTAGTACAGAGATCTTCCCTAGCAACTCTGGCAAGAAAGCAATAAAGCATGGCAAGAGGAGAAGCTCTAGCATAAGGCAGGAACTCAAATCTTTCCCAAACTGCCCAGAGGAAATACCAAGTCCCCATACATAGGGACACCAGTCATTTTATCTTGGCAGAGTAAATAGATTGTGTACCAGGACTCTCCTTCTGACAACTCCTCACTGCAGATAAAACCAATAATTGCTCTGATAACAGATTCACTAAGATGGAAAGGTGTATGTGAGGAAAAGCCATGCACATTTTTGAGATGCACACCCAATTTAGTAACTTTCAAACTGTTTGACTAAATGTAAATAGCATTCCTGATGTCAAATGCAGCTCACTAAATACCAAACAATACGGTCATCAAGCATGGAAAATCAAGTTAAACAAACTGTAAGACTCTCTACTTGGCAAGCTTTTGCTTGTAGCTTCATATTTGGTGGCAAAACTAATATTTTTAATTTTTACCTGATGTCTCTTCCAAAAGGAATGTGCAAATTATCTAGCTGGCTGATTACATAGATACTTATACTCACTCCTAATTTCATATAGAAGGAGTGTGTCTATGTTTCTAGAAGGACAGATATGTGAATTCACATGCATATCTGCACATGTGCAAAGGTATAACTTAAAATGTTAAAAACAAAATGGCAAATTAAAAAAAAAAAACCCAAACCCCAATAAGTCAAACTGCTTTTAGTGTAAGTCTGTGCATACTATATATAGGTAAAATAGAGAATAAGTAATGGCAAATTTTAGATGGGCCCAGGAGAACAGGTAGCAAAGAAATTGAATATTTAAGTCATTATTTAGCAATATCCCAAAATAGTCTGTCTAAAGGTGTTTAGGGTAATAGAAATAAGCAACGTGGATATGCACTCTGTTTCCTAATGAGAAATTCAGTGGGGCTATTATATTTTATTACAGAAGACTTGGAAAAAAAAATTCCAAGGTAGGAAACTGCCACTTGACCTGCTCCTTATGCACCCCGGGTAGTGGCAGTGATGATGAGAGCCACATCCACGACCCCAAGCACCCAGGACTCGCACAGAAGGAGTCAGCTGCCATTGCCCTTGCTCACAGCCCGTGCAGCGTGCACCAATGGCTGCATGAAGCTCCCAGAATTTATCTGGTTTTCCTTCTTTGTGCCACTTGTGACCTTCCATTTTAAGCTAGCTTTTTTGTTCACAATTTTCTGTCAGATCATCCTCAGTCAGCAAAAGCAATACTTCTTTATTCAAGGATGAATTATGAGAGCTACATAACCTAAGTGAAAAAATGCGGGAAGCCTGGTTTGTTATGGACATGTGTCTTCCAGATTCTCTGATGTCTAACAAGATGTAAATGCCAAATTAAACTTTTTCTTACGTTGTTGTTTCTTGTAGATTGTTTGATGTCTGGTAGGAGTTGAAACGGCAGCTTCTCTCTGCTAATAGCATCTCTTTACTCTCTCTGACAACCTACTTTCAAAAGACTTGTAAGAACTCGATATATTTAAGAATTTTGCCAGCTGTCAAATTTGCTTTAAGTTGGACAGCAAAATCAAAAGTCATTAAGGGAGGACAGGCAAAGAAATGAACAGGCATATACATACATATACAAACCACTGTGTAGGATAAAATTCATGGAGCCTCTGTTGAAACAAAAATACTTTGGCATGTTTAAGATGACTGGAGGTTTATCAGTCTGAACGAGGAATAAGGAACAGGAACAGATGAATAGTACATAAATAAAGATCCTGTTCTCCTACATTTATGAAGATCAAAGGAGGAAGAAAAATGAATAAAGTGACATAATTGTCATCAGAGAATTTAATGATCATAGAATTGTCTCAGAAGGTAACAAGAAAATGTACAGAGATAAGGCACTAATCTGAATCTAAATCCTTCTCACACTGTCAGATATCAGTTAAAGCTTGTAAAAGACTCCACCTCCTCCGTCAATCATTTTGATTACAGAATGGCTACCACTGATTTTTCTAGTAACATCTTATGACGAGGGCTTGTTGGCTGATAGACAAATCACCAAAAAGGATGAGAGAAATGTATTTTTTTCTGACTTTCTCTAAATTTGAGAGTAATACCAGGCATCACATTATCCATCAGCATAATGGTGAAGATCATTAGCACATGCATATTTTTTCATTGTATTATGATGCATCAATCAGAAAAAGAAGGCACAGGTAAGGAAGAGGTCCTTTCTATAATTGGCCACTATGTTGTACTCCTATGTTGCATATGATTTTACAAGGTGGAAACAGCTGCTGTCTGGAAGTAAGAACATGATCCAGACCTTCACTTGCCTACAGAGAGGAGGCTATTGCTGATAATTGCTAATTGCAGCTCAGTAAACCTAATGGATAGTCAATCATTCTGCAGCAAGATGGAAAAGTGCATTGTGTAATAAAGTAACTTAATTTCACCATTCTGCATTTGCCACACTGCTTGCTTTGATCTCCGCTAAATTGGATCATTACCTTGTTAAACTGAAACCAACTAATTTTCTCAATTGTCTTTTATGAACAGAAAGAAATCATCCTGCTGCCATGGAGAACTATGAACATGATAAACATGAAAAATTAAAATCCAGCTTTTCTTAATGCCCTTGTGCCCGGCTGTTTGTGAATGCGTACTGTAATGACTGATTAATGACATGCCAAAGATGGATGACCAGAACAATCAACCTGACAAATGCCTCTCAAGGAGGCAAACTGGGGAGAGACAGGAATATACTTTTCTCATCAGACCCTCACTTTTACTGGAAGGAGTGTGCATCACAGCGTTCTCATGGGAGGGGGGGTGTGCAAGAACAGGATTATGCTATTATTTGACCGGGGGATGGTGTGTGCTACTACCCCATCAGAATACCTTCAGGCAGGCTTCTTCACAGCAGGGACCTGAAGGAGATATGACACCTTGTTGAATACCCCCTGGGTCCTGCATCCTTGGAGGGCTGTAGCTTCCATGACCTGAGTTTTGAACAGAAGCCATATGGGAGGAGAAGCTCTTGTTACAGGAAAATAAATGGGATCTAGTAGGATTTCGAGTCAGAAAGGTTTCTAGCTGCCATTTAAAACCAAGACCCAAATGGTGTGAGAGTGGATCAGGCAGAGGCCATCTTCTCTAATTTAAACAGTGAAAGGAAATCAATTTCCCTGCCTCTGCCCACAGGGCCTGCGCTCTCACCTCTTAAGAGCTTGGCTGAGTCTTCACTCTGGGGGGAAGCAGGACTTGTTTTACTGTATTTACTCACACCCATGTTGAGCCAACCATTTAGCAACACCATGCCTCATTGCCTGGATGTGTCCTTCCTTTTGAATAATAAGCCTCTGTTGGAAAAAGCTGGGCTTGTGTGATTTATTTCAGATTACTGCCACTTGTTGGACAGCAGCTTGCTGACTAGCGTTCCCCGGAGTCTGAGGCATCTCAGAATTTCTGTCTCCAGTGCCGTACCGGCTGGCTGGGAAAAGTTAGATGCTCCACTAAGTATGACAGCAGCTCTCCACAGAGCTGCTGGGGAGAGGCTGGGCGGTCGACTACAGAACCGCTGTGTCCGCTGCACTGCATTCAGAGGCTTTGCAAACAGCAGGGGAGAACAGCCCATGTCTTCCGCTCACTGTCTGGAACAGATTAATTCACAAAATTTCTCCAGGCTTGCACATTACCTACATAGCCACTGCCGTGAATCTAAAATCACCAGGATTCAGCACGTAGGAGCATTCCTTGTAGGTAGTAAGAACCCCAGTAACTGATCGCCATGGAGGTGGCTTGGGTCTGGCTCCTTGAGACTGAGCAGATACATCCCAGTTGCCTGATTTTAGAGGGGATTTTTAACTCAGAGAACTGAGCTGTCAGAGTATCAGGTCATGTGCCACCCTAGAGACTCCAGGAGGACACTTTTGCCTCTGTAACCCTGCCAGGTCTTTAATGGGCATGGAGAAACCCCTTTACCAGGGCACCCTAGCTCTCTGTAACCACCCACACCTTACAGTCATTATCTCAAGGTTCAGAAAGGCGTGTAGCACAGGGGTTGGGGCATGGTGTCCAGCAACACTATGCCAGGGCACAGCTAGGACAAAGATTCTGCCTAAGGTATATGGAGAAAAATTTGATGGGGGCAATACATCTCGACAACTGAGCATTCTGGCCCTAGTTCAAAACACAGATGAAGGCAGGATATCTACCCTTAATATGCAGCTCTACAGAAGCTTGAGCAAGGGCTGGATACAGTGCTTGACTTCTGTGTCCCTGCAGTCTGATGCCACATCTCTATCTGAAGGGTTGTCAACTCTTGATTTTGTGTGTTTGCCTGCAAGGAATCAGACTTTGGTTAGAGCTGGAGTCAGACTTGCAGGGATGCCAGGAGCTGTGGCCTCTAGCTAATTTGGTTCTCTCTGGGGAAAAAAGCCTCTCCAAGTGGCTGTTTCCATCCCATGAGGGTAAGCAACCAGTCAAGGCTACTCAGGAGGCAAACTAAGCTCTCAGCAAGTTTTACATCCAGGAATGCCTTGTGCCTTTTGCCTTTTCCATTCCTTCTATGTCAAGATGCATAAAGACATCTCCACTTCATTGTTAATTGGCCACAGGCCATCTGTGTGTCTGTCAAATATGACCAAGACAAAATGAGGCTAAATCAGTGCAGCCAAGGAAATATATTGCTTTCCAGATTCCTCCCCTCTCCGCCTCCTGTGAGGTTGCTGATGCTGGACCTCAGTAATCCTTGTTGCTAGGACTTCTCCAACCATTTTCCAAGAGCTCTGGGACATTCATTTTTGTTTATTCCTTGCAGTCACTGTGGTAGGATGAAGCCAGAGTCCTCAGCATTGTCTTCGGTAACCCTGTTTTACAGAAGTCATCTAAGAATGAACAGCAAAGGCAAAGACTTTTTCTCTGCTGAGTTATGCTCGTGCAACTCACAGTGCACTCAGAGGTAGTGTAGACATTATTCAAAGCACAGAGTCAGTTGTTAATTCTCTACACAGATTCGTTCTGTTGTTGGGCAGAGTTTCACTGCCTCTGTTTTGGTTCAGTGCATTCAAAGCATATCCTTCCAAGAGGACTCTAAGTGGATCCTGTGTATTTACTTCAGATTCAATAAAGGTAACTTAAGCAACTATCTCCATTGCATTGTGATATACAAGGTAATAAACAGCTGAAACAATTGATTAAATGCCATAGCAAAGCCATTATAAAACGCCTACCACAAAGCAGCAGACACATCCTATTACCAAACACACTCTACAAGTGGCTTCTTTTCAAAGCTTTCTCCAAACACAAGAGGACAGTCAGGTGAAAGAAATGCCCCTGTCTGCTCAGAGGGAAGGCTTTGGAAGCTGGAAAGCAATCGGAGGGACACCACAGGGCTTTCAGAAGAATGAAAGAGAAAGGAGCTTCCTCCTGGGAGGCTTTTGAGCTTTGTAAAGCTACTTCTGAATCTCATCACAGTGGGAGCCTGGCCTAAATGTCCCAGAAAAGACTTCAGGGCAGGGGAGGAGCACAGATCTGCCAGTTGGATTGTGACTCTGGATATTCTTCTCTTTGAGGTCAAATCCACAAGCACCTGAAAAAATGTTGGTTCTCCTGTTTTGTTCTTAACCTTTTATTCCTGCTATGCCACTGAAACCCCCTAAAGAGTTCAGAGGACAAAGCCTTGCAGCCAAGGGTAACTTCAGCCAATACAGGCCTCCAAGGACAGTTTGGAGATAAGGCTTTAAATTAGCCATTAAAAAAAGTGAATTTGCCTTCTCCAGCTTCAGAGAACTCATCCAGCTCCCATGCCCTAACCTTCCCCACCTTCTTTTCATATTAACCCAGTCCAGGGACACTTCAACTATCACAACTTGGATTTCATATCTGTAGAAAAATCTACAAAATCTAAAGAGTTTCTAGGGGCCATAGCCACAAGAACACACAGCTCCATGGCTGTTACCACCTCCCTTTTCTAAAAGCACATGCCCCATGCTGGTAGCACACAAGGAGATGACTACAGCCCCCTCAGACTCATTAATCTCCACCTTCTCATTCTGCCTGAGCTCAGGCGTGTTCTCCTTCCCTGCTTTAGCAGTTCAACATTGCATAATAATTCCCTTTGCCTATCTCTGTGGGTACGAGGAAGCATTCCTGCTTCAGGGGAACAGGGAGCCTATCGGCTAAGAGACAAAGATATTGAGTTCTGTTTTTATTAGCAATAGAGTGGGTGAGCTTGTGGGTGGATAAAAGATTGGGTATAAATGATGGAGAAAGCTGAAAACAAACTAGTTTTGACTGCTTCTCAGAGTTTCCTGATCTGAAAGGTCAAAGGCTGAAAATTGTTTTGCGGCAGGTTAAAAACACCAAGATTATTTTCCTCTGCCAATAGTTTCTTCTATTTATTAAAATTATTTTTCATCTGCTGAGTGGCCTGCCCAAAACCAACATGCATTCTTTAGCTGCAGTAGTATTAGCCTGGCAGGCAAAACAGAGCCAAAAAGACTCATTGTAATTTAGGGGAAACAAGATTTATAATAATAATAATTTTGTTTTTTAATTTGCAAAATTTTATTTTGGAGAGAAGGAAGGACCAAAATAGTAAACTAAAAAAAACACCCTGGTTTTGGTATTTCCTCCTTTCAGCCCCTCTTATTTAGTTAAATGAAAAAAAAGGGGGGATGGAGACATAAGGTGGAAAACAGGGAGAATCTCACACCTCCAGATGTCCACAAAACGACTAATAAAAGTGTTAGGCAAACGAAAGCACATTCCTTTTTTTAAAAAACTGTGAAACAAAAAAACCCCTGAGCTGCTCTTTTTGGAGAGCGGGTGGAATTCTGATCTTTTCGGGTTCAGCCTTGGCAAAGTAATTAATCAGCAACTAAAAACCAGAAGTGAAATACATCCAGTTCTTAAATGGTCTTTCTTGAGGTATGGTCAGTCCCTTGGTAGCTCAGGCGAAAAGGGTCTGCTGCATCAATTTATAGGCACCCATCCAAATATTTCTCCAATAGTGAACAGCACTGTGAAAGGCTAGAAATATAGTTCCACCTTGTTTTGGTTTATGAGCAATTAAGGTCCTAATTCTGCATGCTGCCAACTGATTTCCTATTGCAAGCACCCCTTTGGGAAATCAATAGCTGTTTTGTAGGTTACTTTGTTCATTCTTAGCTGCTTGAATCATATCTTGAGCAAAATTCTCATATGGTATAAATTTATACTACAGTATACTAGACATAGATTGGTCTGTCACACATAGGACCCATTGACTTCAAGTCCGCATGTCATTCTGGAAAGTGGCAGGGACTTTCTTGCTAGTGGATGAAACAGGGCATCCTCATGGCTGCATTCGCCGAATCTGTCTTCCTAGTGAAAATGGGAGATCGGAAGGGTTGAAATTTTTGGTATGGTGAAAGATCTTTTCTTATTTTTTTTGGAGTAGTTTTCTTGTCTGAGAGAAAAAATGGTTGAAATCAATGATGGTTTGGCTCAAGCCCAAACACTTGACCATTTTGAAATTCCTTTCCTCAGAGAGGTATTTTTTTGAGAGAACCAGTGAAAGGCATCATATTTATTTTTTTTTCAATGAAGATTGTCCTTGTGAATGTGCAACTGTTACCTTAGCTAACTTTATTGCTTCCTCCACTCTCCTGATTTTGTGGGTTGCAAATGATAGCAAATATTATTCAGCAGTGCTTTGCTTAAGGTGCTAAAGCTCAGAGTATTAGGCAACTTACTGTGTAAGATCCAAAGAGCAGACATATGACTCCCCCTTGTGAGTTATGGTCTGGAAAAAAGATTGCTTAATAGCCTGGCATTTGTGTACATCAGACCCTTCCCTTCAGGAGAAGCACTAAAGGATGCAAGCAATGTTTTGTTTGCATTTTGTGATCTAATCAGAATCCTATCCATTATCAGATAAAAGGCCTATTCAGTAATGTATTTTTGGGGCTATTTTGAAGTAAAAAGAACAGAATGATTCATCTCATGAACTTAAAGTCCAAAGGGCGGAGAAATGGCACTTTCTGCATTAGGACCAAAACCACAAAGAAGAGAAAATGAGGTTAGCCTTGGGGGATGTTTCCTCCTCCCAGGCTGGCTCTGCTGGCAGGCAGCTATGGTGGGTGCAGTGTCGTTAAGGGAACACCATGTGCCAGTCACATTTTGCCACTGGCAGGTTCAATGCCACCGTCCCTCCAGTGGTTTAAGGCACCTCAGTTCCACTTCAGTTCAAAAGAGTACACATTCAGCCGTCCCTGTGAGATGCTGTAGTGCGAAGTCACCTCACCGTGATCTTAAAATACTCAAATGTTTTAAATTGTCTTTAGTGTCTCTGGTCCAACGAAACCTGAATTCTCCTTTGCACAATAGCTCAACTTCACCAGCAGAGAGACCGAGTGTCTGCTTGCCTGCCTGCACGCCCATCTATTTTTCTGTTTCCCCAGCCTGGAACAAGTCTGAAGTGGTTCCCAGGGCACTGGAAAGCACTAGATCAGAGGAAAGAGGAAATTTAACCCAAATTTCCTGCTTCCTGCATGAATACACTGACTCTTGGGTTACAATTTTAGTAGAACAGTCACATTTCCTATGCTGTTAAGAGCAGGTCACAACCCAGGACACTTCAGCTCCAGAGAAAGTCAGGATTCAATGTGTCTCCTTTCGGCCACCTTTACATGATGCCCCACTCAACCCTACTAGCTCTTTAAGGTCCTCACTCTCTCCAGACCCTATATCAAGAGTATGGGCTCGCACTGGGAGCGAGACGTTTTCTGTGGAGGCTCTGAAATCCCTCTAGACCTTGGGCACCTTGGTGCCAGCTGCTCAGGTGGGCTATGGGAGGCTGTCTATGGCCTGAGACAGATAGACACGGGTAATCTGTAAGAGCATTTGGAAGTGTTGTGTCAGGTGCAGCCCAACGGTGAATTGAACAAGCGGGATTTGGATGAACATAATGAGATGCTTGACAGGTAATTTTTGTTCTGTGTTGTGCTATTTCTGCAGTGGCAACTGTCACTGTGAAAACTACCAAGTTTGTTACCATGACATTTGTAATAATTACATCCCACTCTCTGCAGTGAAATGGGGCAGAAATATCGATTGAAATTCTCAGCTTTCATGGGGCTTGGGCCAGTGACAACTCATTTTTAATTTTCAGAGCCTTGGGAGGGAAAAACGCATAAATACCTCAAGTCTCCTTTGTCTCAGCCTCAACTGAGATCCAGCAAAAAAAAAAGACCTGGCACAGACAGAGCAAAGAAGGATTAGGCCTAATTTAACTAGGTAGAGAACAACTCATTTGTTAACAGCTGCAACATTATAGCTCACCAGCAGGCAAATGTATAGCCCCATTGATTTTCCAGCTCCACATGGAACAAGCTTCCATGATAAGAAAGGTGGAAGCACAAAGGTGCCATGCCAAGCTTCAGCATTCACTAACCATTGTTAAAATCCGAGATTTTCTCTTCACAACTGCACAATTTCTGGTTCCCTCCCTCCCCAACGTCGCATTAGCATCTGCGATAACGTAATTGCTCTGCAGACATTCCTCGGCAACGGGTAGGCGATTCTAAGGGAATTACAAATACAGTACAAATATGCCCTTAATAAAATTAGTTCAGACAATGGGATATGAGGTCTCCTTCTCTATGCCTCTTCATTTCTAGTGCAATTCTCTTCTTTTCCAGGATTGCCCATTTGCCTCTCTGTCCTTACAGCCTTAAGTAGAACTAATTGCGTGGGTGAGGAGGATTTGTACCTAAATACTTGAGAAACTTAGGCTCATACTATGCTTTTAATTATAGAAGTCATTAACACTGCACAAATATAGCCCAGAAGAGAATTTGGCCCTGTTGGTCCTTTTAATACCGTTAGTCTATACCCCCAAAGCATTCACAGCACATTCCAATTTTGGTACAAAAGTATTAATAGTAGAAATATTAAAGAATTATTCTAGCTTTATAAATACACAGACAACTCAAGATCCCTAGAATTTAAAACACTGCCTTGCACTGTTAGTACATATACCCGCAGCTGAACTCGGTTTACCCCACACTTGCTTATTTTTCACTGCGCCGTGCTGGGCTGTTACCTCACCGCATTGCAAATTCCTGGTGGACACAGATGCCTCTGTTTTCCATGGCCAACAGACGTGGTCACTCTTGCGACTGAAAATCTGCTACCACATTAATGGCAGAGCATTGCTGGGCTGCTGGCAGAAAGCATGTCTTCCATAGGGTGCTGCCTTGTCATGGCAACCTCTGCTGACTATTTGGTGGTCTGACGTGCAGCATCCAAAAAAGCAGAGAAGCAGCAGGACCATATTCCCAGGGGGATGCAGGCACTGGGCAGCATGGGGTGAGGGCTGGAGGAAGGGAATAGTTTGAGGCCAACCAATGCGGAAACTGGTGTAGAGCAAGTGTAAATCTTGGAAACCACACATGCATGCATGTGTGCCAGGATTGTGTAAGCATATACTATACTACACTTGCAACTCAAAGTGACGAGTAATCTTACATAAGTTTCTTGCTGTCGTGCTATAGTTAGGTTTTGAATATGGTTAACAGCTTCTGTTAATACCAGATGTCTTACTATTGTCAGGCTCCAATAAAATTGTGGTGATATTTCCTGTTGATTATCAACAGCAAAACTGCTGAGATAAGGAGCCTTCCTTGCTGTACAACAGGTGGACAGGAAATCCTGCCAATCTGCCACTGGGTGAAAAAATACAGAAGAACTAATTATTTTTTTTCCAAACAACTTGTCCATAAAATTCCAGAATTCTAGACATTTAACATAGCCTGGAGACCAGATCAAGTTTTTCCCTAATTCACAAAGAGAAGAAGTCCTAAGACAGCAGCCTACAAGAAGTAAAAAAAAAAGTTGTTGACACTGAAAGGGAAAAACAGTGAAGAGGTAAATGGCTGAAAATACCACATGGCACTTCATCAGTCAGGACTGTCTTATGCTGTTATAAACAGATGTAACTGAATGATGCTTTTTTTTACAGCCGAATAAAACTGGGGTGTTGCTGTCAGTGAATAGCTATTTAAATGATATACTTCGCAGTGGCTTCCAGACGTGTTCTAGAGGGAGAAAGCCGTCTATTCACATTTGCCATGTGACACTTGACAAACCTGCTTAGATGACAAGATATTACAAATATCTCTCCTGTAAACACACTCTTGAAGTCAGCCACGATTTGGAAATATCTCCTTTTTAGAAAACTTGCTGGAATGAGTCAGCAGGGCGGTGGAAGAGATGAGAAGAGGGCAACGGGGGGCTGGCCAGGGCCACGGTGAGCCCCCCCTCCCAGTGCTTTCAGAGGAGGGATACCCTGATTGCGGATGGGGCTGCCCGGGAAGCTTCAAAGGCAGCTGGGGAGGAGAGCTGCCTCTCTTTTACTTACAGACAAGCTGTTGATTTTCAGAGGAACTCTCAACGGGGGATACACACACCCCTTTGAAAAAATCAGGTCAAGTTGTCTTCTTATTTACTACAAATTAAAATAAAAAAAAGAAACCTGCTTTATTTCAAAGGACTTTGGGTCACTACAGCTAATTTGGCCTAGAAACCTAGAGATGAAAGGCTTTGCATGCCATTACTGACTCCCAGGAGCCTCTCCATCCCCACCCTCCACCCTCTTTTCCTAATAGTGGAGTTTTGTTAAATCCTGACTCGCAGCAACCACTCCACCCAGAAACCGGGGTGGGGGACAAGGTGGCTATAGTGAGAAGGGGCATGTACAACTAGGGGATGGAGCAAGACAAAAGCAGGAAGCTTTGCAGACTGCATGGCCTTTCTTAAAGACAAATTCTGTTTTGAGGATTATATTTAGTGCCTGCCTCTTGATGAAGCTACCAGCAGCACTGGAAAAGAAAGGTCTTGTGGAAGAAAACAACGGGCAGGAATACTGCTTAATTACGTTTTCTACAGGCCAGTAAGTGCCTGTGAAAGTGCCAGATGTGTAAACAATTACTTCTTTTTAACAATATCCAGTGAATTATTATAAACTGTACTCACAGCTGTAGGCCAGAAAGAATAGTGATCTCTAATTGGCCCTGGACAGTGCCTAGAACATCCAAAATCCCTTTTCTTGTATTTTTGTTTGTAAATTGCATTTTATAGTAGCTGGAAGACACTGCACCAGGCACTGCAAAATGATTATCGTCTCTCTCAAGTAGTTAAAAGAACACCGTGCTGAGTCTTATAACAACCCCTGAGGGACTCGCCCACAGACGTACAGCCTGTCATGTCCCATTGCACATGCACTGTATTTGTTAGGGTTCTCCCAAATAGGTGGTGCTGTCAGGGTTTGAGCTGAGATGCAAATCAGCACTGCTAGAACCTTTCAGTAAGAATTGTCACTCTTATAATGGGGTGCGTGGTGGAAGCTTGTTTCTAAAATTATTATAGTTTACTGCAGTGTGGAGTCCTGATGTATCCCCCCCCTTCCCAGTTCTAGGAAAGAAAGTCTCTATTTCTTTCTGCTTTGTCTCTCCAGCTCCACTTCTGCTTTGAGACTGTGCTGGTGGCAAAGAAAGTGTGCGTGACTGCCTCTGAGTCTGCTCCGCATCAGGAATTATGACTCTTTAGAGACAAGAATCAAAGTAGACAGCCGGTTTAAAGCCAAGTGGAAGTGTGTCTCACCTCTGAAGTAATGTGAAGATCCAATACATTTTTGTTGTGTGTGAGTTATAAAAAAAAGGAGAAAAAAAGACTAACCCTGTGTCTTCCTCTCCACCTGCTGAAAATCCAGCACGCAGCATCTAGGTGATTCCTGCAAGCATAATGGACTTTTCCTCTGCTCTGTTCATAGACTAGATAGCAGAATAAGCAATGACAATAGGCTGCCATCCTCTGTGTATGCCAGCACTGTAGTGTGATGACACAGCTTTCCAGATATCTTAGGTTTTTGCTGACAGCACAAACTGCAGCCTTTTCACTGCAGGCACAGGAGGTCAAAGTCCTTTTCTTCTGCTTCCTATGTCCAGGCCACAATGCAACTGAAACACGGAAAACATTATTCAGCCCCTCTGCATCTGGAGACTGGGGACCCTCTTTAGTCTCCCAGCAATGGTACTTCACCCATTAAATCAAGTACATTCCAGGTCTTGGCCCCTTTTGGAGCAGGCATTCAGCACCAGCAATGGTGATGAATGATGCAGAGTCCATCCCCATTCCTTTGGTTGGCTGCTCTGGGCAGTGGTGTTTCACATCACTGATGGCTCCATCTGCACAGACACCAGTTCATGGAAGAGCTTGAGGTGGTGCTCCACGCCCAAGGGTACAACCCTGAAGGGACTGTGGCCACGGGTGACCTGTGCTGAGGCAGGGACACCCAAGAGACCATGGCCATAGACAACCCATGTCAACACTGTGGCCGTGGATGAACCATGACAAAGAGGGGACAGTAAGAAGCACTGTTACACACAACCTTGATTCACCACCCATTGCCTCACCAAAGGTTTGGGACAGACTGAGTGTAACCTGGAGTGAAAACATGAAAAATTCAGACTGGGAAGGAGGGAAGATAGGCATTCAACTTAATTTGAGGCCGGGGGAGGAAAGGTGCTTACTTAAGTGTTTTTTTAACAATTTGTGCTTCTTTTTTCTCAATACACATATCACTGATTAGAAGTTTGTGTTGATTAGCAATAAAATAATTTAAGTAAAAATTTCCCAAATCAAGGCTGTTTTCCCCACGATGCCCTGGGCAAAGGGAATGATCTCTTGAGTCCTCATCAACTCCAAAGAATATGACTGGCAGGTTGGGACAGACCCTTCAGCAAATTTAGTTGCCAGACTCTAGCAGTTTGTTAATACATTTTTTTACCCCTGAGGGTCACATTTTCTTATGTTCCTGTTTTGTCTTGTTGGGGTTTTTTTAGGAATAATGGCAGGGAGATGACTCCTCTCTCTTACCTTCTCCCTGGTACGTGTCAAGTCCTTGCTTTTGAATTTGGAAGCAAATGAGGATCTCATTCTCAGACTGAGTTTTACAGCAGTTTAACAGATGCTTTTCTAGAAACACCAAATTCATTCAAAAAGTCTGCAATTCAAATTCTCAAAACTTCTCCAAGTTGTAAATAGCTGAAAGCAGATCTTATAATAGGAAGTTCTGAGCTGCTCTAAGCAGGGACACTAGCTCCAGCTGTAATGACTAAATTTAAATTCAGGTTCCTCTGTAGACTTTAAAGCTTCCCTGAATCCTAAAGCTTGAGTAGTTCAGCTTTGGAGATGTTTACAAATATTGAAAGTTGTCTGAAGCCTTTGGATCTGGCTCCCATTTTTTACTAGTAACAGAAATGAGGCCAGTGTCTAAATTTTTCAGAGTTTGGTCCTCAACAGCAGCAGTCAAAGCCTATGATAGTTAATTCATTTCCAAATGTAATTCAGAGGCTTATTCACAGGCAGGACAAACACAGCAATTCAGTTCAGGGTGCATGTACTTGAGTTGTCTGGGGAAACAGCTGCTGAAAAAAGATATTTGCCATTAAACCTAGGGTTCACCAGGAGTCATCCTGCAGCTAATAGAGAGCAGATTCCCAGTAACGCAGCCTATCTGCACTGCCATTACCTGCCTCTATTTATCATAGTTCTACAGGCTGAAAATTCCTGAGTGTGCAGAGCCATTACAGCCTAAGGGACAAATGGATTCAGATAGGGGTTGGGAGCTTATCTGGCCATGGAAAATTAATTAGCAGTATGGTTTAGCTGCTATTGTTCCTTTTGGTCAGCAGAAGACCTTTTCTATAATGAGCTTCACAGCGCACAACTTCTTCTCTGAACAACAGAAAGGAACTTTTTTCATCTGCAAGAAGGATCCTGCTTGCAGTTAGCTGGGGGAAGAGCTTGGTCTTAAACGGGATGGGCTAATTAGACACAATGAGATGTATATATGGCCCGAGGATCCAGCGTAGCCCTTAGAGCTGGAACCTGGAGCTGTGTCTGTGCTGTAAGGCCGAGTTGATGATCTTTGTAGAGGGATATCCTAAGGGGTCAGAGCTGTTCCTATTTCCACAGCATTCCTGCAATGTAACCCCGGGCTGACTGCTTCATCCTATTGTGTCCTTCACACCCCACTCTTCCTAGCTTTTCTACTTGACTATTCAGAACAACTTTGGTGTCCACATTACAGGAAATGGAGAACCCATGGCAAAAGGGAAAAGCTCAGTGCATCCACATCTCTGCTGACATACCCTGTCAAATTGCTTTATCAAAGAGATGAAATCTGTGCATAGGTCCTACATCACTCTAAGAACAGCCCTTCACAGCTCTGAGCATGAAAAGAAAGAAAAGAAATTGATCTTTGGCAGCTGTGGAAAACATTGGTCCTTTTTTACTTTATCTCCATTTAGCCATCCAGAGTATTGTTATCCATGTGGCTGAAGAGAGCTCACTCTATCAGAGGATCATCCTTACCTAGTAAAGTCTAGGTTTGAACAGAAGTCTGAAATATCTCCAGGGAAATATGTCCCCTGATGACAGCAAACGATCTCCTAGAGCACTGAAGTCTGGAGTATAGAGACATTTTTCTGCACTCCTTTCAGAGTAAACTCACTCAAATTTGGGGTAAAGAAGTCTTTTGTAAAGGAGAAAATGAACAACATGTTATAGGAAAGCCATCACAGCATCTTCCACATTTTTTAATATTAGTTAAAAGCTTACTAAAAGTAAGAAATAAAAAGTCAGAGCCAGGATTCTGTAGAATTCTGAATCTACGAAAGCAGAATAACACATTGCTCATTTAGCCAGTCAATATTGCTTAAACATTGTTCCCACACTTGTCACCAAAATACCCTTCTCTGCCTCTTGCTGGAGCCTAAGGGAGAGATATAAGATCTACAAACCTGACAGTAATATACATTTTCAAGAGATCTCAACAGAGTTTTTTTACTCATGGCTATTCCTTTCTTTTTGCTAAATGCCTGATTTTAGCCCATTTGTCACATCTGAAATACTGCTGTTCGACTGACCTACCTTGGAATACACTTTTTTTCCCAGCTTGTGCTGCACAAATATCTTACTGTGCTGCCAAGAAATATTATTGCTAATATGAGGAGGGGTTAACTGGGAAAGGAACACCAAACTGCAGTCACAATCCCCCCCAGCTTCTTCTGTTCTCGGGTAAAGGATGGCTCCTTTGCATGAGCTGGCGGCTGCAAAACAGCTGCACTATCCTGATACCACGTACTGCTGAAGGTGACTGGAAAAAGGCATTTCTGCCTCAGCAAGAGAAAGAAACCTTGCAGCTGGCATTTTACTTTGTTCCGGTTTGGGACAAAATAGTTCTGTGAAAAGAGCTAGTGGCACAGAAACTGGGAAAGGAGTTAGGTGTGAAACATCAGACAACTTTGAATGACTTCAGCACATTTCCAGTTAAAACTAGGATAATGAAACAAGATAGGATGATAATTTTTGTAAATATATGCTCTCCTCATAAATCCAAATGTTTTAATTTGCTTTGACAGAACTTGGGTGTCCACTCTGGAAATTATGAACCTTAACTCAGGGTTTGAGGATAGAGAATGGAAGAGGTGGTGGTGAGAATACCGTATCTTTTTCCACACACAGCAAATTAGTTGCAATTTAAGTATTGGTAATGCTCATTCTGTGACTACAAACACAACGAAAGTCTTGCTGTTCTGCAATATTTGGATTTAGAGGGAAAGGGGGACAGAAGGTAACAGCTCTTTACATGTTCCCTTCCCTGATACCAATCTCAGCACTGCAGCCCTATTTGTTCTGTGGCTGTATCTCCATAGGCAGACACACGCTCTGTGTCTTTTAATCTGTTTTATAGTTACTGCTGTTCTGATTTAGCCTTACTCCTCCTCATCTCAGCAAGCTTAAACTGTCAAAGATGGCCAGCATGGTCTATCAGCGTAGAAGCAGATATGCTGGTAAACATTGGGGTTTCAGCGTGAAACTGGTGTTCACACACCAGCCTGCAGGTTGGCAGGAGCTGGAAGTGTTCCCATTACATGTGTAGCTTATAGGTCACATAACAGTCACAACTTCTACTTGGTGGTACAACTTCTCACTATATAAAAGCTGTATAAACACATGATATCTCACCAGCATCCCCAGGAGACAGATTAAATACGATGGCTTGAAAATGAAGTGCTTTACACTTTATCTTACTGGTTTTGCCCTATTCTTCCTGTGGCCAGACACCAAAGAAACGCGTGAATGATAAAGGACCACAAAGAAAACCACACAGTGCCTTGGGTGACTTCCAAGCTTGATATTTCACAGTGAATTCCTGCCCACGTTCTGCCTTCATTTGAGCTGGAGCAATGTGGCTGCCATCCTTATCTTCCATCTACTGCATGGGGTACCAAGTTGCTTCTCTCCCTACTCCCACTCTATATTTTTTTATTGTAGGAAACTTGAATTAAACAGGATGCAAAAATTAGTGTGATTGATATCTGCAGCCTGAAGGATTGTCCATCCCAGCTCTCCCCTGTACCACCACAAACAGAAGCCATGGGCTAGCTAGATGCACCAGGAGAAATCAGCAAGCCATTTGCTGCTTCCAAGCAGTCTATTGCAAGAAAACCACTGGAGTAATATAACTGCTCCATTATCCTCCTGACTACCTGCCTAATGTGCTCTGTGTGGGAAAAGCAGATTTCCTGAGAGCTAGTGAGAGATGGGGCATCAGTGATTTCCACCAGCTTCAGATGAGATTCACAGAAATAAATTATAGTCATTTCTAGGGAGAAAATGCAAGGCAAATGCATAGATAGGATCATCATTATGGTAAACCAAGCAGTCCACTGGGCATTGTTCCTTAGAAGTCTCATTCCTCTGTACTCAACATGATTATCATGCTGTTCTCTGCATTCCTCACTTACATTTTCTCTGGTTCCAGAAGCTGCTGCTGTTTGATGTGTTTTATCTCAGACATATCTTTGATGTATTTGAGAAGGAAACAGAAATACAGAAGTGGCCAGAGGAGGACTAGGATTGGGCAAACCCAGAGGAACTTGGATATATTTGATAACCACTCAAATTATTTATTTTGGGTTCAGAAAATGAGATCGAGTTTATAGACCTTTCCCCTGTAATTTAAACTAGGATTTTTCTTCTTCCAAAGATGATTCAATTTTTCCTTTTGTCACTGAAGAAATATGTTATCCTAGCTAAAAGGAGGCTTGTAGGCTGACACTAAAAGGTGCTTTCTTTAAAATATAGACCCTTTCCTTTCCTTTCCTTTCCTTTCCTTTCCTTTCCTTTCCTTTCCTTTCCTTTCCTTTCCTTTCCTTTCCTTTCCTTTCCTTTCCTTTCCTTTCCTTTCCTTTCCTTTCCTTTCCTTTCCTTTCCTTTCCTTTCCTTTCCTTTCCTTTCCTTTCCTTTCCTTTCCTTTCCTTTCCTTTCCTTTCCTTTCCTTTCCTTTCCTTTCCTTTCCTTTCCTTTCCTTTCCTTTCCTTTCCTTTCCTTTCCCTTTTCTCTGATACCTTTTCCTTGAATTTTTCCACTCTCTCTAGTTGATTTCTTCCTTTTTCCTTCCCCTTTCTATTCCTCCTCCCTTCACACACACCAAGCAATGTGCAAACTCTTTAATGAGCACGAATAAACTTTCTGCTCAAGGGTGCTTCACTGAATTTGTGGTTAACTGAAAGGAATTTGTCCTTTCCTCTTAGTAGAATATAAAGGCCACATTTTCATCACTGTCAGGTAAAATACAAGACGATCACTTTTACAAATGATACTTGGAGGGTAAAGATAGGGCACAGGGTTTTTTGCTTTGTTCTCAGTTAAAATATTTACTTTCTGGTAGCCTAAGCACAAATCCATTGAAGCAGTTTCAGAGAGTTTAGAGCTCCCCTTTGTTAATTTACCTACTTGGAGAGTTAGGGGAATACAATACAGCAAGAAAAAAATATAAGAAAAGAAAAAAGAAAAAAAGAAATAAAAGTTCATTTTTTAAGAGAAAGAAAATGACCAACTGGTCAGACTAGAGAGAAATCCACTTCTGGGTCCTGAACTTAGAGATCTATGGGATCCCGCACGTGTGAGAAGACTTCTGCACTGTCTGCCCTCCCAGCTCCACTTGGTATCATGCTGGCAGACAACCCAACCCTCCTCTCCTTCCCATGCCGCCAGGCAAGGAACTGCTAAATGACAACTTGTACACCAAAGAACATAATTCCTATATGATCACTCCAGGCAACAGAGACATAGAACATCAGATGTAGCCATAAATTCAGAGCAGACTTACATAATTTTTTGGTACATACCCTCTGTTCATCCCAGTGCTACAGGTATGTACCCATCAGGTCGAGATGAGCAAGAAATCACCCATCCTCTAACAACTAAAAGTATCCAGTCCAAAAACTGTGTGTACAAGGACACCTAAGCAAGTTAAGATGGATTATCTGAAGGTTTGAAGTGAAAGCATATTAGTTAAACTGCATTAAACTCCTGCGAAGATGCTCTTATTCAAGGCGCCTTTTCTGCCTCCTGTAATCAGTCTAGATGATATATTAAGAAGCATTGCTACTAATTACTTTGAAAATTATGTGACCTGGAAATCAAATCCACTTCATGTTCTTAGCTGTGAAGATATTCCTCTGAATTTAGTTAATTTATTTATTTTAAAGCTTTTGTTTATTCCTATTGCAGTGTTGCTGCTTTGAAGCTGAAGCTGTATCTCTGAAGCGTGATGCATCCAAATGATTTCATGGTGCTCCTTCACTTTGGTTATTGGAACAAGGCTAAGAAGAAGGGAGAAGAAAATAGAGGCGAGAGATGTGTTTAGCAGCAGACAGTCAAAGAAGTTACCTGTTCAAAGATAATTGGAAATACCTGAGTGTAACAAACAAAATGTCCCCAGAAACTATTGGACCAGATATACTTATTTGGAACCACCGTGGTTTTTTGGATGAAGTGGTTTTATTCCACTGCTTATCTAGATAAGAGTTGAGAACTCTGGCACAAGGCATGGTTGCAAGCAGTTGCTGTGCGGATTTCTGCTTGTTCTTCCGCCAGCAGAAGCCCTAGTCACTCCACTCCAGGGCTTGAACGTGAGCCTTGTGAATGAACTGTAACACTTCTGGGACGTGTGGGAGCTCTTCAGCTTTGCCAGACCATGCAGCCTTGCACTGGAGACAACAGAAAACTCAACTCCAGGCTGCAAAGATATTCTCCCCTGTATTTCTGTATTACCCAGAATGGAGATCAAGAACGTGTGGAGACAGACATCAAAATCAGACCTGTGTTTTACAGAGCTTCAGCCAAAATCAGGCAGTAGCTGCTGAGTGGCGGAGACTTTTTTCCATTACCTAGATACAGTGCGTGTTTTGCTGAAGAACTCCACAGTGTTGCAGTAAATGGCCAGGTATAGTCTGTCACTGTAGACATTCTGGCTTGACACAGAAGATACCCACTGATGGCTCCTACCACATGTAGCAAGACATTCTGTGAATTATGAGTGGAAGAAAAGAGCTAATGGGTATGGATGGAGTTTTAATAGCATTTTAGACAGTCGTTTGGCAGCATCATCTTCTAGAACATCTCAAGGAAACTTGCACATTAAGGATGAGAATGGCCCTTAGAGATTCTTGTTATCCTCCTGTTTGTCCTCAGCATTTTAAGAAGGTGCCAAATCTGTATCTTTCATAATGTTTTTAAAAACAAACTGGGTGAATAATGGAAAACTTGAGCACCTATTTGCTTGAATATTTAAATGAGTTCAGTCCAGCTACATCCATCCTCTCATCTGTTAGCTCTCTGCAAACACTCTAACAATTGAGTTTTACTGGCAGGAATGTTTGTAGAGGGCTAATTTCAAAGTGGCATGTATATTTGCAAATACCCAGTTTTAGGTTTGCTTGTGCATGTATCTGTCATGGAAATATTTGCATATTCATCCAAATAAAGAGATGGGAAAATACTATGTCATTTGTCTGTCCAGCCAAAGCTAATGAACCTGAGGCTCAATGTTAGTAAAGGATTTTAATATCATATAGAAGTCTGTGGTGAATAAGGATGCATATGGTTCGTTTTAAGCATGCTGAGTGTACTGTTGAACTGGAGTTTGCAGAGAATAGTCACTCAGTGGTTGGAGGCTGTCTGTTCCCTCCAGTCAAATGCCTGGAGCACTGGGGACATTTGGATCTGTTGTCAGTTGTTCTGCTAGCAGCAGGGCTGAACACTGGACAAATTGTTGATTGTGAATTATTCCCCTAACACTTCTTATAAATGAATAATTTTAACAGATGTAAAAAGGGGGAGAAATGACTAATAAATTGAATGAAGTAGATTGTCAATATTTATTTGCATGAGAGATTGAACATGGAAATTTGCCAAAATCTCTGATGATGCTAACGCTGTGGCACCGCAAAGCAGAACTATCCATAAAACTCCACATTTAATGATCATGAAGCATCCATTGTTCTGATTAATTGTGATGAGAGAGAGAGGTATGAAAGTCAATGGCTGAACTCCCTTTCCACTCAGAAGGCTCTTAGTGTCAAACTTAGGCTGTGGGACCAAAACAGATAAAACTGTATAGTTTGATTTTCCCTTTGCTTAATTTTGTGAAATGATCAAGGAACTCAAATGAAAGCAGGAGAGAAATACAAAGAAAAGGGATATTCCTTAATATATTGCAGGACAAAAAAATGTGAGGGAACTTAATAAGATTTTAATAGGCTGAAAAGGATTACACAAATTCATGAAAAATGAATATAGAAGTATCTGTTAAACACAATAGTCTGGGTGCCAGAACTGGAAATTTTGTGGTCTTCTAATTGCCAGAAGTAGGGAGAAGTGCAAAGTGAAGGGTTTCTTTTTCCCTTTTTCTTACTTTCTTTTTGTCAGCATTTCTTAGTGGTCTTGTGGGAGATCAATGACACAGCTGGAGGAACCTCCTCTCTGGTCCCCTGTTTGTAAATACAGGATTTAAATACTGCCATTACACTAAAAGAATAGCAGTATTCAATTGAATGACTTGTTTAGTCAACAAATCAATAATTAAGGTAATCTTTTTACCCAGACAGTCGATGTTGAAGACACTTAAATATTTCTTCTTTTTTTGGCAGAACATACTTCTGTTGGAAAATTCTGTTTTAATGAAATTGTACATTTGTATGCAATAGTGTTAATTTTTATTAGATTTTCCTGAGGAAAAATATGGAAGTTAAGCATATTGACAGTGTCAAAATATTCCATTTTGATTTTATATGAAGATTTTGATTTTTGGGGGTTTCAAATGACATTTCGTTTTGCAAATATATTGCATATTATCAATCAGGAGATAATTATAACACTAAAATTAAATAAAAATCCAAGTGACAGTTTGATTTTTATTGCAATAGAACATTTTGATAGCCCCACAGCAATATTTTTTCCCAATTTCAAGGAAATTTCTAAAGTTTTCTTTTCCCTCAGATTCACCCAGCATGTGGTCCATGTGGCCCCTTGCTCATTATGCACAGCGTCATAGCGTCATGTTATCCTTCCTAGCTAGAGGCTTCAATCATTTCCTGGGGTTTTGATAGCATATATGATTTATACTAATTTCCTTCCTTTTCATAAACCTTCAGCACATTTTTCCTCCACAAAACAATTCTGAGGGAGCAGCCTTATTCATACCAAAGGTCTGTTGAGAGGGTGCAATGCTCTTCAGAGATACCCAACTTATTTTATCCACATGACACAGGTCAGGTACAAAATGAGCCAGGTTAGCATGGCAGTCTGCTGTGAGCACAAAACATCCATGACAAAGAGCAACAGCACCAGCTTCTGCCCCAGACTTTGAGCTTGGAAAGGCTGGAGATGTTTTAGTGATTCCCAGAAGGATACCAAAATTTGATTCCAGACCTGCTGAGGTGTAACTATGAGTATCCTTATTCAGAGGAAGAGATTCTAGAGTCAATGGGGCTCCATGAAACTTCTCTTCCCATCCTTCCTCCTGCTGCCTTTGAGACTTTTCCACTGATATATTACCAGAGAGGAGCAGCCCATGGGTCTCCGCAGACCGTGCTGGTTTCACAGCAATCAGTCTCTGCAACATGCTGTGTCTGAAACTCAACTTCATTGGACCGGATGCATCTCCTTTACTGCATAGATTTCTGCTTGAAGTGAAGAGTTTATTCTAAGCAGGGAGCACTTGGCGTATGCCATGGGGTTGCTAAATCCATAGCCCGGTTCTGCTCTACAGGGTGGGAGTCACTGCTCTGAATGTATTACTGCACAAGACGAGAGTCACAGCTTGAGTGTTTGTTCCTGCATCTATTCTTAAATAAATCTTCATGTTGTGGCAGAGCAGAGCATGCCGGCCAGTTAAATTCATTATTTTATCATTTGAAAAAAGCACAAGATTAAAAGGGAATGAAGTCAAAATGACCTTATTTTAAAATTCAAATTAATTTTGCAAATAATTTGTGGTCTTCATTTACTCAGTACTGGTTTGATGTATAGAAATGGTGGGTATTTATACTTATATCTCAGTTAGAAATTGGAAAAGAACCAGCAATAGCATTTTCGTTGTAACCTACCCAGAATTTTAAAGCTCTTAAACATTAACACAATGTCCATTCTGGATAGCCATGGTAACGTCTAAATCTGAATGCTGATCCTCAGCAGTGTACCTGGGAATATCCTAACTGCAGGAGGCAGGGATGAATTAAGGATGAACACAATGGACCCTTTCCAGTTCTCTCTCTCTGCTTTATTTACCCTTAAATGACCTGATGTTTGTCTCCAAAGCCAAAATTTCGGACGAGCCAATGATCATGGCAAAAAACCTCTGGAGTTCAAACTGTGTGGGAGCATATGTATGTGTGCATGTGAATAGATGACAGAACGTACAGAATTCACCAGATTCAGCAGTCTCTAGTATTAACCATGTCTAATTGGAAACATTTCATTCATCTTTGATCTTAATAGCTTTTTGAAAGTGGCAGCCCAAATGCCTACTGTCAGAACACAGGCTTTAGAGTCCAGGATTGAGTAGGATAAATCTACATCTCAGCTGCCTTTGATTTTTAATATCTCTGACTTAATAGCAGCACCCCCATCCACCCACTTCCTTGTTCCTCTCTAGCCCCAGTGTCCCTCTTGAATCTCAGCAGCTTAAGAAGAATGGAAGTTGCAAAGAAGAGGGGATGGAGAATGTATATTTTTAATTTAAAAAAGTGTTCATAAGCCTTTAAAATCTTCATTAAAAAAAAAAAAAATTAAGTCCCAGAGCTATAATTCTAAGATCAGCGTAGTCAGGGAAATGCAAAATCCCAAACATTAAAATATTCTCTTCCCATTTTCCTCCTTCTAATAATAGTCAAATGTGCTCAAGTCTCTAGGGAAGTCCATCTGTAAAAAGAATTACAAAGCCTCCCCACGGAAACTTATTATTTTGAAAATTTGGATTCAACTGCTCATCTGTTTTCTTAGACACTATTACAAGTAACTCAGCTGGATTCATCACTGTGTTGGAACTGATGGGATGTGCCTGATTGCAGCATCTTCCATGTGGGATTGGAAGTTTAGGCTCAGCTTACCCACCCGTAGAGAGTTTCTTTTTTCTTGCTGCAAGATACGCCAAGAATGATTTGAAAAACAAACACAAAACAGCAACAACAATCATCAAATCCCTCTGAAATCAGACACTTTGATCTAAGTGCCTAGACTGTTAAGAAGATGATCTTCCAGAACAAAAGACACAAAAGAAATCTTTATGAAATGAAACGCTTGCTTTCAAAAAATGACAAAGGGAGGGAAGGTTGATCTCCCAGCTACTAGCAAGGACACCTTTACTTCTAGGGTAATACTAATTGCCCTAGGGGCTTCTATAACTCTTTGCACCACAAAATGTATGTTCAGAAAGCTTGGTTAAGTAGCTAACCCATGTCTCAGTAAATCTGGGTTCTAACCCAAGTTTATTACAGAGATCCCATGACTTAGGCAGGTTCTGACTTTTCATCGTTTCAGTGCCATCGACATTGGCAGTCTCTTGCTCCCTTGGAGGAAAACAGCCACCTATTTCTAAGAAGCTCATATTCTGCATATTGAAATGGTATACTTCAATGGGGTTTAATCTCTCCTCAGATGTCTAGATGTCACCCTAACATGTCTTCTTTAAGCTGTTTGTTTATCATGTTATCTTGTCAACAGTTGTTACCATTTTTGATGGGCAGTGTGACAGTAATTATTCCAAATTATTATGCTGGTGTTAAAAATGGAAAACCTGGGTTTGTGAATGTCTTGGGAGAAGATAATATCAGAATTTGTAGCTAGTGGTAAAGAAATGTCTTCTGAGAAATGGGAAAATAGAATCTGAGCCTTTCTTCAGGGTAAGGAGACTGATTATTTTACTGAGTTTAATATTATTTTATCCAAGCAGTGGAGTGATGAATGAGGAATGCATTTTTCCAATCTCTGCCCTCTCATTTCAAACTCCTTACTTAGTACTTTTGACAGGAATAAAGACCGGTGCTCTGAAAGGATGTTAGTTGTAGCACCTACTAATATTCAGTCTTTACTACCTAAAATGGACACCTGGGAGACTGGAGCACAGGCGTAGGAATGCATTTCATGAAATACACATAGGTGCCTTAAACCAGGCTGAACAGGGAAGTTGCTGACAGCAATAGAAAATATAATAGAATTCAGTTTAATATACTACCTTTCAAATTCCAGGTATCCCAAAGAGCTTTACAAAGTAATAAGTTAGGAGAAGGTAGCAGTGGCATAGCAACTCCATAAATAAATACTGTGGCTATTTTTCAGTTTAGCAATAACTCATGCTATTTAGACATTAAGGGCTAGATTTAGCCTAGTTTTCCCCCAGCCAACATCCAGGCCTGGGGTCTCTCAGGGAGAATTTCAAGCCACAAAAGGCAGATGCACTGAATAAAGAAATCAATTTTTTCCAAAAAGAATATGATCCAAAGAGTTACTGGACTTGGTGAAAGAATGAGGAGTCTCATGTTTTTGTATTTGAACCTATTCATGGTTTTGAGAAACAAATGAGATCTCTGAGGATAGTTGGAACTGAAAGATTATGAGTGCCTTATGAGTAGATGGCACCTGCGGAAGCAGTTACCTCACTGGTCCTTAAAGGACCCCTTATTCCAAGAGGCTATGGAGACACTTTGTTAGCTTTCATCTCCATGAATAATAATTCTAAATTTAGTCTTGACTGTGTGAAGGCTTGTGGAGTTAATAAATTGCTTGTCAAATCTCTCGTGAAAATGAAAGATAGAGAGGAGGGAGCGGGGACTGAATTCGGTATGTGCCTTCTGCATGGGCCATGCTAGAGTCCTGATGAAGAGCCCATGCCTCTATTTCATGGCACACAAACATGGGTCTCACTTTCCTGTACAGGAACAAAGAAAATCAAATGATGCTGTACTAGTTCTGGGCAGGAAGGGACACATATGATATTGTCTTCATTAGGCCCAAGCCATTCATGGCTCACCTGTCTGTGACCATATGCAAAGCCTTTGGTCTGTCTGAGTGTATCAATCTATCCAGGATAACGCCACAAAGCAGAGAGGGCTCCCCTGAAAGCCAGATGCTGTATCAGTCCTGCCTTTCTCCTTTGAGCTGTGCTTAATGATACATCAAGTTTGTGTCATCATCCACACCATGTCAATTTACTTCCCGCAGAGCGTAAATTCTCTTCCCTGGAGAGGGATGGCTGTAGGCTTTGCTTTGAGAATAAGAGCCATCTGCAGGTTGTTCTCCCTCCCCCTTTCTTATGAGATCAGGCATTTGTACATGCTTCCTGCTCTCCCCACAGGCTGAGGGAATTACCCCCTCGGCTTCTCCAAGGATGATCCACTAACTTGGTGGCATATGGTCAAGCACAACTCTGCCAAGTGTGCAGAAAAGCAAGACTCCATGAGATTATCTCCATGAAAAGAAGGAAGCTGCACATAAGACACGATTAGAACAGAAGTTTCTGTATCCCTTTAGGGACTAAAATCTAAATAAAGGATAAAGGAACTGCGGAGCTTCTTGTGCACCAAGAAGATGTGTGTGAAGAAAAGGTTGGGCCCATAGGTTTGTGGGTGCACCTGTGTGTCTCACAGAGCCCTGTTTCCAGCTCCTCAGACATGTCCACAATGCAGCCCCGCATGGAGCAGAGGCCAGGGTGATCTCTGTGAGCTCCCTGCAGGGCTGGGGCAGGATTTGGCCAGGGCCTGCTGAGCATATTGGTGGGGCTCCTGGAAGGTCTCACCAGCAGAAGTAGCAGTGATGGTGGTTGTGATCCTGAGCTGGAGAGCTGGAGCCAATGGCAGCTGTCCTGGAACGGCAGAAAGAGGAGAAGAAGAGTAGAGGGAATGAGGAGGTGAAGGTGATCGCCACTGTTTTTTGGTTATGTCTAGGGGCTAAAACTAAAATGCATCTTAATCATTAGAGCCTCAGAATACCAGCCTTTCTGTTCAACCCTGCTGCAGCATTGCAGCGTGCCTTCCAGTGACTCATTTAGGTTTGGGGGTTTGAGAAGCATTTGGAAATCCTGGGATTTCCTGAGGCGGCAGAAGACTCCCAGGGCCCCATCATTCATCTCCTCCCCCTAATTAGCTCCTCTGTCAGCTTAGCTTCCTCTGTTTTTCAAATCCCCTCCACAATCCCAAGATCACCAGCAAGCTAGGAGAAGCACAGAAGGTGTGTTTGTCCCCTTAATTTATGTGAAACCAAACTGTTGCTTCTCTGCAACATGATAAGGGAGCTAAGACACAAGAGGTCAGAAATGAATTGAGGGCACCCCTGCCTTTTCCAGTCTGCTGCACTAAAGAGCTGGAATCCATTACCCAGCACACCTACAATATCTCACATTCCCACACAGATTAATTTTAGGTTGGTCGGCTCATTGCTTTTACACCTTGTGTGCAGGTGTAAAACTTGATCTACAGTGTTTAAATTTAAACAGCCTGTACTGCCAGTTTCTGCAATGGTGCTGGTAGGCACAAAGGATTGTCAACAAATAGTCACATTACTTTTATTTCCAATCCAAACACAGCATCCTTTCTGATTCCCTCCTCTTAACCAATTCGAACAAAACCCCTTAAATGTTATCTTTTTCAAATGGCAGGCTGCCAATGTTATGTGGGGATTCGATTTTTATTTCCGTCTCCAAAAGGGAATTCCTGAGATGCTGGAGAGGAGGATGAATAAAAAACCCACAGGTGTAGGATGGGGTATATTGAGTTGGCTGGAGGATGATTCTATCTCATGGCAAATCTGGAGGTTTTGTTTAGCTCTAGAACAAATATCGAAGACCTGTTGAATGTAAAAGCCAAACTGAATGGAGCCAATGTGGGTATATTTTAACTGGAGGATATGTGCTGCCTGCCCCATCTGGAAAAAGGATGTGTCAACCCAGACAGCTCTAAACCAGCAACTACAACTTCTGTAATCACAGACCTGAGCCTGAACCACACAGCTCTTTGAATACAAACTGCTTTGAATGCAAGCTCTTCCCTTTAGGGGAAGGGGTTAACTGCAAGCCAATGGTAGCACCAGGGAAGCACGGCCAGCTGGCTCATAGCTGCAGCAGGCACTAATGTGTGCCAGGCTTAAAAGCAGATTGTGGCTGTAGCTGTGTCCTGGAAGCTGGACATATCTAGAAATACTTTATTTTTTACTAGATTACACGTGAAGACTGCACTATTTGGAGGCTTTTATCCATTTTGATTTTTTTTCCTGACTAAGCTGAAATCAGCTTAAAGCCCCAAAGAATTATGTATGACAGCTTAGGAAAAACAGTTCCTTGTCTCTTGTGCTCTGCCCTGCATTTATTCTCCCAGACTTCAGCACAGAGTGTTACAAAGCAATGCAGAACATGCAAGTCCCGGTCCCATCATGATGGGGCAGGGTATCAATGAAGCAAAAATAAATAGTTTCTTCTTCTTCTTCTTCTTGGTTCATTCAGCTGCAAGGCAGCTTGTGACTTCTGTCCTGCGGGTGTTTCATGGCAGAGTCATCCATAAGCTGCCTGAAATGCAAATCCCAGCGACACCTCTGTCTATGTCTTCTTGTGGGACCTGGAAGTCCCGCTGAATCCTGTGGGAAGGTCTCCTGGCTCTAAGTGTTGCAAGATAAGGAGCATGCAGGTCTATTCACACTGCTGTCACAGCAGCTTTCTGCAGCGATATCTAAGTTAGTTTTCAGCTAACTGGTCTGGGATTTAGTAGGAGAGAGCAATTACAGCAGGATGGAGTTTAGCAGAGTCAATGATCCCTCTCTACTGCTGTGACCTGATGTTACCTCTACCCAAGGTATTAAAAATGCAGCAACCCCTAGGACTCCTCCAGGCCTTTGCAGACACCTGCAGTACATCTGTTGCTTAAATTTAGGAACGCCTACAATAAAAAGAACTCTGGTTTCCAAACAGAAGCAGCACAGACAAATGCAGCATTCATACAGCTTGCTGTGCACAAAGGAGGGCAATGGACTTTATTTCCTGAGCAAGTTTTCCATCATCTTTCCTTTCCTGCCCCTGCTGCCATGCCTGCTAATGCCCGTGATCATTAACCATGAAAAAGGCACCCATTTGTCTCCTTCTCCACAGCGCCCAAAGTATATTTGGACTCTGGCCAACAGGAGTAGCAATTCAACGGACACGCAGCACTGCCTTGACAAGCCCAAATGAAGCTCTTTTCCCCTTCATAAAGAGCTTCAGCCCTGCAATCCTAAATCAGCAATCCAGTAAATGTGGATAAAACAAAGAGCTTCTTTAATAGGAAGATGCAGCTTTCTTTTTTTTTTTATTATTCTATTTCTTCAGCTGTGTGTGTGATGCTAAATGGCTTTAAACAGCCATTTAGCCACCCACAGAGAGAAACTAGGTTTACAAATTTTCTTGTTGCATAGTTTTGCTACGTGTGCTCCCTAGAGTATTGGCATTTTGTTTGTTTTCCTGCTTAGAGAAATGGATGGATCCAATTTGCAACCCCAACAAAACTGAATAGAAGTTAATTCCCCCCTTGCCCTCCTGTTTTTACAGTCTGGTTTGGTGGAGATAAAAAAAAATTAAAAAATCAATGAGAGCCAGAAGCTACAACGGACAGAAGACAAACGCCAGAGGAGCCCTTTTACTGCAAGAGTAAACCTGGAAAGGAGGATACATTTCTTATGAGTAAAGGAAAATAAATGAGAATTACAAGAGCGTTGAAAGGTCTAAGCAACATGATCCTAAGGAAAGACTGGATGAGCTGGGATTTTTAGCCTGAAGAAGAGAAGATAGAGAAGCACATCAAAACAGCAGTTGTCCTTTAAAGAGTCAGGGAGCAGTCCCCTCATAATACCCACACTAGACACAACTGGAAGTGGTGGGCTTACACTGTAGCAAGGCAGATTTAAGACATAGACTAGGAGAAAAGGGACTGCAGTGGTGAAGACAGCAATGACAAAAACCTGGGGACCACCTGGAAGGCAGAGGCACCCTGGAGAAGGCAAGGAGACGGCACTGCGGCCACCCTGGGCACAAGTTCACACATTTGCCAGGTGTAGGAATGATCCCGTGTTGGGCTGGGGGAAGCTCCTAATATCGTCCTCCTGCTTTGATAGGAATCTCTTACTGAATTATTTATTTTTTGTCTCCTTGATGGAAGAAAGCACCTGGGAGCCTGCCTGTGCTCAGTAGATGCAGCTTCACTCTCCTTCACAGATGTCTTCCCATGCAACCCTTTCTTTCTCTGCCTGTGCCCTGACACTTTCTGTCTCTGGCATTCATCATCCAGAGTTAAAAATTCAAGGGTTGGTTTTGATTATCTTATTACCATGGTGACCAGGATGAGTTTCATGCCCATCTGCGCATGGCAAGATGCTGCAAACCTTTACTTCAGTGTAAACCAGGAGAATTGTTTTCTGTGTTTTTCTCCTCATAACTTAGTGCCACCTCTATGCAGGAGCTGGAGCTGCTGCACAATGCAGTTATCTATTAAGCACCAGGTTCTCAGGGAGCACCAGAAAGCCAGGATCTGCATGGATGTCTTTTTTTTACCAGATGGAGAGCAAGATTTCAGTTTGAACCAATGTTCCCTAAAAGCCCAAACAGTGCCAAATCCAGAGGATGAAAATATCTTTGTATTTAGGGTCCTGCAAAGGAGAACAGGTTGTCATATAAGGAAGCAGGTAAACCCAAATAGGGCTAAGGCTAAGAGTTTTGTTAAAGTACAGCAGAAATAAGAAAAGATTACTGAAAAAAGGGATGACAGAGATATTAAAGAAACAACAGACAGGATTGGCCTAAGATCTAGGTGATGTGTAGGACTTGGGAAACAACCTCCAAGCAGAGCTTAGAGCAAACACTTTAAGATCTAGTTGTCTCCATTTCATTATTGTTAATGGAATCTCCCATGTCCAAATGAAAGACTAATTAAAGTCTTACTTAAATATGCCTTGAGTCATTTCTGTGCATTTAAGTCTTAATTAATCTTTCTCAACTCTTTCTGTCACTTCCTTTGAAAGGAAGATGAGTTTAATTAAAGGAACTGTCAACTTTATTTTAGTCTTAAGAATTTTTTGGGGTAACTTTGAAAGGTTTGGTCATTATTGCAGTCTAAGATCTAGTAGATTAAATGTTCCTGTACCTTAAGGACATGTCAGTCCACCACTTGGAATACTTACATTGTGCTTAACTACAACATTTGGACTGACTTCAAGGCTTTGTTATGATAAGAAATACTAAGATTTTAATTCAAGCTGCATTCAGGAAAGATTTTTCATTTAACACATGCTATTTTTTTTAGTCTTCCAGACCAAGCCATGGAGTATGGACACTTACTTCAGCTGGATTTGACTTGGATAACATGAGCCCCTTCTCCAAAGAATGAGGATAACTGTGGTTGAGCTCATGTGGACAGGAGCACACGTAAGAGCATCCTCCTTTTCTGGTGTAACACCACTGAGTTTTATGCTGTTTATGCCATAGGCAAATTCATCCAACCAGCGGGCTGTGGGAATGATTCAGCAGGTGAGGGTAGCGTGCAGGTGTGCAATAATCCACCTCCAAAGAGGGGTGTGGAGCCTGACAAGGAAATGCAGCACTGTACTGCATCTGCGCTACAGTTTTGATGCTGTGTGAGGTGCTGAGGTCTGCGTCTTCAACCCCCCTCGCCCCTCACATCAGAAAACTGCTGGATTTCTGTGTAGGTTTGAAGTTGTGGTTTCATCAGTGCACTCTGGAAAGTTGCTGGCTCTGCTGCAGTGTCTGCAGTCTCATCATGCCAGGCAGACCTGAATAGGCAGAAGTGCAGTACCATAGAGGAGGGGATATATTTTTTCATGGCTAAGTAGCTGCCTGTCTGAACAAGATGCTTCGAGAGATGCAGCTGGAAAAAGAAAACTCCTTTTTACAGTAGCAGCTTCTTTCTCCCAGCTGCAAGGGAGAATTTCGGCAAGAGAGAGGAACCAGGCAGTCTCAGGGATAAAGTCATGGAGATCTGTGCAAAATGCACAAATGAAAAGTATTTGATGTTACTGACCGTCTGATCAGGAATTTGCTTCCACCAACTGCCTTCAAAGCCTGGGAAGTGCACGTACTCCCAGTCCTAGGTCCCTCAGGTCCTGCTCCCAGAGGAAATGGGGGATAAATCCCCAGCTCCGCAGGGCTACCCGTTCATTTCTTTTGGGCTCATTTCTGCCTCCATCAACTGGAAACATTTGTCATTTCCAGCTTTAGCCAAGCAAATTCCAATCCACTCTTGTTTACTTTTGATTGCTTTGTCCTTAATGTAGCATACAAGGATTTTATGTGCTTCAGTTTCATCAATGTAATTCTTTTGTTGCTATGGCAATCAGCTTCAATTTTCTTTTGTTCTGGCAATTGTATTTTTATAGTCTCCTGCTCTCGAAGAGATAAGCTGCCTTGTACATCACACAGACACTAAGTATTGCCTCTACGTAGACACAGCCAACCTTTGCTTTAAGATTTTGCTGCTGTTATTTGCAACAGTAGTTTACTGTTGCTGATGTCATTTTTATTCCTTTCTGTGGGCTCCATTTCAAATAAGCTGTTTGCTCAAATTTACTCATCTGTGCTACTGCTGAGGAAATGCAGCAGTGTAAGAGGTGCACTCCTGCTGGCACTTGGCAGCTGTGGAGAGCACACATTCAAGCCCTGGGCTTGACAACAGAGATGAGCGCAGTGGTTTCAGCAGAGCAAGGATCACCCCAAATTCTCTGCAGCCTGTCATTTAATATGCTGACAATAATGGAAGAAAGAATTGAGTGTTCAAGAAAATAATTCTTCAAATTTACCAATTCATCTGAAAGTTGAATTTTCCAAAATATCATAGGAAAAGATTTATGGGCACTCCATCACCTTGGGTCACAGAAAGAAACATTGCATCAGAGGTTCAAAGCTGTACCTTGCGATGGATAGCAGGGTGCGATGACAGGAGGGCTGCTGGGCAAACCTTGCCATGGGAGGAAGCCAACCCCCAGGCCAGGCAAGTCCAGCACCACTGGATGGTCCCGGTCCCCTCCAAGATGTTAGATAACCCGCTCTCATTAACTCTAGATGTCCGAGAAGGAATCCATCTTGAAATATTATCTGAATTTTCTGAAGTTTCCACATTTCTAACACAGATCTTATTCAGTAGTAGTCAAAGAAATGGAAAAGACATAGAAAGAGTAACAAGGTCTCCAATGAGGAAATACCAGTAACCAAAAAAGGCCCAGGTTTTCACACTGTTGTGAAATACTCTCAGGTCTTCTCTGTATAGACATATGTGTACCGAGACCCCACTTCCTATCCTAGGGAGAAAGTGGGAGAATCCAAGCACAGAGAGATTAAATGGCATGCCAAGGTCACACAGGGAAAATGTTGCAGGGATAGAAACTAAATTGAGATCTCCCAAGTCCCAACTGCCCCAAGTCAAATATACAAATGGCTAATCAGCACATTTTTGCAACCTGCTGATGCATTTGAAAATCTGTGCCTATTTTTTTCTCCCCTTAGAAAGCTTGTGCCATTCATTGTTAAGCTCTGGAAATGCTCCATACTAAAGTTATCAAGTCTGTCATCTCTTCAGCATGGTAAAACCAGCCTCCTCACTATCCTCTCCACCAGGCAGAGGGTGGAATAGGAGACAGAATTAACAAGGAATCATTCTGCCAATATGCCAAACTACGTATTACATTTGTCAGGCCATATGGCTTTCTGATCGTCCCTAATGAACATTAGGTAGCACTTAAAATTGGATAGCGTATTAAGGATCAGAATCTGAGAAATCACACTCACTTATCTCCGCAGCTTCCCTGTGGCACACTAAGGCTCTTCCCCGCTGACAGCCATGACTCCTACATGCACACAAACCACTGAAAATTTCATGGCATGACAAAGTGGACATAGGAATCAACGTTGGCTGGATTCGTCCCATTCCCAGCAATTTAGAGTGACAGGGTTTTATTATTTGATAAGCCGCGGTCATGTTATGCCAGAAGATGGCCGTTTATTGGAGTGAGATCCATTATAAATGACACGGAAGCATTTTTTTTTCCCCTACAAAAAATCTTGCAACCCAAATGCAGGGAATAAATCATGCAGTCCCTGGGGAGGCGATTTGCCTCAAACAGTCAGGCTCCCTAGGATCACCAGTCAGAAGCGGTTAGCATATGAGTAGCACTGCTGCGTGTGCCTGCTCCAGAAGAATATTCTCTGTTGCTCTGGGAGAGAAGGGGCTGCACCAGATGGCAATTAATTAGAAATGGAGCACTGAGAAGCTGATTGAAGATCTGATGAGTGGAGAATATTTTATTGATTTGACAGATTTAATTTTTTTTTAAATACATTTTTGTGCTTTGCAAAGTAGCTGCATTCTTCAACATCCAGGGACAGCGGAGGTGTAGTCCACTTTCTCAGACAAGACCTGAAATAACTGACATTAGTTAATAGCCAAGAGAACTGGACACTTTCAGATTGTAAGTTTCAGACCCCGCTCTAAGACAGCGACCTGAAGCCAATGCTGCTAGATCCCAAGTGGATTTATGCAGCTACTGATGTGTTCCAAAACCAGGAACGTGCTTTCTATGCTGAGTATACAAACGTGTCCACGGTCCCATTGCTGAAGGTCCCATACATTAGGAGTATTTAGAGAAATCTCTGTTTGAGAGCCCTCACCCTCTGGGTGAGGAGAGCTCTGGGTTAGATAGCTGTAGCATTTAAAGAAAGACTTTCTACGTGCATAACGTGGCAGCAATTTAGATGCCAAGGGAGTTTAAGTATTTCTGGATACTGGATGGCTCCTGAATGCATCTCAAATGGAAATGGAGAATCATAGCTCCCTGGCCATGAACTCACATGATGTGGGAATACAACCTGCAATGACTGGAGTTACTGGGAAAGGCTGCTTTTGTTCCTTTTCAGGAAATCCACATCCATCACTAACCGTCGCTGATGTTCTTCACTTGGAGTTGAGCAGATGAGTGACCACCTTTTCAGTGATGTCCATTCATTTTAGTGATTTAATCACAAGTGGCTGAGCTTCTATCTGTTCAAGCGAGACGATAACAGAAGTCTGAGATATAAACTCCCTTCCTACTCCTCCCCCCCAAAATTACTCCTATAAGTGGCTCAGTGCTTCAGAAAAGGAAACATTTCTCTTCATTGGTATTTATTTTCAGTTTAATACGAACTCATGAAAAAAAAGTGGGAAGACTCACTAGCCTGTACATTGTGCCTGCCTGTGTTGGGATGAAGTATTAACTCATTGCCCTGAAAATGCAGGTAAATCTCATTGCTCACTGGATAACATTTGTGCCTTAGTTCAACCTAGCACCAGCTTCTGAACCAGGTAGGAACTTTAATGACTATTTTGGAATCTTGTTTGAAAGATTGCTTTGTTTCTCTTTTCTTCATTGTTCCCTTCCCAAATAGGAATTGTCAGTTTTGGAACACTTTTTTCCCTGACAGAGAAACAAAGTTACTGATGAAGAAAAAATCTTCATGAAAGTTTTAGTGGAAAAATAATTTTCCAAACCTCTTGATATCTCCCATCCAAGACTTTTCACCCACACCTCTCCATCGTATTGAAAAAGAGAAGGCCAAATTTGAAGTTTCACTCGCTACTGTGCAATTATATTACCCAGACTTTGGTTCCAAGTGCAAACACCGTCATTTCTTTTTTATGATTTACTGCCAGGCTCTTTGCTTGTTTTTTTTTCTTAAGGTGGTTTAGGAGACTTTTGTAGTGATAATTACTCAATGTCATGTTAAGCTTTCATCCAATCACATTTGTAATATTTTAAGCTTGGTTCATCTTCCCAGTTATTGCACTACATTGATCTGTGGAAGCCAAGTACATTGCTTAAGTATTTTTGTCTCTCAATTCCCTGTAGAAAAGCCTCATATTTTAAAACCATTTCCTATGGCCTCGGGGAAGTAATGGATTTATAATAGTATGAGTACAAATGCACACAATCATTTAATAAGTGTATAACTATAAGCACAACTCATGCAGACTGTGGGTGTTGAAGGTACATCCTGACATGTAGCTACCTGCAATAGGTAGAAGGTGAGAGCAGCAACCACAGACAGCTCATGCAGCAGACACCGGCCTTTTCTCTGACCATGAATTTTTGTCAGATGGGTACTGATCTTTTCTGCAGCTCTTTGGTATGTGAAACTGTTCCCATCCCCATTTTTAAAGCAAAACAAACATTATCCACAGAACTCTACAGTAGCCATATGCACAATCCCAAGAGCCCCTGATCTGGGCTGCTGAACTGAGACTGTGACGCCGGGTCCCTTTCTCCTTCCATGTTCCCTCTGCGGATGCAAATGACTCGGCTGAAGCTCTCCGCTCTGTTGCTGTCTCTCCCTGCTGCCTTCACTGTTTGCACCCCTCCCAAGCACCTCTTTGTATCTAGTGGAGGCATCTAAATCAGGAAGCATAAGGGCACTACAGGGCACTTCAGGTTCATGCTCTGGTGATACCCCACTCAGCTCATTGACTATAAAAGGCAGCCTAGGGCAATTAGACTCCTTCCTTAGGTGTCTCAGTAACTGCTTGAAGTGAAGCAGCGTAGACCTAGTGATTTGGGAGCAATGACACAATGCAGTTAACCATCGTTCACCCAAAATCTATGTCACTGTTCAGCATGTTACTGAGTTCCAGTCTAAAAGAGGATGACTATCGTGCATGTGCTCCAGCACCAGAAACCACATGTCAATAGTCACCAAGGGAGTCCTCTGGAAGCTGCAGGCAGATCTACACCATTCAAGCAAGACGAGCTCCCTGTCCTGCAGTGGCTAAGATACAGATTTGAAAAAGCTTCAGGCGTAAAGTCCAGAAGAAATCTCCCAAAGTGGATGGGTGGACAACTGTCAAAAAGTCCCATGGAAAAATTTATAAACTCAAATTTTGACTAAAAAGTGATAATTTTTTCTTTGCAATGTTTTCTAGCTCTGCCTGTTTTTCTCAACCCACTTTTTAACTTTTTCCAAGTAGAATAGGCAAATCTCCAAACTGAATGTTTCTTCATTCAAATTTCGTTGGAGCAAAGGAATCGTGAGACTCTTTCTTGACAAGAAATCCGGCTCCTTCAGTGGTATTAATTCTTCTGCACGTCTTGGTGTGAGATCCAACTGAAATATGTTAAGTGTAATAGCACTAAACTTCAAGGATTAGCTCTCAGTTGGCAGTGAAGCATTATGTTCCTTGGTTAATTCATTCGTAACATCAGTATGTCTGAAACAAGAACAGAGAGAAGCATAATTACTTATGGCAATATTTGGTTGAAGTGAGACTCATTTGTGCTATACAGATTTTTTCTCTTTCTTTTGCAGTAGAACTTACATTGTGGTAGAAAGAAGAAAGAAGGAAGAAAGTGAAAGAGAGAAGAAAGGCTTTTTTGATATATGCCAATTGAAATATTTTCCAGAGAAAAGTAGTCAAAAATGCTTTTAAGTAGTTCTTGAAAGAGCAGCAGCTGTATCAGATATCCTACCTCTTAGAAATGACCAAGTTTTTTGTTGTTGTAGTTGGTTTTTTTCCTGTTTCCTACTGAATTGGAATTTTCCTGTAATTGCTTTAGCCATCCAGTCTTCAACTCTGCCAAGGTTTATATTAAAAATTAGGAGAGGAAGTGCTGCTCTGCTTCCTCAGGATTTGATGGAAATTTTGTTTTTAAACCAAATACACTCAGCAAAAAGCTTTAGATTGTTTTCTAGTTTCATCATTAAAAGCTTTGTGATTCTTCCACTGTAAACTGATTTTTACCCAGATGTAGCACTTTCTCCTCAGACGATGCACTGGCGTTAGAGCACTCTATCGAAGCAGTGAAACAATGATGTGTTCCTGTGTGGGTGATGATAGCAGAGGGATAGTTTTTAAATGAAAGAAACTGAAGGCCAAGGGATCAGCCACAGGGGAAGTTCAGTGATTACAAGGAAATACCCATCCTGGCTTTATTTCTTGGGTCTACCACTTGCCTTTGAAAAGGAGGAAAACGGAGATTTGCTCTAGGGGTCAGGTTTCCATCAAACGAAATGGAGCTGCAAAGCAGGCCCAGGTGCAGCAACATTTTTCAATACTGACTTTGTTGGGTTTTCCCACACACTTAAAGTAAATCTCTGCTCTGGTGCTTTTCTGGACTGATGCTGGACCAAACATTAATACTTGCCCGACAGCCCTATCAGTCAGCAACACGTGTTGTCTTATTTTTCACCTTTCTGTGCTGATTTCACTATTTACTCAGTCACACTTTCCCCACCAAAAAAAAAAAAAAAAAAGACAAGGAAAGTTGACTATTTCCATATATATAAATGTCTCCTAGTCGACACACGGTAACGAATATGCTGCTAACAGGGAACTTGCAAATATACCCACTGTGCTGATAACCATCTCTGGCATCTCTGCCTGTGTGACTGGACCTGTCTCTCATGAGCAACATTGCCGTGGGGGCAGCTGAATTTGGGTTGCAACCTCAGTCATCATGGGAAAGCTTTGTTCTGATGACAGGCGGCTGGGGACTCCTGAAGCCTCTGCCTGGTGTCTGGGTTGCAAAGACCATTAGCACTTGGTGCATGCCACAAAATGTCTCCCAGCACCCAATCCTTTCATCTTGCTCTGCATCGGTTAATAGCTGGAAAGAGAAGATGGAGATTTTGCCATGGCAGCCAAAGCGGAGAGGGGATCCTGAGCAGCCAGAAGAGGGGATGTTATCTGTGCAAGTGCTGTGCTTCCTCATTCCTTAGCATTTATTTGCAGCTCCCTGGTATCCAATAATTATTGTCCTGGAACATTTCCAAGAGCACTTTGCTGTGTGTGAAATTAAGCTAGACACATTCTGGATGGCACAGTCTCCTGGCTGGATGAATATTACTCGTTGCATCAGGTCTCTGGCAGAAATTCTGAACTCTTGTTAGAAACAAATTCTTGTTTCTAACACATCCTCTGCAACTTTGACTTGAGATTTGCCATTCCACCAAACTTTTCTGCAGGGCAGCTCATTTGCAAGAATATGGAAGAAAGTGAATTCCCAAAGATTGCAAGAAAAGTATATTCACCTAGGCCCTGATTTCAAAAAGCTCTTAAGCGTTGGCTTAAAGGTTTCAGGAGGATTTAAATATGTGTTCAATGTTGTCCTGCATAAGAACCACCTTATTTCGAAAACTTGTTCTTGAAACCTTTACAGTAGCATTTCTACAGCTCTTACTGCTCTTCATAATTGCAAGGAAAAGAAAGGGGGGTGAGGGAGAGGGAACACTGGGACATGGAATTTTATGGTGAGAAATATAAATAAATTATATCGTCCTGTACAATTAAAAAATGTTATTGCTAAATAATAAATAAATACTAAATAATACATATTTTTTTAAAAGGTTAACAGCTGATTTCTGTAGGGGAGCCATGAATTAAACATCATGCAAAACAATTAAACTCTGGGAAATAGGATTTCTGATATAGTGGTCAACAATTAAAAATGAATGTGTTATTCCACTCCAGGGAAAAGCAGTAAGATGTCATGCTTTCATGCTATGGGGAACAAACGTACCATGTGACTCCAGCTGGAAAGTTCTGCAAAATGTAAAGCAAATACACAATGAGTGGCAGAGATTTAATCTGAGACGCTGCTACACAAAAGATGCAGGCTACAGTCATTATTCCTGAAGGAGAGACACCACTGAGAGACACTCACTCCTCCCAGCAGCAACCTTCTAAATTCTCCACCTTCACTTACTTGCAAATACAATTCTTAACAGCATGGGCATCTTTACAAGCAAATCCTGATTCAGGTCCACCAACTGTGACAAGTTTGTCTAGAAATCGGTTGCTGGGAGTGTAACCAAAATGCAGCCTCCCTTCATAGACAACGTCTATAGCTAGAACACTACTGTAAGGAGCATGTTTAGCTAAGCACATGTAAGAGTTGATGTGTTTCCTTACAGCTGTCTCTGAGCACAGTATATTAAACACAATACTAAAAGCTGCTCTAACATGACCTTACAGCTTGTGAACTGAAGTTCATTTGCATGCAGCTATCTCCTTTCCTTTTTTCTCTGTGCTATACCTTCCCAGAAAGATGTGCTGGGGCACCATACATATTAAAACAAACAAAAGGCTATTGTTTAAGCCAAAGCCTAATATCTTCTGATCTGATCATTAATACTTTCATAACTCCATTTCTGCTGGAAGCACGCTGGAGAGATGTTCTGTTCATGAGTTCACTTCAGTGCCAACAACCCACCTGAATGTGTTGTCCTCTGCCTGCACCCGAGCTGCGTGAAGAGACAGCATCTATTATCGGTTGCCTCCCCGTGCCCATTGCTTGGGGAATTGTCTGAATTGTTTACCATGGCCAATGTGTATTTGAACAGATGGTAAATATCCCCATTCCTGCCAACAAGAGTCAAGAGATGCCACTAAAATCTATTTAGTACCAGCAAAAAAAAAAAATTTAAAAAAACCTAGCTGAGAATTTACTCAGGTCTGTTGCAGGTGAAATCTGTCAGCTAATGGGTAGTTTCAAAGTGCTTGTACTGAATGGTTCATTAGAAAACTTATCTCTGCCTCAGGTGCTTATAGGAAGAACCCCAGACGGGCACTTTTCTTCACTGATAAACAGGTTCTAGTTATATCCTGAAAGGAGTTTGATGTGTTGTAAGTGTAAGCTGAAAAGAAACACTGCATTTTCTATCTGCTTTATATCAGCAATGCACGCTATTATGGAAATTATTTTAGACTTGGCAGAGTTTTCCAGAGAGAAGCAATCAACATATAAAACTTCACAATGGTTTAGTTCACACAGCCATTTCTTTCAGCTCAGGCAACCTCATTTCTTTTCCCTCTCTACTCTGTAGGGCTTCATGGTTATCAAATACCAACCAGTGACTGAAAAATGTGTCACTGCTTTGCAACACATCCATTGGAGAGGCCAAGAAACTTTTCCAAGATCTTTCACGTCGGCATTGCTTGTGGCTTGATTACAGTGAGTCGCAGAGTTTTACAGAGCTGGCATCCTCAAGACATTAAACTTTCATATGAGGCAGTGTGAATAGTATATTCAAACACATTTGTTCTCTATAGGATAATCTGAAACACTTTAGCTCTCATCTCCCTCAGTCCTTGCTGCTGCATTGTTTCCACCCAGCTGGTTGTAAAATGGCTGTGGGGAACACGCGCCCTCCTCTTCTGTCATGTTATAGTGCTCATCTTTTACTTCCCAAGACAAAAATACAGGGTTGGCATATGCATCTTTACATCAGTGACCAACTCTTGCCTGTGGCGTTGTGACACCACACCTATCTACAACATCACTTCTTGAACTGCTTTCTGGCTTCATGTCCCGTATATGAATGATATGATGTCACCTGAAGCCATCTACTAGCCCTAGGTAGGAAGACACTGCTCCCCACTCTGTTCTGTTTTCCATGGTCATGCCAGGACTCTGAAGATGATTTTAAAGTGGAATCTTTAAAATCTGGAAAGTTATTTCTTTTGTTTTGGGGTGAACATCAGGTACCACATTCCCTTAGGTAACCAAGGGTGAAAGACTAATAAAAGACCCAGGACTGAAGGTTCTCCAAGAGCTGGAGTTGAACTCACCTCAGTTAGGGAAAAGATAAAACAACACCAAAATGAAATTATTCAACTAATTCGTCCTCTCTTTTTTTTTTTGGTCAGTCAAGGGAGTCTTGCTCTCCCAGTTGGAGTTTTAATCCCTTTTTCATCAGGATGTTGATTGCTGATACAGATATATAGATATAGTTTGCATCTACAGGTTTATGCTATGTGGGGCTGAGGAACCTATTTACAAAAGACTGGTGAGACAACAACAAATACTTTGTGAAAGGAACCATCCCCTCGACATGATGATCTGTGTCCCTCAAATGCCATTGAAGATTTGGACCATGAGTTTAAGCTACAGAGTGTGAGTCTGGTAGGGACAAATTGAAACCAACGAGTTCTGTGGTAATTCTGTCTCCATTAAAGAGCTGATGGATTTCACTACATCCTGGCAATGATGAAAAGAGCACTGGAGATCTCATATTTTGTGTCAGTGACTAATTTGCCACAAGGTAGCTACGACGTGGAAATAGCTCTTGCATGTTCTTATCCTTGGATAAACACAAAGCAACCTTTCCATTGGCCCAAATCCTCTAAGAAGGCTCAGACAGGTTCAAAATTTTTATTCCAACATTCAATATTCCATTTACCAGCCTAGGCCATATTTCTTAACTAATTATATTAAAGAAAAGATACTCATCACTCTATTGGAAGAATGGTTGAATGGATTTTGGGCCTGGACTGGTAGATTTTCATTCCAATTTTTAGGACTAGACTTACTGTCTTGACAGGGAGTAGGTGTAACATTTTTGTCTCATCATTCCGTATCCTGTTTTCTCCTGAATTGAATCTAGCATCTTACGTACTCATCCTGTGACTAACTATGAGAGCTTGGCCAAATTTCCCATCCATTGTCCAATTCTTAATTCGTACCTCTTTAGTGTACAGTGTAGGTACACCTGTTACTACACTAAGCAGAACATAGGTCTGGGACAGGCACTGGGATCATTAGTGTTTTCAATTCAAGCGTAAGTGGGACAGGGAAAAAGAGCTTCCTGTGAGGCCAGAACCTGGGCCAACAGTACTCTGTAGTCAAGTGGAGCTGCCTGGAAGTGGGTTTGAACAGCCCACTCTCAAAGCTGTGGTTTTAACAAGCTGAACCAGACCAATCCACCTCCAGAACAATCTCCTTTCCAGTTTTCTTTCAAAACAGGAAGTGATTCTGTAATTCAAATGAGAGCAGAAAACTGCTGTCGTGGTATCATGGGAATTTATGATGGGATTGTCTGCTCTGAAATGCACAGACTACGCAATGAGCTTGTACAGCATAGAGGGGTATGATGCAGTTCAGATGGGGTAAGGTGTGTGTGTGTGTCTGTGTGTGTGTGTTCATGTGTATGGAGTTCAAAGACATCAGTAAACCTTGCAAAAATTCAAAAAATGGGTGACACAAGCAAGTAACACTTGGTAGGAAGTGAAGTGCATGTGGTCTTCATGTTTATTTCCCTTAACGCAGGCACTTGGAATCATATCAAAGCGAGTTCAGTAAACAGCACTTCTGCTGGCAACTGTGCGTGGTGCCCTTCACCAGACGAGCTGTGCTTTTCCCTCTGGCTCTTCTGAACGCTTTCCAGTGCTCCCTGCAGAGCCATTTCCAAGCACTGCTAGAGTGCCCTTCCCTACATAGCAGGAATGGGATGGAACAAAAAGATACCTCAAGTCTTCTTTGCAGCCAGCCAAAGTCTCAGAGGAGCGCAACATGATTATAATGTTTAAACCTTCCAGAAAAAAAAAATCCACAGCCTTTTCAATGCTTTTATCCTATCCCAAACACTAGTGCTCAAATTCACAGAATTTCTAATACTGACATCTACCAACGAGGCCAAAAAGCTTCTCTTGGCCAACCTAGTTCTCAGATGAGATAGCCCAGAAACATTTCAGGTTTTATTGTGCAGCGCTCAAATTAACCAGCTCAAAACATACAGAGCTTTTGTGTGAAAGAAACCTAATAATTCAATAGAGTATTATATCGTATTTGCAGAAATGTCCATCAATTATTTGAATTACCATAGTTTTGGTAATGGGAATCCCATATACATTCCAGATCAACCACATATACAAAGGTGTTATGGAGAACATTGGTATCCTCAGTGTTGAGGTAGTAAAATCAGATAAGCTTTATTTGTCACTTGGTAAACCTCAGGTAGTTTTCAGGTCACACAGACAGAAGCTCAAACTCTTGGATAGTTGAAGTCAAAGGAATGAACTCTACCCTTAAAGTTTGATCCACCCTTGCACTGTTACAGTCGGAAAACAATGTTATGGCATGTGGCAGTAAGGGTTTAAAGTTGGAGAAATGGAGTAATCAGCTGGATCTACTGGCACAGTTGCTAAAAGCAAAGAGTTAGGCAGAACAACTCTTTACTGGTCATCTACATACACATATACAACTGTTATATCTCCCCCTCCCCATTTATCCTCATAAACACTGCAGGCATCTCAAATGTTCAATCTCCATGGCAGTTTGTGGACATTTCAACTCACTACTACAATTAATGCCAATAACACTAATAGAATAAGCCTAATTCTCTCAGGATAAATATTTGATGCCCAAGTCTGTAAGACTATGCTTACAAAGTCAAAATGTCCATATGCTGATTTTAGCTTTAAATGTCATAATTACACTGTTCCACACAAATTTTGAACCATTTGCTAAGGGTGGCTGAGTTTATCATCTTCAATTACCTCCCCTCATTGCTGGGAAGCCTTTACAATCAAAAGATAGGAATCTCTTATTTGCAGCTCTTTTCTTCCCAGTAGTTTAAAAAGGACCATAGGTGGCTCGTTCCTGAACTCAGCCGTCTAGACGTCTTTATGCTCTCTTTTCTCCTGCGTGAAAAATATATAAATATCTATTTACTTAACTTAGATAAATAAGTTCATATATAGGTTAATATGAGTATTTCGCTGGATATGAATGTTGTATGAACCTATTTACCCTTCTCCCAGTCTCTGCTATATATGAGAAAGGGTAGGACCTTTGAGAATAAATACAAGATTAATAGAAGTGGTTAAAAAAGAGATTGAATGAGAAAGAGTTATTTTCTCTCACGTCCAGCAGTTCCGTGAGGGTTTCTTAGCCCATGTACAGAGAATATTTAGATATTCCTGACAGAGGCTGCACCTGCATGTAAATCCAACTGCTTCTCTGCATGACTGTGTATAATGGATTTTTAGCAGCACTATAACAATTTCCTTACACGTTACTAGCCTGTGACCCAGGCTCATTTGGAGCCCTATCCTGCCTGCTTTTCTTTTGGTTTAAGCCTGCAGCAGACTTCTGTAACAGCCCTGATTTGTGCCAGATTAAACAAAAGCTGGCTCAGTAGCAGCCTCCTGCAAATGCTGTGCCCATGAGGTGCCTGAAAGCACACGGCTAAAACCAGTCCTGCAGTTTCACGCACAGCTATTGCTGTGGGCAAGTCCCACCCTAGGGAGTCACGGAGCAAAAGCACTAGAAATAACCTTCTAAATGCCTGAAGGGCAACACCTCACCCATCAGCTGTGTTTCCCCTAATCTGGATTTTGACCCTATTCATGCTGGGTTTCCTGACTTCCACCTGGGAAACCATGGATTATGTTGCAAGTAATTGGACCAAGTAATCAAAAGACCATTACTGAGAATAGTTCATGGAAGCCAGTGTTTATCAAAAAGCAATAAAAAGTGAGATGCAAAGAAAAACATGTTTACAATTAGAAATGCAGAATATAAAAACCCATTTTATACTTAAAAATATATATATCCCCAAGTTGACACCTCATTTGTTGTGATGTAAACTACCTGTCTCAGTGATGCCGATACAGATGAAGCTATTGAGGTAATTAAAAGTGCCTTCCATCACCCTGCCCGCGTGCTCATTTCCCTTGAAGGCACACGTATTCTAAGAGCTCTGATTAATTCAGCTTTTTAAAAATACTTAAGAATCTTTTAATAAAATAGCTTTTTGTAAGTGCTTTGCAACACTATTTCTGACAGGGACATAAATAAGCAAAGCAAAGAGGTGATTGAGTAGGAAACACTGGTCACAATGTCAGCCATCCCTCCTCCTCCCTTTGTACTCCCTACAGATTTTAAAGGTCAGGAAGATGTGGAACAATGCCCATGTCCTGAGAAGAATAAGTAAGGAAGGTTAAAAAAAAGTTTTGTTGCCAATGAACTTGAGGAGTTTTCTTCCTTTTGCTTCACAGAGCACTGAGCTGTCTGGGTTACGTGGGACTGAGTACTTTATGGTTAACATTTGCTGTGATTGGTTGAGCCACTGTATAAAACCAAAAGGAAAGTTCACCTTTAAGATATATATTTTTAGCAACTGACCCATATGGTACAAACTGCTGTCCAAAATGTATTTTTGTGGCAAGAGGCTTTAAAGAAAAGAGAAATTTTTCTTTGTTAAAAAAATTTCACTTTAAATGATAGGCAACATTTTCCAAGTGCGGGGCAACACCACTCTTCTCAAGTCCTGGGTGGAGTCCCCAGCAATTCTTTAAGTCCGAGAAATGCTTTTTCCTTCTGTCTTATCCCTGTACATATTTACTCTACATTGTAACATTTATTCCCATTTCTCTGTTCTTCATAGAGGAAATCTGGCATGTCAAACAAATACATTTTAAAGAGGGCTGGTTTTTTAATGGGAAAAAATCTTCAGTCAAGTGACATTGACCATAAGGGTTTCTATTTCCACAAATCTTAAAATGGAATAAAACTGTTGAACAATGGACTTTCTTTATGTATCTTTACAACAGCAAATACAATGAGGCTCTGAACAGATTTGTGGTTGTAGCTTAATTGTAAATAAAACACTGCCAATAAATACTGAGGAAGACCTACTACTCGCTTGCTGGTACTGCCTGGGCACAAGCTGGGTGAACCATGCTGCAAGTCCCAGGGAGCTGAAGTGACAGGAAGCCCCAGGAGCAGTTTGTATGCAGGAGATGACAACAACCTCCCAGGGGTTCCATGGTGGAGTGATGCTCACCCACGCATACCTCAGGGTCCCACAACCTAATGGCAACCTCCACAGGCCATGGTGCCTATCTTCCTTCGGCAGGGAGGGACTCAGGATGTCTGGTAGCCCTGTCCCAGCACAGAAACATAAAGCCAGGAGGCACCTTGAAAATGTCACCCTGACCATGACTAAGGGCCCGAGCTAACTCACCCTGAGAGATGTTTATCCAACTGTTCCTGGAGCCTCCGCAAACAATCCTACTGCTTCCTTTTGAACCTCAAAGACAGGGAAAACTGATTACTGCCTTGGTCCTCACAGCAGCTTCACATCATACCTCTCTGTCGTGGAAGCTGTGCTAAAACTGTTCAGAAGCTGTGTGTTGCTTAAGAGACGCATTTTGGCTGCCCCTTTTCTAGCATTTATATCTCTGTTACCCAGCGGGCATAGTGTACTCAGGTCTGCATCAGTCCTCCAGTTTGCCTTCCTACCAAGCTATCGGTCCCAAACTGCAGCTGTACTACCTGTCTGGACTGAAACTAATCCAAATGTTCTGTGCGTCAGTGTGGGGGCAGAATTGCCTTTGCTCAGCAGGCTGCAAATGCACTCTTCAGTCATTCAAAGCTCTGCCTACAGCCAGCTCTAATTTTACTCTATTTTGTTTATGCTGGAGTGGCTGGGCTGGCATTTTTTTCCTCCCCGCCACTTAATCTACCTTTGTCTTTCTAATGACATCTTCTAATAATATCTTCCATCCTGATTTATTTATAGCTACTGCCCTTTCGTTCAGGTATTACTACTGAAAGTGATCTAAAATTGAGTCCAATTACCATGGATGTGCTGGGGGTAAGTCACTTACTCGTAGGTTAAGTTTTAGATTTGAAATACTATTGAGATGGATGGATTTTCTGTGTTGTTCCTGCTCCTAGTCACACTGCAGTCTGGATGGGAAGGGAATGCAGTGGGGGGGGAGTAGTGTGGGTGTGTGCCAGCATTTCTTTCTGAAAGCTTATGATCCCAAAGGAAAAGTGACTGATAGATTACCTTTATTTGCCTGGCAGGTGGTACTTAGCATAGGGAAGTTGCATTGGACATGCTTGGTGCTTTCACGCTCCAATTGAAGGAAACAAATGGTCAACAAAAAGCACAGGGAGAAATCCATTCCAAAGATGCTTTAACATGCCATCTCAGTTTGCAAACACTGCTTGCTTATTTGTCTTTTTTTGAAACAACAAATCTCTTCGTGAGATGTTACAGCAATGTGACAGAACAAAGAGGCATCCTGCAACTTGGCAAGCAGTATCACTGGCAAAGCTCAGTGAAGGAGGTGATTCTGCAACACACTACAGCAAGCCGTGCGATGAGAGAGGGGGATACTCCGTGTCTCAGTTCCAGGCTACCAGTGTTGGAGATGAGAGCAAGGAAGCTTTGTATCCTATGGGTGGCTGAAGGACAACTGCATGCCTACAGCTCTACTAACTAAGGTAGGAGAGGGAATTCAACTTGGTCTCACATCCTGGGAGAAGCTAGTTTCTCCTTCTCCCGGCATTGTGCTCCATTTATCTTAGAGGTTTAAAAAAGGGGAGCATGAGGCCAGTAATTTCTCTTTCTGTCCCAACACAAACTCTAGTGAAACTAAAATTAAACATTTGTTTAACCTGATTTTGAGAACCTCCAGAGGTGCGTCTTCAACACTTACTCCAAGCTCTCAGTCTGTCTTTGTCCTTCCCACTGGAATGTTTTTGGTTTTATTTTTCCTCTCCAATACCTAGCTCCTATTACTTGACATTACTGGATGTTATTACCTAGGAAGTCAACACCTGGTCCTTATGTAGGAAGCAAAATCATGAGCAAAGCTGAGTGGAAGAAGTCATCTTGCTCCATCTTTTGAATTTCAGCATGAAATATTTGGCATGAAATGAAGATTTTTCTTTTCTTTTTTTTTTTTTTTTGCACACCGAATATATGGTATGCAGGCTACTGGAAAATTTGCTTACATATAAAAATACTCTTATTTATTGCATAGCAGCTTCATGTCTGCCAGGGTCAGTCAGAATGAATGAGACAACATCTTTCTATAGAGTTTTGGCACTGGAAGTAACAAAAAAAGCCCAGAATTCCCATGTGGTGAATCTTAGATTTTTGTTACCATGGGTGTTTAATTCCCTCTTGAAAACCAGTAACCAAAATAGTCCTTGCAGTGGGTTATACCAAAATCATTCTGTGTATGTAAAGTGTATAAGAAATTAAAACTCAAAAAAAGAAATCAAAACATTAGTGCTATAGATTGCTTGTCGACACTAAAGAGAAAACTGTGTGGGTGAAAAGCAGAGGAATAAGGAACCTGGAAGCTGGCAACACAAGGGAGGTCCCAGCACATGGAGAATACAGTGATAGGAAGGGTTTAACAGGAAAAAAGACAAGGAAAAATAGACTCCAAAACTTCAGGAATATGTTGGGCTGCCAAAACTCTAGTGAGAAGCAGCAACTGAATTCCAGCTTTACTGAAGAGTTTGGACTAAGTTAGCAAAGAGCCCATCAAATAATTCCAGTGGCTGTGAACAGATGTGAGGTGGGAATTAGATATCTTCAACTCAGCTTCAAGGAGACTAGAGGTCTTCTGGCAGTATTCATAAGATGAGAGCAAAAGCAGAGAGAGACTTATGTATGGGTTCTACTATGGCCAACCATGAGAAGCAGCAGGAGACACTGCCAGGGTACGACTGCTGCTACAACAAGAAATGCAGTGATCAGCTTGTAACGGTGGTTTATCCAGGGGCCAGTTCACCAAAAGATGGGTGGCTGGTGCTGGAGCTCAGGATCAGCTCTTAGGCTGCCATAGATCTTCATTCCTCCTTCTCAGTGCACTCCCCCCTGCAAGAGCCTGCACCCCCAGGGCCCCATTTGGTCCCTGCTCTGAGTCCATCAGTGGTAGAGAAGGGCTGCCTGCTCCAGTGGTGAAAAGCAGAGCCAGCTGAGGAAATCTCCTCAGAGCCCTGCTCGCAATGGTGACAGTCATCATGCACCAACTGGGACTTTGCCTTTCTCTCCCCTCCCTTCCCTGGTCCCTCTTCTCTTCCCTCTTCCCTCCAAGTTACTGCCAGTCATTCGAGGCAAGCATTTTATTTTCATTTACAACATGGATCCTTCTTTTCCTCATTTCTGTGATTTTCAGTGTGACAAAATGACACTTCTGACAAAAAAGCCTTCCTCTCCCCCCACCTCCCCTCGTTCTGTGGATGTTTTCTTAGCCAATTATTGTAACATCATGTACCATTTAGGTTTGAGAGGCTGGCGTGACTCCTGAAGGAGACAGAATGTGCTTCTGGGAAGGAAGGGGTGGGGGTGATGGAGAGGACCATGAGGAGGCTCCAAACTGCCTGAATTACTCATCAGGAGGGTGGCAACAGAGAAGCCTGGAATATCTTTCTTCTCTGTCTCCTTCCTCACAGAGATCTCTGACACACTGCTGTCAATACGCCATGGAGCCATTGTGTATGTGTGTGTGTGATGAGAAGAGGGACAAAGTTCTGTTGAAACGCTATCAAGTGGATATTATGGATGTGTCTATCAGGCTCTCTGAAGATCCCTTCACATAATTAACAGGTAGGAACAATGCAAAATACTAGCTGGAGAGGGATTGCTCTTACCCTTTGAACACTCATCTCAAAAAGATAGTCAAGTTTTCAAGATCAAAATAAATAACTTGTGGAAAAAAAAAGAAAAACCCCCACAAACACAATGTTTTTTCACATCCCCCTCCTTCCAGTTACATTCTTCTGTCAATTTGAAAATCTTTGTGCTAGAAATGCTGCTGAGTCACATGGAATAACATGCACAACATACTAGAAATTGCAGCCAAATTTCAAACCTAACTGTTCCACCTGAATTCTGAAGGGATTTGGTTAGTTTTCTTTGATTTTTCCCCAGACCTCAGTTCCATTCAGTTTTAGCTTGCTCTGGGAAAAGCATCTTCAGCTTGCCCTCAGAACCTACTGCCCTATAATATTTTATCTTCAGATTGTGTTCCTGGATTTTGAGTCTTTCAAATTCACAAGGGTTAGAAATGTTCTTCCCCTGCTTTATGTTAGAACTACTTGTCTAACATAATATTACAATTCTATAGACTGATGCATTAAGATGTATTAATGGTGATAAAATTATGGGGCTCATCACTGCAAACATGCAGAAAAAAAGTCTGATTTCTTAGAGCATCTTTTCGCCTGAAAAAAAAACCCAAATCAGTATAAGAGCAGCACTGGGTCATCACCTCCCAACTTTAGGCATAACAACAGTAGTGGGATTTTAGCAGCACTGTCTTGCATGTCACAGATTGTTCAATGATCCCAATCTTCATGGAAGTTTCCCTGTAAGCAATACTGCCTTTAGCCCATCTGACAGCTGCCTGAATGCAGCCCTGTCTACAAGGCTCTTAGCACTTCTACTGCAGAGCTTCCCATTACTCTTTTCTTTCGATTAGCTTACAATGGACTACTGAGTGAAAAGCCTGAAGGACTCTGTGCTATTGTGTAGGAAGGAGCTTTAAAAAAGCAAATGCTGGCATGTGAGAAGACATCACAGGCTGTACTACAGTGGCATCAGCCTGTTGCACTGCTACCAGTTCCTAATATCAACTCATCAAATACTCAGCTGCTGTCTACTGTTTTGAAATGACAAAGGATTTTCTGCTTGGTGTGTGAACCTTGAGAGCAATCTTGCTTCAAATGCAGTGGGAATGCCCTGGCCCCTTGCACTGGTACAGGGAAATGAAGTTGGGAAGCAGCTGTGTGCCTCTCTAGCTCTGAAATGAGAAGGATGCTGAGCAGGGATGTGTACAACATTTTAAGGGGGGGAAAAACAGTGAAGGAGAAAAGAGACACTTTTCTGACGGCTTAGCAAAAGAGGAAGGACGAGAAGTTAATCTTCACTTGTGTGGCTTACGAGAGATATAGCTTCAGCCCAAGGCAGTTTGTTTCATTAAAACCAAAGAAAATAATTAACAATGCTGGCCAAACTTTGCTACAAAATCCAACAGAAGATTTTTGTCTTCTTATCATGTGACATTCAATGAACAGACCGGAACAAAAAAATTAAGGAAGCTCTCCCTTTCTGCATTATTTTTGGCTTTCTGAAGGGGATTTAAAGCCAATTTTTAAATATATATATAGATTAGCTTAGTTTTTCTGTGCACAATGTTGGGAATCTGTCAACAGGAATGGATGCCGTGGCCTTTGCTCCCAGGTCTTTGAAATCACAGTCGGTGAGACTATAGAAGAGCCTGGGTGGCTCTGACACTTCTTTCATTACCACTGCAAAAGAAAATAGATGTTGTGTAAACTAGAAGCTTGTGGGTGCTAATGGCAGATTTTCACATAGGATAAACATATGTTTGGTTTGCTCAGAGCAAGTGAATTTCCCATTTCATTACAAAAAAATAAAAGCCTTATTTTAACTGATGGAAATTTCACTCTAGAACGCTCTGGTAATTACTTGCAAAATTCAGGTCTCTGCCCTTGAATGTACAAGAGGGTGATGAGAAGAACTACATAAATTCTGGCTACCTCCTAATATTACTATCAATCTTGAAAATACCTGAAGCATCCAAGTTTTCTGCCTTTTGTGGATTATGAGTCAATGTCAAATTTGAAGATTGCTGAAAAATAAGACATGAATAAAACTTGAAAGAGTCAGTGCTTGGTTGGAGAACAGAGCAAGGGAAGTTTGGATGTGGATTCCACTTATTTTTGTGCTGGACATAAAACCTAGTTCACAAATCTCAGGAGAACACCATCTGCCCCCCACCCCCTCACCCCCCCCTTTCTCTTTTTTCAAAGAAATCTTGATGTTTAACCTTCAAACTGCATTACAGCAACTCTTCTCCCATACCAGCATTTTGGTTCCTGCACTTTGAGCCAACCCAAAACTGCACAAGTGAAAGGGGGAAAACAAAGAGTGTAGGAAAAATTATTGTTATTTGCTTTCTTCTCCAGGGTTTGGTCTGTGCTGAAAATTATGGAGGATCTTTGTTCCACAGAAAAGGGTGACAGTTTCTCTCTGGGTACCTTACACATTTTCAAATCATGTCCCAGTTGTTCCCTGCATTTCCTAGCTAGTCTGCTTTTAGAAAAAGATTGAAAAGCCTGTACAACTTGATGGTTATTTTTGAGAACAGAGTGAAATGGTTACTAAAGCTGCATTCAGTGTTTCACCCTGGTCTGAGTCTGCTCATATGAATGAGTAATGTGGCTCAAACCTCCAAATTATTGTTTCAAATTCTACAAACTCAGGCAGACAACAGGATCCAACGATTTCAGTACCTCAAACCCTTGAGACTCCAGCCCTGAGATAAACCTGGATCCACAAAGACCTTGCTACAACTTTTAACAAACACTCCATATTATCTTTTGGCCTAAGCTTGACTTAAAAATTCACACATGCATAAAGCAAGAGCCATTTAAGTGTGATATGATGCAAAACCAGAACTTTTCTATTCATATGGCAGTATTCAAAGCTTTTTTTATATCTGTGCAATTGGAAGCAGCAGAAAATGAGAGTCGGGTCATAAATAAGGTGAAAGTAAGGGTAGACTAGAGGGATTTGATGCTATACCTAAAGCAGGATTTCATTTCAGGGACTGACAGCCTGAAATTCTTGTGCCAATGTTTTTCCCCTCCACAATTTTTTTAATGTGGTTTCTCACCACAGGAGTTTTGTGACACACAGCAGAAACAGTGCGACTGCCAGATTCAGCATGACACAAAACCAGCAGTGAATCAAACATCAACACATTCTTGCATCCCTTCTCCGTGACTTGGCACATGGTCACACAGAAGGCATCTAGCTTCGGCCACTTAGTGCTTTTGCTGCATTCATCGTTTCTTGGCGTCGATTCCACATTCAGTTTTTCTCTCTCCCTCCATCTTCCCACAACTTATCCCCTTTGTGCGCAGGCAATTCTAAGTTTTGGCAACATGCCTGCCTCCTCTAGTTCTCCCCTCTTGGAGTATTAATGAATTGGAGGTACCGTTGGCTATTGCTTTGTTGCTGGAAGAGGCATCCGTAATGCCAAGAACTAATTTTGGGGAAAATTGAATTGATTTTAAAACAACAACAATAAAACCTGAAATGCACTTTAAATATTTTTAGACAACTGTGGAGACTTGGTAGTGATGTTAAAGCCTGGGGATAAGTAAAAGGCAGAACAGAATGGAAGTGGGACCTGACTTAATGATGACAAAGCTTATGTAAGGAATTACTTGAGTCGTGAAAACATTCAAGAAGACCAAAGAAAATAAGGAGCCCCTCCTAGTTACCATTTTTACAATTTTCTTTTAGGAAGCAATACCTAGTTTTGCCATACGGTCAGCTCACGACACACGTCACCACAGATCTCCTACTATCTTTTCCCTCATGATACACATTTTCTGGTTAAACAGTGCTTTCCCTCCTGCTGGTATAAACCTGTTACTGAAGTAGTGGAGCACGTTTGTAGGGCCAGTGATAAGTGAGAGTGGCATTAAAATAAAAGCTATACAAAGGTAACTATGTGAACATGAGGCCCTTCAGTAGTAATTCCTAAATGATAGATCAAGGAGAAAGATAGATGTGGGAATAAACTGCAAAGAAGTAAAATAAGGTTATCATAGCTGAATTGGGAAATAGCCCTAGAGGATAGCTAGGTGAAAGGGAAGAAGGTGGGATACTACATTTGAAGGACAAATTAGGGAAGACTGGATTCAATATTAGAGCTGAGCTAGTTTATGTTAGCTTGGCACAGCAAGAAGTTGGGTCTTGCAATGTGATTATTGATCTCTTCCTTTCATGCTGCTCAGTGCTGAAATGCCCTGAATACAAATGGGGGCTTTTAATGGATTCCAGCTATTTTAAAGAAAAGTTTTAAATGTATGGTCACTTCTGAGCCACCCACTTGACCACCCTGTGAGACCAATACCTGCAGGCAAAAAAAAAAAAAGAGAAAAGAAAAAAGAAAAAAAAACAAAATAGAAATTAAGGAAGAAAGACAGATTTCTGTGCTTGGCATTTGCTTTTATTCTGACAATACCATGTGCCCAGATCCCCAGATCCTGTTCATGAGTGATGGAAAAGAAAATGCCTGATGGATTCTGACATGGAGGGACCATCTGGTCAGGGTCTGAACTCAGAGTTGTAAAGGCCACATGGGAAAGGGAAATTCAAATATGATGCACTCCTGCCATTGCCACATACAGAGAATGACTTGCAAGACAAAAGGCAGCGACAGCTCCAACAAAGATGTTTGCATAGCAGAACACTGGGAGTAGCCAGTTGTGGAAAATTTGGGGTGAAAAGGATTGAGCCACTAGGCTCGCACAAATTCAGCTTCAAGATGCTCTTCAGATCAAATATATGATTTTGAACATGTAGTTTGTTATTATCATTCCATATGGGTACTGCGATAGTCCTGAGACACCCTGTGCACCAAGAGCTGCATGGATTAATAAGGAAGCAATGCTCTCTGTTGCACCATCTGCTGAAAGGCAAAAAGGGTATCAGTATATCAAAATGAGACAGAAGTCTGTGACAGGTAAAACCCTCAGCCCCAGTCACTGACTAAATCACTAGAAAGAAAACCAGCTGCATCTGAGTTGATCCAAAGGCTCCCCTATTTGAAAGCCATTTTGGTTACCCCCTTGCTGAATCTAATATCCTCATCATTCTCTCTTGTCTCTAGTGATAGAGACTCCGTTACACTGATGCACAGTTGGCATCATCATTTTTCTCTGGAAAGACTTAACAAAAACACTCATCCTTTGCTCTCCATTTCCTGCTATAAAGTAGAGCTAACACTGCTTGCCCTTCTGACTTCCTTTCTCATATCCATTTTCTTTTCAGTTCTTCAGGGCAAAGATTCCCTCCTTTTATGTCTTCTGCAGCATTAAAACATAAGCTAATAGCTAGTCTTGGCAGAAAATGTGGCTTAAATGAAGAAAACAGTAGTTATCCTCTTTCGGAAAGTGGAGCAGGAGGGATTTTGCTATTTTGCCACGTTTCAATAAAAAGGCTTGAGTACTAAATGTAAACTTTCCAGGTCTTGAAGTACCAGCCACTACCATTACACTTACCAGCCACTACCATTACACTTACCAGACCAGGCTGGGAACACAAAGTATTTTTGCAATCAAAGTCCTAACCTGGTATTCTTCCCCCCTTTCAAAAGCATTGTGTGTTTGCCATTCTCATGGAGAAACCAGTTTGTGACCTTGTTTCTTGGATTACTCTTCTTCCTGAAGAAGTGGCTAAAATAGTTCAGAGAACAATTTTTTTTTTTTTTTTTGGCATGATTTCTGCTCCTTTGGGAAAGCAAATGCCTGGACATTACTTCAGTGCAGGCACTAATAATAGCTGAATGAGTGTCTGACCATACATGCACTGTAACATAATGAAGAACTGGCTGACACAAGATTATTTTGGGGAATTCTATATTTTAAGACTTCAAAAAAGATTATCAGCTCTTAACAAGTTACCGCTTCCAAACTGGCCCATTTCCTATATTTTCGTTGAATATAGAATGGAAAAAAAACCCTGGAAATACGAGCAAAAGCTTTGTTTGCAGTAAGATCAGTCACATCATAAAATAAACTCATAAAAAGGAGTGACAGGAACCATAAATCTCAATCACTTTATAGAAAATAAAGCAAAGCTGACCCAGACGAGGCAGTTATCACAGAGGGTGACATCACTGAGCACACAGGAAATGCAGAATTCTTTGCAGAAATGCTGATTTCAGTAAATATTATGATTCTCTGCAGTTCAAAGTGTTTGGAAAACTTTTAGCCTAGCTCAAAGAGTCAGTGGCAGGGGCAGGAGAGGATAAATGAATAGGAAATTGATTTTTTTTTTTTTCCTTTTGGATAGCAATTAAAAACCAGAGTACTAGGCTGAAACCATCTCTGAGAATTCATATCCCAGCTGAACCGGTACAACTTTTGGACATAAAGAATTCAGTACAACCACAGCTCAACAAAGTACCACACAACATCATCAGTTCTTGAATTTTGTTTGTCCATTAATCTACCTGGTTCAACTACAGGCCACTAACTGCACCTCTTGACCCACTATTTGAGTATCTGGCCCTAACATTCACTAATGACGTGTATGTTCCTTATCCACATCACCAAAAGGCACTATTCCATCCCAATTTATTTCTTCAGCCTCAACACTTGGGTGACTTGGGATGGTAAACATATTGTTTCCAGTTTGTTGAGACTCCTAAACTGAGTGGAAAGCTCAGTGGTTGAATATCTGGCCACATTAAATCCTGTAAACCATTGCTGTCAGCTCTTTAGAGAAACTGGAACATCCATGGGTTGAAATAAGGGAGGCCTTCAGAAAAGGACTGAAAACTGGGGCCTTTTGCACTTAAATTCCCAGCATTTGTTCATTATTCTTTCTTGCCACAGACAAATTATTTATAGGTACCATGGGGGGTTTTTTTAGTGCATAAGAAGTTATCTCTCTCTCTTGCTAACTGTTCTGCTATTCACCCTTGATGAACGTCCTCTGATGTTTCTCTTTTTATTTTGCCTGCTGTTTATTTACAAATATAGATTTGTTTCTCTCCCCTTCTGAGTAACCTTCGGAGCAAAGCTTTCAGTAAGGAATGGATAGCCTGAGGTGGCTGAGCATACAGTCTTTTCTTCTCTGCTTCTCTAGTTGGAAGGCTGCAAAGAGGAAAGAACAGACTAAAGTTCAACTCTGTTTACACAGCCTAAATCTGGTATTGTTTACCAACATGTCTTCTGAAGTCATCCAGAAGTCTTCTGAAGTCATGCCTACATTTGGGATGGGGCTGCCAGAAGAAAAGTAATGCTGAGATGACAAGAATAACAAGGAGAACAAGGAAAAGGAGAAGGTAATGACAGCAGAAGAATATAGAATGCAAAAATTTCCATCGAAGGTTTAATTATTGGTTTACAAGACAAAATACTTTTCTACCTGGAGACACAGAATGGCCACTGAGATAAGCAGACACCAGCAGAGATAAATCCAATAAAGGTAAGTTGTTGGGCCTCAGAATTTGCTAGATATTCTCCTGTAAATTACAGGTTCTTTTTCAAACACTCCGACAGAGGCAGGACAGCATGGAACTATACATTTCTTGTCTCAGAAACTCTGCAAGCACATGGGAAGAGGTTGTAAGAGGAAATCAGAGTGGTAACATGTTAAAGAGGATGAACAAATAATATAACTGTTGCTTATGGTAAGAGTAGAAGACATTTGTAAATCTAAAGAACGAGAAAGGGAGGAATTAACCAAAGCCATAGATGAATTCACACCCACAAGCACACACACTAGATCAACTCCTGGAAGAAATATCCAGAGATTACTAAGCATAAAGATATACTCATGGCTTATAATGACCCCGAGCTATAAATTTCTGGAAGCTGGGAGGAGCACTGCTGTATGCTTGCCTTGCTCTTCCACTGTTTTCCTAGCAGGCTCCCTTGCTGCTCGACAGTCTACTTGACTAGTTGGAGCTTCAGTCTTATACTATGTTATGTTCTTGACTAGGGGAAATAGAGAAGGGAGTTCATAATTCAGCTAAAGGTGTCACTTACATGAAAATACTATAACCAAAAAATGTCATTTCTAATACTGAACTGTGAAATACATTTGCACTGGAATGTGTGCCACTGTATGTGTGCAGTAGAGATTTCTTGGCACAGGTCCCTGAGCTGGAATCTAATACCAATATACTTTTACACTGCACCTATACTTTTACACTTTTACATTATAGCTATTTCTAGAACGGGTAGGTAAGCAAAAAAACCAATATTAATGTGATTGTTCTGGGTATCCCCATTACTGTTGATAAAAGAATCTTAAATGCATGGAAGGAAGGAAAAAATAGACCCTTATGTTGTTGGGTATTGGAGCTGAACAAATTATTTACAATGAATAATTTATCTGACTAAATTAGATGCTTTCTGCTTGCTGAAGACTAATGTTTCCTCTAATATATATGTATTTGAATATTTGAATGTCAGACAACTCCTCTGAGTGTACGGTATCCGTGAGTTGGTGGTGAGCAGCTCTCTGACAGTAACAGGTTTTATTGGCTGAGCTCTGTACTAGGCCAGCACAGCTTGGCTGAAGGATAGAAGTCTTCCCATCCACATCCACAGGGGACTTCTTTGGGCCAGCAGGTAGGATGTGAGTGGGGAAGCGTTCTGTGTGGCACTGTGTCTGTTCTGGCTGGCTGAGTCTTCAAAGCACTTCCAGCTTGCATATGTATAATTCAAGTCCTGTGAATACCAGCTGTGACAGTCTGGGTTACTATTTGCAAAGAATCATATTTTACTGGGAAATGACGAGCTATTTTGATCCATCTGTACATTTTGACATATTGCCAAGTGAAGAATTGGGGCTCGTCAGAAACGTAAATAAAAGGTCTGGGCCAAGGCTCAATATTAGCAGGTATTTGAGGCAGTTTAATTAACTACATGATTAGCTCCAATGATAATGTCCAGAAGCGATTGGAGAACCAAACTCTGAGACGGGACTTACTCTGTAACTCCTGTCAGCATGCTAGCCCTTTCCCAGAAGATGTGGAAAGAGACAGTCTGTCCCTGAACACAGCAGCAGAGCAGTGGAGACGAAGGGCAACGTGCAAGGGTTGCAGGGAGCCCGCGGGTCGCGTCAGTGCACTAGAGCTGTCTAGCAGCTCAGGCATTTCATGCACACATTGGCTGAGAATTTCTCACCGGGGGAGGGGAGGAAGAGTGAGTGAGGGATGTGATGAAGGACGGTGACTCAGGCTGCCATATTTGGGGTGGAGGCAGAAGCAAAGACATGAGTCACCCATCAAGCCAGTCAGGAAGGGCCAGCTTTCTAGCCAGAAGATTAATTTGAGACTGGCTGATTTCCAAGAGGAAATCAGATGGAGGGATGCAGGAGGCAGTGTTTCAGGAAGAGAGATGTTTCAGAGCATGTGAGATGAGAGAGATTAGCCAGAAGGATCCAAGATAAATGAAGATAGAGGTTATTTTGGAGAGGGAAGGGAAATAGAAGGATGTACAGCCCCTTTCACTCTCCCCCTAGTAAAGCTACTTATGGATTGGGAATATAAAATTCAGTTTGCTGTGTTTGTAATTTCTTCTTCCCCTCACATGATGCTGCTGAGGGACCTGTTTAAGTACCTACTTTTATGACCATCCAAGAGAGAGAAGCAACCTTAGGGGAGGATTTTCTGGAACATTGACTTCATGTGGGGGTACAAAACATACTGTTACCACAAGATCAAACAAGTGAGGCAGGCAGACTGCAAATGTGTGCATGCTAAGGTGATCCATGCTGGTGGGCAATGCAGATGCCGAATGCAGGCATGAATCAGCCACTCACCAGCACATTTGCAGTGCTGTGTCCCTCAGAAATGGGGCCACCAGCCTCACTGGAGCTAGTGGCTCCTGCCGCAGCACAGAATGGAGATGCAAAGAGAAAGTTTAGTTAGAAGTAACCATGCTTAATGCTCTTTTTGTCTCTCTTAACTAGACTCTCGTTTCATGAACGCTACACTGGACTGATTTACTCTAAGGTTATTCCAATGATCTTCTCCCTCTTACAGGAGGCACAAAATACGAGGCTGAAGCTAAGCCTAGCTCTGGTTCCCATCAGAAGACAAAGTAGGAGGTTCCATCAGCAACACTCCCACTATCATCAAGTTGCAGCAGGGAAAAGGTGGTGTAGTATGATTATGTTACCATGACCTAGATCAAGGGAGAGGAGCAAATAGGAGGAAATCTGCCACAACCTTGAGAAAGTCATTTATGCTGTCTGCATCCACATTTCCTCATCTACAAAGCAGCATTTATGAATTTTCCCTACTTCATAAGGATATTTTGAAGGTGTAGTTCATCTGAAGACAGTGACTTGAATAGGAGTGTGTTTTCACCCTGTCAAACATTATAATTTGCTATAAACTGCAGTTTTCAGAGTTTTAAAATCTTGCTCACAATACATTGACTGAAAATCTGATTAAGTATGCAGTGAAGAGTGCAGCGACTTCTGTTCGGAGCATGTTTTCATTGGAACATCAGAACTATTATAGCTGTCTAAATAATATACAAGCTTGACATATATGGTATCATTAAGGATTTACATCTTGAGATCGTAATGGTTCGAGAGGACATGTTTTCTGGACTCTCCTGTCAATAACATTGCACTGAAAAAAAATTCCCTGGTGACTTGTTTATATTTGTTAATACAGATTTTAAAAGATCCAGAAGCACTGGCCAAAGTAATTTCATTGCTTGACATCAAGAGGTTGCCTCCATTTTTTTAATAGTCCAAATGGCATGATTCGCTCATCAGGACAGATGACTACAAAAATTCTCCCTACAGACAGATTAATATTTCCTTTAACCAGGTGCTTTTGGGCTTTTATTTACATCTGAAACAGGCCATGGTGGGAGTCACAAGTACTGCAAAGTGAGTATGCTAATCATTAACGACAAGCAGCCTTCAGCAGCTGTGACCAGTTGACAAGGTCTATGGTATTTCCCCCAACGCCCTGGGTCTGTAACTGGAGTGAGTCTAAGCAATGGAGCAGAGAGAAAGGGTAAGATATTTCAGGGTGTTTAAAACTACTCCTGGATCCCATCCCTAGTTGAAATGCAGTCCAGCAGATGGAAATTCAACAAGAATTGACTGATGACCCCTGCCCAGTCGACCACGTATTATCAGTCTCTGACACAAGCAGATTGCAAGACATTTCCATCTGTCTCCATTCAGCTCCTGCCTTTGCTGTTATGCTGGCCTGCATAATAGATATTTTATTTGCAGCTCTCCAAACTGAGGTATCAAGACATGCCAACTAGCACCCTTTCGCCGTGATGATGCTTGTTGCATCTTCTCTCCCTTGGCTCCCTGACCTCTGTCCCGTTGCAAAGGGGTGGCTGAGCCCTCTGAGGCTGACCACACCCCACAGAAGTGGTCTCTCATCTCAAGCCTCTTGCTACTTTCAGTGGTCCCCTGGAAAGGTGCCCTCTGGGACAACATGCTTTCAAAGCAGCCCCTGTTTCTGATCCTCTCCTAGGAGCCACCCATGAGCAGGTTGTTGTAACACCTTGTTGATCTCACTTGCGTAGGGCCCAAGGGTTTTTCCTACTCTAGGGAGCATCATTCAAGAGATTAATCTGCTGTGACACAGATCTTGTTCAATAATAGCTAAAAAAACATGGCAGAAAGTGGGAGAAAGAGAAAGAATAGCCTGACTTGTCATTTTTCTTTCATGGAATTTCTTAATTCCACTCTAACATACATATTACATTGAGGGGTGATCTAGTTTCCCCTTCAACTTTTGGGTGTCTGAACACATAGCGAACACAGGAAGCAAGTGTTTCTTTCTTCTCTCACTCTCTCCCAGCTCTCCCCACTCCCTCTCACAGTATTTAAAAGGCCTGATATGCTTATACAGGGGGAAAAAATCATGGCATATGATATGAAGCTGCAGAATCTTTCCATGAAACATATTTTTATCTGATCTTTTTCCATGGCAGCAATTTTGAAGCTAAATTGAACTGTAATGCATAGCTACAAAACTGTTTCTCTTTTTAAAGCTCCTCATAGTGCTCTACATTCATCAGCACCCTGGGCTGGTACAGGTCAGGGACTGCCAGAAGAGAAACAAAACCTGCTGGCAGGTGTCCAGGCTCACCCCAAGGTGGGAGATCAACAGTCGGGAAATAAATGTGCCCAGCTCTCATGGATTTCCAGAACCTGAGGTCAACTTTAATGCTCACTGCCACACGTATGTAAAGATGATTTAGAATAAGAGAAGAAGCAGTTGCAAGTCAGGGTTGCTGCATGCATTTGCATGGTTACATCTGGATGGAAACTGGCTTCTCTGGATGTAAGAGTGATATCTGCACGAAGAGTGGCCTTTCTATAGTATCCTCTGCTAGTGCAGCTGCCCCAGACACAGAACATAAGCAGAAAAGCCATAAGGAGATCTTTCCAACTGAGGTTCTAGGCTGTAGGACAAAATTATCCACATCCCAGTCCCTATACTGGTGACAGGTTTCCATGGAGCTGGGCTGCAGCTGCCTTGACTCTTGTTGCTAGAATTAGGCACCTGCTTGCCTGCAATATGCTGCAGCTCACAAGTGAATTGAGGGTGGGTCCGTTTGTCTCCAAAAAGGCACTAGGCTGACATTAGACAATCGACAAGACTGAGCTTTATCTGTCTCCTCTGCAAACAGCAGAGGCTGTTCCACTTCAGAGAGTCTCCCACCACCAATGCAGAGCACAGAGCCAAGTTGGTTTTCTCTTCCCTGTCTCAACCTAAGCACACAGAGCTCACCCCAGCCGTGGGCAGGGTGCCAGTACGATGGCCCCAACCCTCCTCAGAGTTAAGCTTTTCAGCAGGCAGACTGCCATAAACACAGACAGAGCTACTCAGTTGTAGTTTCGCTGAGCGCGACTTGTGGAGCCATGTCTCGTTACCGAGCTGGTAGGAAGAGGTTTGCTTGCTAACAGTGACGTTGCATTAAAACCATCTGCAGGCTGGGTACAGAGGTTGGGCTCACCACTCCCTGGTGGTCCAGGTCAGGGGATGAGTGAAATCCTCTGGATCAAATCTGGCAGAACGTGAACTTGCCACAAAAGCAATTGCCATCTTCCCTTCTTTGCAATTGCCATCTTCCCCTCCATTTCTTCTGGTTGTGCAAAAAGGAACAGGAATTCATGTGACAAGCAGTACTAAATTTAAGTGAATATACTATAACAAGCCCTTCAGTTCAGTCTGTTGATGATGCTCAAACCAGAAGAAGGACTAAAGCTCCTTGTCACAGAGCAGGATAATCTCAGCAGGCCTAACAGAATAAAAATTCATTTCTGCCAGTAAACTGAGAATGACTCAGAATAAACATGGCAAGGAGATCTTAAAATAAAGAAGTGCCGTAACTTCTTGCTTCAGGATAGGGAGGAGGGGAAGATTAAATACTTTCATTAAATTAACTCTCATCCGAATGAGGCTTTTGTTTCATTTCTAAAAGAAACCCATTTCTTTGTTGTCATTTTTTTCTTGAGTGGTAAATATAATGCAGAATTCCAGAAGCCTCATTTCTAAAGAAACAAATGTAATCAATTTCACAGAGCACTGAGACAAATCAATATGGAAGGAGTCAGAAAACCAAACAAAAGCAATGGGAGAAAAATATTACTCTATTTATATGGCCATAATACATGGGAGAAAAAGATATTTTAAATTACAGAGCTAATTTCTAAAGCAGCAAACAACACTAGTCAGTAATAAAAAATAACATTAAACTATTTCAGCTGAAAAATATCGCAGGTCTATTATGATTATAACAACCCATGCGATGGTCATTATTGTCTGCAGTATAGAAACATAAGCTATTTTGCCTTCTTTTTGTTTTTCATTTGTCATTAACAGAGAGTAAGGGACCAGAAAAGTAGTTATTGTCCAATTAACCCTTGTGATATCATATGACATTTCAGCTTCATTTTCAGCTTCAAAGTTGGATTTTAAAGTCTGGTGCCTCTTCAGAAGAATAAGGATAACAGCAAGACTTTCCTGAAGGCATGCAATATCTGACTTGACTGGAAGCTGCAAGATGCACAGAATCAATATTGAACTGGCTTCAGCATTTGGAAATATGTCTCAAAGTTTGATGACATCATAAGAGAAAAGAAAATCTTGTCTTTTTTTTTTTTTTAAGACCCCTCCTGTCTCCACTCCAGAAAAAGTCATCTTTGCCTAGAAAGCACAAGCTGAGCAAGGCAGCTGAAAACACACGTGCTTTTCAATGTATTTTAGCAGGGTAGGAGCAGGCTCTGTGAGCTTAGGAAGAAGTACCTTTTGCTGCTCTCTCTTATTAAACCCTGACTCACTGTCCTTTTTCCGTACATTGAATAAAATTCATAGTGAATTAGATTTCTCAGCTGTAAGTCAGGAAGCTATATGGGTGGAAAATAGAAAAAACCAAAAAATGGAACTGGGAATAGAACTCTGTTCTTTTGACATCATGTTCAATGAATCTGAACATAAGGAAAGTAGTACATGTCCACTATTGCACAGGAAGAAAAATTACAGTAGCTACCTACAATGTGTGATTGCTTTTGGTGTAGGAATATCCCTTCCGAGTCATTGGAAAACAGAAAAAAAAATCACCCTTAAAAAACCCCATAAAGTTGTATTTCAGCAAGGAATAGAAAGGCTGCAGTTAAATTAAACCAAATGTTAATCAGAGCACCCACTTTTCTTATTTCAGTACAAGTGAGCCAGAAGTAAACATCCAGCAAAAAAAGTTAATATTCATCTGGAGAGACATACTAAAAGAAAATAATCACAAAGTCAACAAACAAGCCCATAGAAAGTTACATGCACATTTTTATTCTGCCATCAACTCTGCTTTACCTTTGGGCCATTTCATATCTGCTTGAGTTATAACTGGTGTAATAAATGCATTCTTAGGCAGCATATTTCTATGCAAATTTACATTGCCAAATTACTATTCTTATTCCAACTCCATCCTAGAGGAAAAAAATAGATTGAAGGATTTTTTTTTTAAATCCTTATGATAAAAAAATGAGGGTTTCAATAGACTTCTCATTTGAAATATTATTTTTCACTCTCATGGAATAGAAGTGTATAAAATTTAATAGGAGTAGATCCAAAAAGCTTCTAGAGAAATTACACTAAAGGACCCTGAAAAAGTAACGCAGTCTGCAGAAGTTTTATTCTACTATAAAGAAAGTAAAAGAAATGTAGTCCTTGTGATTGATTTTTATTGACTGGTTTTCAAAGGTGGTCATTCCCATTCAGTTTTCCCTATTACTAAAATCACGTGAACTGAATTAATTGTAAAACAGTGTTTTCATTTGGAAAATTCCACCATTTGAATCAAACTAAAGTTCAAGCGGGATATGTGTTTAACTGCACTTTTTAAAAGAGAGTCATGGTGACTTCAAAGGGACTGCATAGGTGCTTAAAGCTCTACAAGCACTGAAGAGCTTTGCTGGATCAGATCCCTGGAAAGCTGTGGAGGAGAAGCACAATGCAAGAGCTGAATATGGTAATTTTTCCTGTGTTTGCACCATTCTCTTACTTTTCAAAAAGGAGGAAAAATTCAATGTATTCTTTTTGCAGTTCATGATAGTATAGAAAAGCATTTGCAACATGTGCAGCCAGTTGGCTCACTGAACTGGCTGAGAAAAGCTAGCCTTATAATTTCGCCTATAGTAAATGCTGACAGAAATTTCTCTGATACAGTTCCACTGCAGCTGCCTCATTGTTCTGTTTTAACATAATCAGCACAGTGAAGAGGAAGAAAGGAGTGTTAATTTTATATCAAATAAACTTTAATTGAGTCTTTCATACTTTAGTACTGTATAATAAATGCATATAATGGTCTCTGGAGTTAGCTCTGGTTGTGATAACATGGTGTCTTCAAAACTTGTCTTGGGTACATTATGGTATCGTTCAGCTTTGTGTCGCTATCTTGCAGCCTAAGCAAGAATGGTTCCTGAGACAACCTCAAACACCACTGGAGACACCCCTGAGAAGTCGTATGTAACAAAAGAGGCTCCTAGGTAAGGGAGCAGCTCCTCAAAATAACCAAAAAGGTCAAGGTCGGCACTGCCAAATGAGAAGGATGATGCAGAAGGGAAAATTCACTTGAGACTAGTGTACATCAGAAGTACTCAATGCATGGAGGTGAGCCGTGGCATGACTGACAGCAACCTTTTAAAGCCACTGATGAAGTAGCCTGTAATCCATAGTGAGGAAAGCATGGGGGATGCCACCACCCAAAACCTCATGGTTTTGTTTTCCAGGTCATGGATTATTGCAGTTCCTGGTACAGGAATGAACATCCTTCATCTCTGTCTCTATTTGCCTCTTTCTCTCCTTACCAGTGAGATACATTAACATAGGGGGATTATGAGACACCTGATCTTGGTTTATGGATAGTAAATATGTAACCCCACTAAAACAGGGAAAGCTCTATTCAAAGCATGTGTACAAAGCAGTGCAGCTACCTCTTCCTTCCCCCCAAACCCCAAACACTCCTGTTTTGTTTACACCAATTTTAAGTAGATGATGCTCAGATGACTTTCAATCCTTAGATATTATGGGCAAAAAGGAACGTTCTCACTGTTTAAATTTTTACTTTCCTACACAACTTGTACCTGAATCACAGACATGGCAGTAGCATGGATAAAGGTCATGTTACCTATCTCCCATGTCCCAAGGTGAAGTATATTAGACTTAAGGTCATGCCTAGGTTGTTCTTAAAAACCTCTGAGGGTGGAGACTATAGATGATCCCCTCCAGGTTTAATTAAACTTCCAGTTAGATTATTTATTTAGCACTTCTCAATGTTATTTTATTCCATGGTAATTTGTCCTAGCCCAAGCAAATATACAAAGCAGTTCATCCTCCTCCACCTTTTTTTTTTTTTAAATCTTTGTGCATCCCTCCTTCTCTAGAGGTTGGGTAGCCCCAGTTCTTCTCATCGTCTGGTTACTAGATCTCCAATCACTTGACACTAGTCAATTCTCATTCCTTCTGAAACGTAGAAGTCCAAGACAGGAGATGGTACCGCAACTTCCAAATCAAACCAGAATAAAAATATTTGAGAATGCTACATTTTATGCTTTTGTTTGCTTACTCGAAGAGGCAAGACTCATCAATGAAGGCATCAGCAGTGCAACAGCCAAAAGAAACCTGTCACTGATAGTTATTATTAGACCAGGACAAAAGGAATAATTTATCTGGTTAGTTTCATCTTTGTTTAATTAATTGAACTAATTCTTTGCAAATAGTTCTTGGTAGTGTATTCCCAAGCACATTGTGGAAAGTATTAATTACTTCAAATTCAATTTGTTTTGCTTGATTGGCCAACGAGGTCACAGTGCTCTGTTGCTTTGTGTTTGAAAGAGGGCAAAGAACCAGCTTCTCAAAGAAATGCAAGTTTGCATTGCCCAAATATCCTGCAATCATCAAAACTTTGTTCTTTCCAGAAATATGCCTACAGTCTTTGCTGGACTAATTACATAAAATGGTCAGTGGAAAATGAAACAAAGCAAAAAATATTCTCTTGCCTTCCTTCACTACTGTACTGACCAAACCCTTTCCTGCCATCATCTTCCAAACCAATTCAGGATCTCACAGCACATGAACAGGTACATTTTGATGTGAAAATTATGAACCCAAGGAGTAAAGTAGAACAAAGTAAACAGCTGTTGCCAGTCAAGGCTGGAGAAGAGAATCGGAATTAACATGGAATTTGTAAATTTAGCAAATCTATTCTGAGAATTCTGAATGATGAATCACTCCCCGCCTCTCTAACTTCCGATACGCCTTGAAAGAAAGTTCATTTGGCTTAACCCTGGCCCTCCATCATCTTTTAGCAAACATATCCCACAAGTGCTGTTTTTCCAAAGATGAGACCCTGGACTACAGGTCTAATTACATATCATAGGCTGTTGCTTTTGTCTTTCAGGACATTTTATTAATTAGTCTATTTGACCTATACTGTAACTAGCTATTCATTTAGCATGCAGTATTCCTGGCTACTTACTTTGGATTTTTGGTCACCCTTAGAGATTTAACTTTCCAAGCCCTGGAAAGACTTACCAGGAACACTCATCAGGAAAACTGGTAGGACCCGTGACTGGTCCAGCTGAGCAGCCCAGTGCACCCAACTGGTGCTAAGCGAGAGCAGCCTCCACCAGCAGTATTGGAGAACACCAGCCCAATACGGCAAACAGCCTAGGAAAGCAGAGAGGGGTTCAAGATTTCAACGCTGAGAAAAAGTGGTTCAGCTCCTGTTCTCTACCTGTTTTTTTGCCTCATCTCTTATTTCACTTGCCTACCCTCTCCTTAGATTGATATTTCCTTTCCTTTTCTTACCCTACCCACACATTTTTTCCAAGCATTCTTGGAGATGCCCTTTTCCTGCAAGCCCCATTCTCTAGTGTCTCTACCTCTTCTATAGGTACATTTTTTAACCTTCTTTCTCCTCCTTTCTCTCTAATCCTTTTTTATCCTTTTGCCTTCTCTCATAGTATTTCTCTGCCCTGTAACCTGCCACTTTCTGCTCAAAAAGGAAACCGTAAATCAATAGCAAGCACGGTGGTAGTGCTGTCTTTTTCATTTTATTTAAATTATGCCCTCATAACAATGAATTAAAAACTCCACTATCTCAGCTGGAAGGGAGAAAAAGTGCATGCAAGCATTTTCTTCACACACTGTTTGAGAGCAGTGGCACACACAGGCCTCCAGTGCCTGTACACATCCAGACACACACACAGCCTTGTGGCACTTGAAACTACAGGTGGTGTGTCAAAATTCACACTGTCATCTCTCTTGAGGTTTTGGTCTCCTTTCACGGTCAAGGGAGCAAGCAGAAAGGAAAACTAAGCTTTTGCTGTTTCCATTTCACTTCTTATGCTCCTCAGAGAGGAACATAAAAACAGAACATTGTGTCAGATGACAGAAATTATAATTTGTCATACAGCAATATTGGTTTAAATTAACTTAATTGATCATACTACTCATCTCCTCATCGGTAGACACGTTTGGTGACAACAGTGCCAGATACAGCTTTTATTTTGGCCAGGGAATGGATATTCTCCCTGCACGGACCCACAGTCCTGCTGCAGCTGGAGCCTGCAGCAGCAGCTCAGCAACGGAGCCCACAGACCCACATACTGGCTTGTGGGGTGGACAGGAGCCCCATCCTACTCCTCGCAGCATGTCCCTATTATACAAAACATAGTCCAGGTAGTGTTGAATCAACTACCAGTCATAAAAGCAGCAAGAAATTTGACTGAAAAAGTCAGTGCCTGTGATGGCAGTCAGGAATGAATAGATTTACATTCATAATGCATTAGACCACCAGCGAAGACATCTCCCCTATTTTTAGAGAATGAAGGAGCCTACAATAGCTAGGGTCTTAGCTGAGACTCTTAAGTGCCAAAACTAGGTGGGACTGATAATCTGGACCTTTGTCTTTGCATTAGCATAAATATGAGCCAGTGTGTTAGCAAATGACATGACTTGCCCCACTGGAGAAAACATTTTCCTTTTCAGGAGAAATGAGTTTTTAAAAAACTCATGCTCTTATGTTATATTTTCCCATGGCAAAAGTCTCTATGGTCCCGAAGTCCAGGTGCATCTTCCATAATTATTTAGTACATTCTATTAGAAAGGCATCCAGTTGCTGTTTGGTGCTCAGGCTAAATTCTAGTTGGTCCTTTGATGGCAAATGAGAGGCATAAATCAATGGCAATTGATCAGTAATTATACAAAATTACAGTATGCTTTTGTGGTGTTTGTAAAAGAAAGTGTCATTTTGCTACTCAGCCTGACTAATTTCTGGCTCATATTGAATCATTGTGCCATGTTCGCAGCTCATTAAAGCCACGCTCGCAGATCTCTCACCACTTCGCCTTGCTTTTAGTAACGAAAAGGGGGAGAAATATGCCTTCTCCAGGCTTCTGCAGTACCTTCCAAGCTGCCCTGAAGTGGCATGACTTTGTCAGAGTAAAGCCAGCCCTGCAGGTTGAGCTTTTAAGAACACAGCTCAAATCCCACGACCACAAGTGAAGCAAGGTCTCTTACTCAGCCTTTCAGATTGCCATGCTGAGGTGAGGCTTGGGGAAAGGCACAAATGTTTTAAAGGTTCGTTAGGCTGTTCAGTCCCTGTCTTGTTTCTTGTAGACCAACCAGACCCAAGAAGTTTGGAGCTGGAAAACAAACACACATACATACACAAATCTATGCACTCCACAAAACATTCCTACAGCACAAATCCTTTCAATAGTTTTTGTTTGGTTGGTTGCTTGCTTTTTGTCAAGCAGTCCGTGCTGAGATAAGGATTACTTAGAATATATCTATGCTTATTTCCACTTTGAAAAAATTGACTTTGGCCTGAATTTTTTCCATTTCTTTCTACTCTGTTTCAACATCCTGGGAAAATTTACTGGAGAAATAGAAAAAATAACTGAAAATAACCAATGCCACAAAATAGTGTTATCTCTTCTGGAATATCAGCTCAACACATAAAACAATGAGAAGATCCCTTTCTGCGTAGACCTAATGTTCTCCATGGCCTCTTTTATGTCAGCTCTGTGCATATCTATAAATTATTATCAGCAAAAGTGGGTATTACAACAACCATTAGGCAGCATTTTCGATCATGCAGTCTTGCTCCATTAAGGCCAGGGTTAGACAGCAGGACAGCAATGTGTCTGAACACTCTTAGCATCACCAGCTGACTTCATGATATGATTCTGCTATACCAAAGGCAGTCAAAAAGCCAGCTGGAATTACTTTGCTTACTAGGCACTTCTAATAACCATACCGATATCATCCAAGCCCAATACCTTAGGCTACTTCAAGTGTTCAGCACTATTCAACTGCTGTGATCACTCAGTCACAAATGAATTTTGGGCAAGATCAGCAGTGTTAATTACAGTGGAGGTAATGGGTGGAAGCAGTTTGTCTTTGGTACTTAGAGTGTATAAACTGTTGCATCTTTCCCGTACTTCCATGATTCATTATCACGCCTCTGGGAGCTGGTTTAGATTCGGCCCCTGTGGTGATGGCACCCTCTGTTCACATAACAAGAGCAAGCCTCTTCTCCAGAAAGCTCAGAGAGAGAACACAAAGAGAGAGGGACTTGGTATTCCTGGAATCCAGATCAAAAGTCTTTGTCACAGACAACCAAGGAAAATATTTCAGTGGAGGACACATTGTTTTGCCTCCTCCTTTGTTTCAGAAGAGTCTAACATTTCTTTTTCAGGATGAAGTTTTAAAACTGAGTTAACATTTGGACTTACAAGCCTGTTTTATTTTCTCAAGTATCAAACGCCCAACTTTGAGTGAGATCATTGGCATCTTTGCTAAGCAGGATCATCAGGCCCCCAAACGGATTTAGGATCTTAACTTCAGTTAATCTGCTTGACAACTTTGAAATCAATCTGCCATCTGGTACCCAAATATATCCAGAGAATAAAAAACCCTTTGGCTGTGAGTAAAGAGAGAAACAATAGGTCTGTAACCTTCCCCTTCCCTTCTTCTGCCATGAATAAATGCAGAATCTTTTGTTATTGTTGTATTTTAATAGTGTTTTGATGGACCAGAAACAGCAGGAGTCATATGTCACATTAAAAGACTAAGAGAAATCTAGCAGAAGGAAATGAAAGCCTTTTTATTTATTTATTTAATGAGAAAATTCAACAATCATGATTTTTTCTGCCATATATTGTGTTTTCTATCAACTTATTTAAGGAAAGGCATGTTAGGCTATCTTACTTCCAGGTTATACTTACAGTTGAACAATTCTGAGCATGCTAGTGATTATTAAGAACCCCCAACTTTAGACAATTTATCATCTAACTTGAATGACCAGTCTAGCTAGGAACCCTGCAGAGTTTAATGGGAAGAGAGTCATACTCCTTCAGGTGACAATTCACTAAAAACACCTAACCTTCCTGTCCTTAGTTCTCTCAGACAACATTTTTTCTCTGCTAACTGGTTTTGAAGACTAGGCTGCAATGCCTTCCCAAAAGTTCCCCCTCTGACACCAGACCTGTTCTTGCACAGTTCATTGGGAAATAACCATGCAACATCAGAGACATGCAGTAAAAATACTCCCACTGCCCACATTACTCTGATTTCCAGAGCACGCAGTTAAATATAAACCAGCATTTCTGAAGTAACATTGTGGGTGCTGTCCCCAAGATATTCTTCCATCAATAAGGACACATGATCATAAATTAAATGAAGTACGCTCCATGGCAACCATAATGAACAACATCACTTCAAATGCTGCCAAAATGGCAACATCTCAAATTTAATATTGCAATACGTTATCTGTTAATTAAAGAGCAAGGGCTAGTTTCAAAGGGGAACTACTAAGGTTTTAAAAATATGTCAGAGATAATGTATTCCATGCATTGCTAATTATGTAGGCATCTTCTCAAACAAGTCAGAATTAATTATGTATCAGATCCACCCCCAGTATAAGGCAATAATTGAATTTCTCACAAAATTTTGGCACAATAAGAGGCATTGTATGGACTGCACATTCTGTGCTACATTACACACTGTGGTGGAAATGGGCTTCCATGCTGCAGTTGACTCAATGGGAAGGCTGCTACCAATTAACACTGTTAATACATGTTAATTTAAGATTTCCCTTTTCCAACTAATTGATATCTGATTAAACTCAGAATAGGTTTTTTAAAGTGTTCATTAAATAGCTAAAATTTCCTCACAAGTTTTGTGTTTTATATAAGGCCACAATCACAAAATATGTAGCTCATGTAATTTCCAAATCATTATAGAGTAATTGGACTTATCAGTTACATGCTAATTAAACTTCAACTGAATGCTCTTTCTGCAATCAATTGACATTGGATAGATGCATGGTACCCATCTCATTACGTTTAAATGGAATAGCTAAGGCATTTAAAATATAGCGTGGCAGACAGAGCGTAAAAGCATATCTGTTCTGTTATGCGGAGAGCACCTGCAGCTCTTATAGCTATAAGAAAGAGAAAAATCCAGCAAAGTATCCAGAGCAACCAGACATTAGGGCAGGTTTCAAAATGGTTCCAAAGTCTGGATTAACACAGGTATTTTGCCTGCACTGTGCTCTCTTCTTCCGTTATCATATTGTCACTAATAAGGAACTTGACTGGGTTTACAGCTACTTCAGCGTACCCACAATCTGCCAAAGTTCACAGTGTCCCAAGAACATGATTTACATTCACTGGCAGATTGTACATACATCAGAATATGGGGCAATCTATTTTTGGAGACCTACTAAACTAGCTGCTTGTCTGCATGCTGCTCCTGCCATGCAATAGTTAAGAATTCATAATTTCCATGGCAAATAAATCATCCATGAAGAAAAGAAACAAGGGAAGAAGCACTGATGCTTCCCAAACTTGGATGTGCTTTCCTCACCTGGTGACATATTTTGACAGTATGATAACGACAGGAAGATTTGGTGACGTTACATGATGGGGAAAAAAAAAGACTTACATCCACTATGAGATTCACTGGCTTTTGACCAGGACTAACGTGACTGGATGAAGGAATTTTGGGGACACAAGGTTATGGTAATTGTAAATGTTCCTAGTAATTAACAAGAAGGAAATAAAAAATATGAGAAAACATCAGGTGCTTTAATGACTTTTTCAAGCTTTCTATCTGCTAGCACTTCTTTTCTCTGGGACTGTGCTTAGCATCGCTTCTCTCTGCTGGATTTGGTTTTGGTGGCTGGAATCAAGTAAAATTCAAAGCAATTGTCTTTCAGGGAAAGAGAAGGGAAAAGAAAAAGAAACGTAAGCAAGTTTCCCTTTTGGTGCTCTAAGGGAGTCGAGTCCTTACTCCTCTCTCTTGAAGGAGAGAAGACCTGCCGAGCTGCATGGGAGGTTTGCCTGAATACAAAGTGTGGGATTTGATCCTAAAGCTTATCAAATGGGCTGGAGTAGAGCTCCGCTGAGTCCCAGACGCACAGCTGCGAGGAACGCTGCCACTCCCCCCAGCCCACGGATCAGTCGAAACTCAATTTGGGAACATCGCGGCAGCACGCAGTGTGCATCTAGGGCACATCCTCTGTTCCTCGCCGCAGGAGCTTGCACCAAAATAAGCAGATAAAACCTAAGGAAACATACAGATTTCTAACCCGCAGGGACCAAGGCAGTGCTCAGAGGGGTTTTCTTTGTTCGAGGTTTTTTTTTGGTTTGTTTGATTTTTAAAGAACAGAGATTTCTACAAATAAATACTCTGTAGATACTGATTTCTCAAGCTGATATTCCTGTAGTGCTAATTTACTAGCATTTTCTGAATTCAGAGTTGAAAGCCAAGCTTCAGATTTATTTTTTTAATGAAAGCCTGAGAATTAGTAGGAAGATCTAGAAAAGATGTCATAGTCAATTACTAATGTGATGCTCTTAAGGTACAATTAAACATGGACAAGTATTTGCACTCATTGCAAACAAGTCATCTTAAAATAGTTAATGTCTGTTCAAGATAGAGCTCATCTCTATGACCTATGTGAATAAAATCCTTTAAAAAAATAGTCTCTTCCTTAAAAAAAAAAGAAAAATAATTCTAAAACATCCCTGCAGTTATCATCAACTTCCAGCACAGGGAAGATAATTATTTGCCTGAAAGCTAAAAAGCTAAGAGCTTTATGTTTCTTATTAATGCCATAAGACTAATTGTTGAGCCTTACAATGCTGTAACAGCAATTAGCCTGCCTCACTTTGGGTCTAAAAAACATTCTCCGGACTTTTTGCCTCCAGTACAGCATATCTAAACAAATCCTCTAAAGTCAGCAAGGGTCCAGGGTGGTGGCATCTCTTTGAAAGAAACCACAAGTGTGCAGACTCTGTCGGGAGAAGCTGGTGGTTACATTTTGGTGGCTTGGGCAGTCCCTGCTCCCAGCTGTAATTCTTCATCTTCAAGTGTACAGAGAAGGTCAGGTACAAATCTGCTCCCACCCTTCCCCTTTCCTCACAGCACCAGTTGCAGAACCAGGGTTATGGAAATTAAGGGAGTCCCTGAGTTTTAAATTGCATCATGCTTCTTAAAATTAACATTCACCTCCCTGACATACACATCACTGCAGTAGGAACTCCTTTCCATTTGTTTATATGTTTAAGTGGAAAGCAGGATTAGAGCTCACATATACCTTATTATGTGATTACCTCTGATTTGGGTGGCAAATCTGCAAAGAGCTACAAAACCAGATAGAATCATATATCACTATTATTACACATGGGTTTTTAAAATTTTTTTATTTCAAAACGATTCCCTTAATGGCACACTGATTTTTTTTGTATATTGAATCTAGTTGTCCCTTTTTTAATCTTACAGGAACTATAGCCTTTTAAATCACTGTATTTCACTGAGAAGCTCCAAGAATGTCATCTGCTTACAGGTATTGTATGCAATAAGATGTATTGTTGCTATTATTGCTATTATTAGGGGTGTATGTTATGGTGTGAATGTCATTTGATGTGTCTTATGGGAACAAAAAAGCAAAATGAAACCAAGTCTTTTCCCATTCTGGCACTTTGCCCTTTCACTGTTTCTTTTCATATAATTTTTCTTTCTTTTCAATAATTGATTGTTTGTATTTGGAGAAGGGGAAGATGACATCCCCAGTAACATTGTCATCTTGGACCATTTCATCAGGAGGAATGTGACTCCCTTCAAGCCAGCTGGGACCTGGCTAAGTGAGAAGTGGCAGATATTTTAATTTTGAGCTATATAAATCGGTATTTCCTTGGCCTTTTCTGTATGTGAGGTATACTTACTTCCTCATGCAACCCTTTGCACTTTTGTATTTGGCAATTAAACCCAACTACAACTGTCTTTAGCATAGGGGAATTTAGCAAAGCCCCATAAAGAGAAGGTTGCTGACATTTTTCCTGATAAAACTTCATTTTCAATTGTCAAACAACAATTGGGACAGAAATTCTCTGCTACAGTTCAGCTTTTACATAAAGTTTCAGCTCAGGCTGTTGACCACTTTTGGAAGTTAAAAACAGGTAAAATATATTGTTGCAGGCAGGGTAAAATAAACTTTAGAACCATTTCATTGAATATTTTTTCCTTTCTTTCCTCCTGAGGACCATTTTGCTGCTTTCTGTGAGTAACAGGATCCAATACAAATATACATCTCAAATACACCACTGCTTTATACAACTGCATGTGGTTTCCACTGTTATTTAATAAATTATCTTTTCTAATATGAATTGCCCTGCATTCACCTAACTTCATTTTCACTTGCTACTGTGCTGCTCAGAAATCTGGTTTTGCTAGAATTTTCTAGCATGAATTAGTTTATAGGTTTCTAGCATGGATTTGGGATTAATTTAGGTAATTCTGAGTTGTCCAGCTTTTTAAGGCAGCCCATACAGCCACAAGCAACAGCATGGATTCTCATTCCAGCCCAGAACAGCTATTTCTCTCTATTCCTACTGGCATGCTTCCTATGACAATTACAAGTTACTTCCTTTATCCTTCCCCCTTCTCCGCACCAAGTATAATTTTTACTGCTACACAGTGTATAAAACTGACAAAATTGTCACAGGGTTTAAATTAAAGGTTGTTGCCAACGTCTCACCTTCAAATGAATGTAGCTTTTAATAAATTATATCAAGTTTAGGAGAGGTACCATCGTGATTCACTCTGGAACATCTTGAGTGCTGGGGTATGCCAACAGAAATAATTAACTTCAACAAGGCTCTCTATTAAGATGCAGCATGCACGATTAAAGGAGTTGCAGTTTTGAACAAATGGTTCAACATGTTGGTGTCAAAAGGAAGCATTCTCCGTCCTCCACTGGCTCGACAGCCGTTGGACTTCATTATGAGGAGCAAAACATAAAAGCATGCAGACAGGTGCACAGCAGCATTAAGGACTCCATAACAAGGCAGAGCAACAGCTCAGTTTTGCTGTTAACAAAACAGAGACAGAAAAAGACCATCCAGAGCCATGAAAATGATTCGGGGTGAGCATTAGTTAAAAATAAGAATAATAATAATAAATTAAATGAAAATACTAGCAATTCACAGTATGAGCGCTGCCTCCTAAAATAAGGGAATTGCCAAAATATATAAAGTGATTTGTGTCTGTTGTCTCACATAAGCCTGTGGGGATGTTTAAAAGGAAATTGTGTCTTGAATTGGCAAAGCAACAACTCCGTTTCCCAGCTTAAAACAAAAATTAAGAATGTGGCTATTGATATCTAATGCTTAAAATCCCTGATGCTAAATATGTATTCAGAGGCTTAATTCCCACTGAAATCAAATTACCAAAGTTCATCTCAAAGTGTCTCCTTAACTTACAGTTTTGGAAGTGCAAAAAAACCCTCTGGAAATGTATGGACAGACACTCAAAACACTCACAAATCGCTTAGAAAAAATGCTTGGCATTAACTGGAATTAGGCTTGTTCTTATAAATGAGATTCATCAGAGAGCCTAACACTATTGTACTTCAACAGTTAAGCAAGAAGGGACATGGAAGTATTTAGGATGTGTATTAATGATTAAGGCAAGCATTGCCTTGGTGTGTTTTCCCCAGTGTCTCGAGGAGCAGGCGCCGAAGTGGCCTGAAGGACTCTGGCAATATTCCATGCCACGGAGCCACACCATAAGTGCATGTAGTGCACGTACAAGGGGGGACGGGAGAGCCTTCCTCCAAATCATCCATCCCAGAACAAGTCAAAACATCCATTACTTGTATACCCATCCCTGTGAGATGCATGAGACCTCCACAGAGAGCCCAGAAAGTGAGATTAGAAAAGAATCTCCAGTCCTCTCCAGTAACAGCTATGTATACTGAAGTCATACCTGGATATTACAGGAATAGGGAGCAATGAGGGTGCTGTTATGTTGGGCAGTTGGCAAACAAACTTGAAACTATCTCCACCAAGGCCTAAGCCCCATGTACCACTAACTGGACTGGACACATTTGGACAAAAAAGTTCTTCCTTTCAGCCTGTTCAGGTGAGTACAAAACCATAACATTTCTCTAAGGTTAGTGGGACACTATAAAGCCAACAATCGGCAGTTTTTCAGCTGAAATCAGACAATTGGTCACGTAGGGCACAGGGGCAAAGACCAAACTGGGATGCCTCCTGCTGCCCAGGGGAACATGAATAAGATGATACTAATGATGTTAAGTGCCATGTTTATTTTCCCATTGCAAAGTGACACTTGCCCATGAAGAATTGCCTTTCTTTAAATAAAGCACCTTTCAAACAAGTTCATTACAAAACCATCTGAGCTCTCCTGACAGTCAAGCTGGTGTGTGAGACAATGTCAAATTACTCATCGTGAATAAATTACCAGATGAATATAGTCGCCCTTTTCTCTCTCTCTCTCTTTTTCTTTTTTTTTTTCTCCCCATCATTTGCTCATGTGCTAAATGTAACTTCAGTGAATTTGCCGATTCTCATTGACTAAGTAACCCACATGAAATTTTTTTTGAGGTGTATTACTGGAGTACTTTGAGGCTGTGGGTGGAACGAGGGCCTCAGCAAAGGACTGTATAAAAACTATGAACAGAGAATGGTAACAAATCCCCAGCCCCCCTAAACCTATAAACTAAATTTCCAAGGCAAAAACCATGCCAGGAAGGGAACTGTAAGATGAGCAATACTTTTGATTGAGTCAGTGACTAAATCAAAACTAGTTTCAGGTCTTCTGGAAGCTGCTAGACTAATAGTACAGGCTAGGAGCAAATTAGGGATGGTAAAAATGGCAGGTGAGTACAGAACACATGGATGACTTATGCTAGTGTTTGAGGACCAGCAGTGAATAGAAAATCAGGTTGCAGCTTGATTACACTGACTATCTGATTTTCATCCTCCAGATTTTTTGCAAATTCCAATGAGGTGTCGCTTACAGGGGGTATGAGATTTTTCTGTTGCATCCTTTTTACTGAAATGCTCTAAATAAGAGAATGAAGAAAGGTGAAAAGTGTGCAATTAGTGGATAACAAAGGAATAGCTGTGAAAATTATGGCAAATACGCCAGCTTTCAGTATTCACAAAAATGCAGTAGCAAGAAAGATGTGAACAGCAGCAAATAAAAAAAAAAGGGTTGCACACGTGCCCCAAAGCTGGCTTTCAAGCAATTTTCACTGTATCCTATTCACAGCATTTGGCTTGTTGGCTCTGAGTTTTTCTGTTTCTATTTGTTTTCCTTAAATGAGTAATTAGTCAAATCTGAGTTAATGAAGATTGCTTAGTCATCCAAGGTCTGTAAAACTTTGCCAGGAGTCAGCATCTTTGCAACCTTTGAGATGGAGGGAGTCTGGCACGACAGGCTTTGCTGACTGGCTTCTCCCATCATCTGAAATCCCATTTATCAGCTCATTTCAGGCATCTTTTGAAATGCAGGTGAGATGAAGAGGGAAGACGTCCTGTCAGGGTAGTTCATATCAGTCCCTTTAGACTAAAGATTGAGAGACTTAATCATCTCTATTTGAGATGACAGTGAAATATCATACTCTCAAATCAATAATGATCGGCGGGGATAGATTAAGAGTATGTCTGAGAAAGGACTGTTGCTCCCTATATGGCAATTTGGAACTGGGGTTAAGTCCACAGGGAATTATCACACGTCTGGGATAAAAACTGAAAGTGCAGCTCTGATCAATAGGAGTTTGATGGCCTGGAACATTTTAAGGGAAAAAAAAAACCCTTTTTCCTCCCATAAGCTCCAACCACAGAAGGACTGATAGATGCTGGAGAGGGCACGTTTTGAAGTAAAAAGGGAAATATGGTGTCCTGCTCACAACAGCTATTGCCAGTCTTCAGCATGGAAAGGAATTTTCCAGGGAAAGAAGGAAACCCACACCTATTAGACTTCACAGACATGCAGCATATCAGCAGAACTTCACTTCAATGACAGAGTTTTTATAAAAAGAGCACAGAAGCGTCTTTTGACACACGCACTCTTAAATAAGGCAAAGGCTTAAGTCTGCCTTGATATCCAAGCCAAAGTTAGCATTAAACATTTTAATTAATATTTTCATTCATATTAAAAAAAACCAAAAAACCTCTCTTGGAGGAAAATGGAGAATGAAAAATTTCCTTCAAACTCTGTGAGTCTGTCTTCTCTCAGATGCTAGTAACATGAAGCAGTTGGCATTTCATATGGCAAATGTGACTGAACGATCAGTCCCCAGAACTGAATGCATGGACCTCTCCACAGGAATTAAGAACTAAATTCTCAGACTGAAGGATAGAGCAGATTCCTATTTTTAGTGTGTTATTCATGGAGATGTACAACCAAGACACGTGGATTATAGGATTACATGCTCACATCCTCTCTCCTGGGGAGACAGAGTCTGAACTAAAGTCGATGTAGTGTGCCACCTCCTCCTTTCCATTCCACTCTTCATTCTCTCCATGTCTCCATCTGTTTCGAGGCCATATATTGTCACCTTTTGTAGTGCCTCCTCTTGCATAAATCCTTTCACAAACTGAAATGTATCTTAAGAAATCAATTAGCTCAAGTGAATTAACCATGTGGCCTTACACCTACCTTCTGCATTTACTCCTACCTTCTCCATTTATCTCCCAACTTCTTATGAGGCCAGTGTCTCTTTCCTGCTGTGCAATCACTGATCTCCTGAAACAATTTTAGAAATCCTGTATCACAGGCCAGGATGATGCAGAATGGAGTCAGCAACTCAAATCCTTTTCAATTCTGTGAGAAGGAGAACCTTTCTAGTTTGAAGGCCTAAACAGACTTGTGGTTTATCCTCAGTGTCCAGCAGTTCAAATATCTCCATCACACAGGTTAGGAGTTAACCTGTTTTGGGTCCAGATTCCAAAACAGTACCAAGTACTAAATGAACAAGGAAATAATTTTATTTTCTAATTCTTGGATATTTTCCTCCACATCAAGGAATAGTTAAGTACTTTTGTGTTCTATATCCCAAGGTCAAATAAATTTGTGCAAGAATAAAGTTCTTCTTTCCTTCTGATTTCTCCTTTTTGATGTACAGAGCTAAAGCAGCTCCCTTCTAGGATTCTCTCTCCCTGACTGGGATCATCTGTGCTGGACACTATCTAAAGAAGCAAGGGTTTGATGTAAAAAACATGCCTCTTGCCTCTTTTTGTTAACCAGATTAATCATAGGTTTTTAAATATACCAGCTAATACCTGTAATGAACAGGCGATCAATGTGCAATCTGCATTTTCAAGAAAAACAAGAGTCACTGTCAGCCCTGTGGTAATTCATGGTAGAGGTTTCTTTTTTCTTTTTTTTTCATGTTTTATCAGGGAATAGGAAGAAAACAAGCATAAGCTTCCAGTTTTATACTCAGAAGAGTGCATTTTCCATCTCTCCTCTTTTACAGTTATCTGAGCCTAAGAGTTTAGCAAGGTCTTACCTCGTACCAACACACTCTTTTCAATTATTTTGCAAAATAATGTCTAAAATCTGCAGACCTCTTGATTTGCAGTGACAAATGTACCCGTTTCTGGGTTCAGATATCTAAAAGATATTTACCTAACACTGTCAAACAACCACAAATATTAGGAGCTACTATTCTCATAGCAGCTAATTTATTGGTTATGTGTCATCCTTATGGATTATGCCATCCACAAATACATCTTGGAGGGTAAACTGAATTTAACCTGATTTCATACACAAGGAGATATTTGCTGAAGAGGGATATAGTCCCTAATCCACTGGCTTTAGTTGTATACAGCAAGTGACTCTTTCCAGTACATTTTTTGGCAAGTCTTTGCTGTGTGAGCCATTTCTAGAAACCCAGAGCATTTCTTATAGAAGCTGCTCTCTAAAAACTGCAAGGGCCAAGGGATGATGAGGTACTACAGGCATTGTAAAGGACCTTTGGGAAAACACAAATCAAGCCTTTCTTCAGTCACCAGACACAAGTATAACCATAAAACTGAGAAAGCAGTTTAAAATGTTACCCCATCAACAGGGAACGCAAAGTTAGAAGAGTTCTTTCACAAGTCAGCTCCTTCAGATTCACTGGTTTTGACTTTTATTTATTTCTTTGTTTGTTATCCTGTCGCAGCTGGATACAAGCTTCATAGTTAAAGCATTCTCTGGGGCAGCAGTACCAAAAATAATTAACTGAGCAAAGCTGCTATCCAGTAGAGAGGAGATGGATAGCGATGCGTTCTGCTTGTCTGCTAAGCACCCTCTAAGGCTGGGATAACGGCAGCAGGACTAAACTGGCCTATTCTCCAGTGGCAGGTGTTTGCAGAGCTTTTGAGAGGTTTGGGAAATGAAATGTGTTTTCTGATAGCTCACAATGAAATCATACAAAGAAAGGCTCTTATTATACTGTCATCCTATATCACACCAGGTTTGGAAATGGAGCACTTCTCTTGTGCCTCCAGAACAACAATATTTTTCTGATGCATCTTACATTTTAAAATGCCCTCCCTAATCATAGCTTCACATAAGAAGTAAATCTCAAAAATTCATACATAGTGCAATTTAAAATTGTCAAGCCAACGGTGCCCAAAATTCTGATATAAGCAGACTGTAGAGCTAATGAATAGCTCTACCGTCTCATCACGCCACAGGAAATGCAGTTGTCATGCAACTGAAATGCAGGTGAACACGTTCCTGTTTTTTTCCCATCTCACAGGACACTCCAGCCCACCCTCCAAAAAAAAAAAAAAACCCAAACAGCTAAGGGGGAACACAGAGCAGGCTTCCAGATCCCAGACTAAGAGAAGTGAGGGGAGCCAGCAGTAGACCTGGTATAGTTGGTCTGCTAGGTCCAATCTGGACTACAGGGTTGGGACCTCTTTGTTAAAAAAAAAGTACTTGCAGCAGGAAGCAAATATGCTTTGAAAAAGAAAATGGTTTTCTTTTTCCAGGACCTGGTCCCAGATCTCCTGGTTATATTTGATCTATCCAAATAAGAAGTCATTGCTGATATACCATGAAATGCAGATGAATGATAGAGGTTTGTTCATAATTCCTCATAAGGATGAGTTACTTTCTGGCATTAAGTGATATTACACTAAACCATAAAAGATTTAGCCCCTATTTCCTCAGTATATTACCTTTGATTATTTCATTTTCACTTCTGAATCACAAGCCTAAAGGAATTATCATCCCAGCACAGTGCTAGGCTCTAATCCAGAGTCTCATTTCTAGCAGCAGAAAGAAACAGAGGAAGATGCAAAATCTCAGCCACAAGCTTTTCTGAGCTCTTCCTCCAGAGGTTTCCACTGAGCCCTCAAAGCTATGGAGAGGTCTGCCTGAAGCCTAGTAATTTATAATCCTGCCTACACACTGTTTTTATTATGATTATATCTTGAATATTTTTATTTATATCTATACACTGTTCATGTCAAAAGTTCTTAAGTTCTTCCTTGTTTTTGAGATTTGGGGTGAGGACTTCTGAATTAGGGGAGGTTTAGACTGGATATTAGGAAATTTTTCTTCACTGAAAGGGTTATCAAGCATTGGGACAGGCTGCCCAGGGAAGTGGCTGAGTTGCCATCCCTGGAGGTATTTAAAGGACGTTTGGATGAGGTGCTTAGGGACATGGTATAGTGGTGGTCTTGGTAGTGTTAGGTTTACGGTTGGACTCGATGATCTTAAAGGTCTTTTCCAACCTATACGATTCTGTAATTCTGTGAATATCAAAAGGCTCAGAAATTTAGAGACACTTCTGGCAATCCTGGCAGGCCCAGTAAAACTGAGAAAGAAAAATAAGAGTTTTATACTTCCTTTTTCCTTTCCCTCCTCTTTACTGGAAAAGGAGGAAAGAGGATGAAGGATAAAGATTTCTTGTTGTTGGAGCTTCCTTTGAGGTAGCTAATTCACGCGTTTGCAGGAAAATTGAAAAGCTTACTTTAAACAGTTTGCTACAGCAACCCTTTGCCTCCCTTCTTTTCCCTCAAGTAGGAAATCTGGAAATACAAACACAGAAAATGCTTAGTGGAACTTTCAAAAGGTAGAAGGGGTCTTGTGGTGAGAAACAGTTTACAGTGCTGTTTGAAGTCTCAGTGGAAAGCACTCCTGCCTTTGCTGGGCAGATAAAGCTTTTAAAAAGCCTGTATTAGCATGGCAGCTAGAGCCTCATATAAAAAACAACCATGTTTTTTCATGAGCATATCTGCTCCTTGCACAGAGAGGAAATAAAATAGAGGGGCACTAAGCCACTGGAGAGTGCAAGACAGTTAATGAAGGATCTCTTAAGGAGAAAGCATGGATGAACATATCACTGAAATGATTGAATATCTGTAACCTTCCTTACTTCCAGCTTCCATAACAGCTAAACATGCCAGAATCCACAATGTGCATATCCTCACCACACCTTGGAAATTGCTATAGACACCTGGCAAATGAGAAACCCAAGCCCACATATGCTGAGGGTTAGATTTTTCAAAAGGGTAAAATCACAGCAGGGAACTGAAGGCAGTCCCTTGAATCTTAAGCTTATTTTTTCTCCTGTACCAGTCAGTCATTTTGTGAGCTCTGATTTATTCCTATTAGAAAAACAAAACACAGCAAAAGAAAGCCCAAACCAAGCATTCATCTCATATTGATCCAAATTCTTTCACTTAACTCATAATTTCACTCCTTCAGAGAAAATGCATTTCTGTCCAGGCTTCAGCTATAATACTCCATGAGATGTACTCTAAACATATATTCTAAAAGTTGTCATATGCCTCCGCCTCTTCTATTTAGAGAAAATGGAAAAAGCAAAAAAGCTAATGGAAGAGGAGCTGAGTATTTCAGAAATTTGTATTCTGCTTCTGCAAACCCAAGGGAATTCAACAATTCAGCTAAAAATGGGTAGTCATTTGTTTTTGGTATTCTTCATTTGCAAATCTCTGGAATATTTTGAGCTTTAATCATATCACTAAAAGGAGACATTTTCTGCATTGTGATTCACTGGGTCACAAGGGCATCATGTACACTTGGACAAAGGCTTTTCATGATGGAAGTCTCTAACCAGTATCACCTCCTAAAATATGGATGCGCTCTTAGGTGGGTAGAGCACAACACACTATTATAGTCACCATGATTTCAGGTTAGGATATCAGTTAATCACCATACACATTATTTTACTTGCTACATTATGTCAGGAAAGTATAATAGAAAGGTGTTAACAACATCTGGGGCTGTATTAATACACTTAAAGTCTGGGGGAGGCAGAGCCTCCAGCACCATTCATGGAATTTTAAAAGCAACCCATGAAGTACGTGTCTTCAGCGCACTGAAGATGATCAAGATTAACAACCTTCTATGCTGGAATTTTCCTCTGTTGTTGGTTTTGGTTTTTTTTTTAATTACTCAAACTTGTGGGTAATTTCTTCACTGAATTTTCAATTTCATAAATATCTCAAACATATACGCATTGATCATAAATAATGATAGATTCAGTATGCAAAAAGAAAGAGAATGAGAACAATGAGAATTCAAAGTTATTAATTCCTAAAAGAAAGTACTGAATAGAGGGTTATAGGTTCAAAAAAGATAAAGTAAAAAAAAAAACAAAACAAAAAACCCCTATGGAATCCTCCAGGCCCTGGTGCAGTCCTTGAAAAATAAAAGATACAGACAAAGAATACTCCCATTCCTTGGATTATGTTAGCTAAATCATGATTCCTTGTTTGAATCTGAAAATTTACTTGAAATGGAACATTAATTTCTCTAATGAAATAACGGAAAGAAACTGAAACAATATTACAGTTAATGACATTTTCTCCTGACCACACAGGTACATTTCCTTATTTGCTTTTCTTTTCATTCCTATGAAGAGCACAAGCTTTCTGCAAAGTAAATCACAACTGACAGTTCCTTTGAGTGATTGGGAAGGGAGGGTACAATGGGAAAAGTATATCCTGATGGTACTGTATTCAATATTCAATCCAAAATTTACTGGAAGAGGATTTCCAGTGCTCCTCACTGACATGAACTACTCTAAGAAAAAAGAATTTAGGGTGAACAAGTTGATTTTATTGGAGTCTTTTCCAGTGCATTACACTGTAATAGAATACTCATTCATTTACAGAGAAACACGTTTCCTAGGCTCAGTTTCAAAGGGAGTCATGCTTCCAATAATTAAATTGTGTACAGAAGGCAGTCACTTAAATTCCACATTGTTAATTTTATGCAAAACAGAACCCTATTGATTTCCTGCACTTTCCCAGCCTTCAGCTGAAGTTACACGTATCCCATCAAGAATATGAAACAGGTTTTCCCGTTAACTGGAAGTCTAAAGAATGGTGCATGATGTTTGAGCCTACGATATGCCCATGTACTAGAAGAAGCAAGGAGAAAACAGGAACGGGGCAGTTTACTGCAGATCTTCTGCTTCCAGTCATAGAGTTTGTTCGGTAATGTACTTGGGAATTCACCCTGGCATATTTTTCTTTACTCAGTCTATGCAATTCCCCCAAAGTGTTCAGCAATTCTAACAGTGCCAAATATAAGTCTTCATTCTTTTTTCTTGCATGGAAATTTTACTGATCTCTAGAGCCATTTCTTCTAACTCATCTCTCTTTCAATAATATGTTATCACTACCACTAGAATGAAGTGCTGCTACATAAATGGCCAGCTGAAGAATGTACAAGATATTATGTGATTAGAAGAAATGAGCACACTGGCTGCAGCAATCTCCCAGGTCTTCAGGGCTGCAGACCCTATTGTGACCTGCGATTTGGGTCTGTACCCCATTCTGTGACATGCCAAGGCAATGCAAAAAACAATGCAAGAAAACCAGATTACTCTGCCTCCCCCTGCGGAGTTCAGCAGTGATAGCTCCTGAATGATTAGGACGGAGCTTGTTTGCACAGTAAAGTCCACTCAAGTCAAGGGAAATATTTCAATTATTTGAAGTGGGTTGTAGATTGGAGTTATAATTGAAGCTGCCTTTCTCAGTGTTATTGCAACATGAATGCTGACCCATTGCAGCAATCATCAGCAGTGCCCTTACTAACTGCAATTATTTAAAACTATTGAAATGCATCACCCCATGGAAGTAATTTCTCTTCTCTTTTAGGACATCATTTATTTGTAAATCATTCATGGTGGGTCTCTGCGTTGCAAACATCACAAATGAGTTGTTTCTCATAATACAGCCCTCTGACAGCTATTCAAAATGGAAAATAAAAATTTAAGGTTAGAAGAACCAATATAATTATCTCCTTCCTTTCCCCAAACTCAACCAAATGTGAACAGTAACGAATACTGAAAAACATTTTTTAAAACACATCTTTTCCTTTTAAGAAAACACATCTTTTCCTTTTAAGAAAAGCACAAGGTATTTGTTCAGTTATACACAAATTTCATGAGAAGTTACACATGCTTCACAAGAGATTACCTTTTCAGCCAGAGCTGCAACGCAACAAATTTGCTAAATCAGATTTCAGGCATTTCACGTGGAAAACCTAGAGAGACTGTCCAACTTCTGTAGCAATTCAGAAATGATGCCATGAATAGATCAGCTTTCTAATGGAGAAAAGAGGGGCCTATGCCATATATACACAGACAAATCTGACTGAAAAAGTGTCTTAAATCACCCTCTCTTTTATGGGTATGGTTAAGAATGAAGACAGTTCCTCTGCCATGAAATAACCTGTCAGCTGAGTTGGGTGGGACATGCCGTCAGGCAACTAAAAGCTATTCTTTTAGTTGGTATTCTTTTAGTATTCTTTGCAACTAAAAGTCGGCAACTAAAAGCTATTCTTTTACCAATCTCAGGTTAAAACACAGCAAGCAGAGTTTTCTTTGGGTCTTTTTTGTGGTTGTTTTTAAGGGCAGCTATAAAAAGCCTAGACAAATGTTGTCTCCCTGGAATATCTGATGATATAGCAAGGACTGGATGTGCAATCCTACATTTGACTTTTTGAAAAAAAGTTGGTTTTTTTCCTCATGGGCTGATTAGAGGGATACCATTATACTTCAAATCCAATCTGTATGATCAGCATCAGCAGAAAGACTTGTTTAACTTATCAAAATCTATTTAGGCTACTCAGAAGCAACTTGACTACGATGCATAAATATATTCAGAGGGAAAAGATATCAAGTGGTAAATCACTATTCAATATATCATAAAGGCACAGTAACAACCACTGGATGAAAGGTAAAGCCTGACTCATTCAAATTAAATTAAGGTACTAATTATTTAATGACTACAAGGAAAACTCCTGGCATAGGTTGGCTAGGGAGTTTGTAGCCATCACCTTTGTAGATATTAATAAGGACTGATTGGACCAACATCCAGGAGCAATTGCTTAGGAGGAGCTGTTTCTGCCTCGGGGCAGGAAGGTGGGCTTGTGTTACCTTCCTGACATCCCTTCCAGCCCTCCTTTCTGTTATGAAAGCAGCAGAGAAAGCTGTAGGACTCCCAGTAACAGTAATGGCCAGCGGTATGCAGAAGCTCAGAGCAGCATGCCTGCTCACCTCAAAATCCACTAAATTTGGGTAATTGGAATAAGGTCAGTGTGAACCCGTTTGAACTCTATAGCCAGCAGGATTTGGTAAATAACAGGAAAGAGATTAAAAAATAGGAAGAGTGTTTTCCCAGACACTGCAAGATGCTTTTAGATAGTGGCAACTGCAAGACAAGGCTGGAGAATTGATGCCCTTGGATTTCCTCTGTTGCCGGGCCTGGGGGAGCATCTCCAGAAAGCTGAATTTCAGGAATTGAGCTTGAACTTACAGCTCCTGTTCATTTCTATGAACAAGAATCAGGATGACGAACGAGAAGTGGCTACTCTCACTTTGACAAGCCCTGCTCAAAGCACACCCTGCTGCAGTGAAAGTGCTGGAACTGGTGTTCAGTTTGCATGCAAAACTTGCATCTTCTGTCCAAAGAGAGCAGACTGTAAGGATGCTATTGCTCATGACCTCTGTGAAGGGTACTTGCCTTCTATGTAAAATGGCAATTCAGATATAAAGGCAGGTTTCAGTAGTCCAAAATATACATTCTACCTCCTCAGCTGGTCATGACCAGAAAATAATATCACAGGTGGCTGCAGTCCTCTACTATCCATATTGACCTCCATTTGACATGCCCAGCCACTTACAGATTCTTTCACAGCAGTCACTGTAAATCCATCCCACTGGGAAAATGAGGAATCAATCATGTAGCTTCATCTCTTCCCATTCAAATATTAATTTGCATTATTTATAGATAATGAGATATCAGAGACTTCTTTCCTCCTCTCATTGTGCATGCTGTCCTGTCAAAATTGGTGCTGCTCTAGCTAGTGTTCTTCAATTATTGCACTGGAACTGAAGATCAACATTTCTTTTTACTCTGCATTCTCTAGGGTGAAGACTTGAATATGGAAAATGAAAGAATCACTAGTCATAACCTTAAAATGGGATTAATTTCATCTTTACTTAAAATACAGAGAAATCTTTTGCAATGCTGGAAGTGAAATTACTGATCCTGATGAGACATTGGACAAAAGCACAGCTCAAAATGCTTTGTCTGCTTCAGTGTCTTGGGGCTGCAAGCTCTGCTGTGCATTGCAAGCTCTTGGATAAGCTGAAGTAAAAAACCAAAACAACAACAAAAAAACCCAAAAAACACCACACAAAACAAAACCCTCCCCCTGTCCTTTGGAAACCCACAGAACAGCATTGCAAGCATTACTGAAAAAGGGTAGAATTGCAAGAAAAAAAAAAGGCTGCTGATACTTTAGATACTGGAACAGATTTTCTGAGCACGAGGTATATGTGGAGTTCTGAGCTCCATTGAAAACCTAGTCTGTGTTTGTCCATGTTTACTGGAATCTCATTGTTCAGTTAAGCACCTGCATTATTCCTTTAAACCTCAGGTCACTTTTTTGATATAGGGAAGCAGTATCTAATTTCATCCACAGAGAGCAGAATTATAGCAAGGTTCACAGACATCAAAGTTCAAGGCAGAGTCAAGAGCTGAACCAAGGTATATCACAACTGAGCTCACGGCCAATCATTAGTCCCTTCTTCGCACCCTTGAGGACTAACAGATTTTGATATCTTCAAAATATCTGACCCCAGTGGAAGAAATGGAATTGAAAGTCCAAGCCCGAACTCTGAAAAACAAAAAAACACACAAAACCCTAGAAGTGATATGTCAGGTTATTTAGCAAGTCTCTTACTTCAGGGAAAAAGACACAGAGAAAATAGGGCTGGTCAAATATTGCAAACCTGGAAATCTAGATTGAAAACATAAGGTTTATGTGACCCACAGCTTGTGTGCAGTCTATTCAGATTCAGTCATGTGGCAGTGGACAGCTTTTCTGATTAGCACCTGATACCCCCAATTTTAATGCTCAGTCCCCCCCCAGGTTCTTAATAGCAGTGGTTTCAATCTTTCATAATGCGCCACTCTCTCATCTTATGCTAGATGTTTCAAAGTCTTACCTAGCTTCCAGCAACAATATACCACTCATAATAGTGAGAAGTGGGTGAAACTCCTTTCTAGTATCATTACTCATGCATTACAATTTAAACTGTGCTTTCAAGAACTGTGTGTGTCAGTGAAAACTTAAGTCACAGGAGTACCAGCCAAAAGGAAGCTGAAGTGGGATGCAGAACTCAACTCAGGTGCAGAACTAAATTTATTTTAAAAAGGCTGAGCAAGTATTTTAGGGAGTAGTTTATGAATTTACCCAGACTCTACAAAGACTGTCGAGCTTTGCAGTAGAACTTTGAAAATAATGAACTGAAATACCAGCCCTACCTAAAGTGTTCTCCTAAAGCCCCTTATCCAATAGCTTCCTTCAGGCTTATCACTTGTCTCCCAATAGCTGCAGAAAACATTCTGTATAAAAAGCACATAAATGGACAGAATCCATGACTTGCAGAGATTAGGAATTACTTTTTTAAAGCCTTGCAACCCTCCACATTCATTGCAAAGTATATGAAAAAATAACGTTCCTTGCAATGACTCTGCTACTGCTCATGAAAAACATCTTTCCTGATCACTGACATGGCAGATATGCAGCTGACATCTGCTCAGCAGTTTAAGATTGCTTTGCTGACACATAAAATTGAGTTTCACTGTGAAATCAAGATGATATCATTGGCTATTATAATAAGTTGTTAAAGCCCATGGTGATACTTTTCCGTCTTTTTCAATCAAGTGGTTATCTTTTTGCTCTCTTCTCTCCCTCCCAGTCACTAGTTGTGAGTTTATCTTCTCAACAAAATGCTCATAGAAAAAGTGTTTTTGTTATGATTTTAAACTGCTGTTGCTTTCAATAAAACTAATTAACATCTTGCAGTAAACCAGTTCCCTGGGTCTCCTTAGATTTCAAATGAAGCTGACCTATGCACAACAGAGTCTTCACTTTAGATTGAACGTGCTCATTAGTGTCTTCTAATAAATGAGACTACTGGGTGGTGCTGTTCATTCCACCTCCCAGAAGGTGCTGCAGGGGAGGAGGGTGGAATTGGGACTACTATTTGATTTAAGTGTGCCCCATACCTGTGCTCTTTTTCCCCCTTCAGCAACAATTAAAAGCTGAGAAAGACGGAGGAAAAATAATTGAGATGCTTAGAGCTCTGGGACATTGCTGCTCAAAAATTGGGCTGAACTACTGAGGCACTGGTGAGCAGCATGAAGTCCCCCAGCATCCCCCTACCCCTGGCACACACATGCCTTGAGGATGATGATTTTTACCCTCAAGTCTGTAGTGTCACAGGCCAACATGCTCTCATAGAGCAGAGAAGCAGCTGAGGAGAGCTGTTCTTACATTACACCTACTCAAGGCTGTACATAGCCCATCATTACATCGAAACTCAGATGAAGGGGAACCAATTAAGCTGCCTGTCAGTTAATACAATCAGAGTTCAAACCTCTTTAGACCTCCTAAAAGAGAAGTTGAGGAGGCAAGATTTCTCATACTTAATTGTTCTCCAGGATAGTCAATACAGTCAGATTCCCGAGTAAAGGAAACACCCCCGCACAGCATTTCCAAAGGTGCTAATCTTCTGCCTCTACAGATAACCCAGGCTACCTGAGAAATTAATGAGACATTATTAACACCAGAAAGACCCATAGCATTTTCAGGTGAGGCAGGAGACCCCTCAAGCTTCAGCAACAAGGGTTACTGAACGGGCTTTTGCAATGGAAAAGTGAAGGTCAGAGCCAGGGCAACACTATACCCAAGGAAGACCAACTACAGTCTAATAACTTACCTTTTCTGTAAGAGATTTGTGTAACCCCAGAGAAAGCATTTGTAAGTTTAACACTTAGGAGTTGTTCAGAAGAGGGCCAGAGAACGTTTCTGAATAGCTTGAAAAGTAAAGAAAAAAAAATTAAAAAAAAAAAAAAAGAGAGCCCCTAGTGAAATAACTCAGTAGCCCCTCTAAGCACTATCTGCTCATTCCTTGCTAGCCTTTATGCTACTCCCTCTATTAGACCAAAAGCTGTTCATAGCTGGATTTCTTGTTTCTACAGACTGTCCAGCTCAAAGAAGACCCCTAACAAAAGATTCTATCTATAAACTCTCATCTGATGAAAGTGAATATGCATCTTTCTAACGTAAATGCCAACAGCAGCACTTCTTTCTCCTGAGAGCTACCCATACAATCCTTATTAAATTAAACCAGAAAAATGCTCACTCATTCCTTTTTAAAGTAGCAGATTACCCATAATCCCCTCCCTAGGAATTTAAATTTTCCTTCCCTTAGAAAAGGGCTCATTCAAGTCATATCTAAAAAGAGACCACTTAGAGACCTGCCATACAGGATTAAAAAGTAAATAAAAGTAAACGCCTAGTAAAAATGTCTCCTTTAATTTCCTCAGTGATGCTGGCAAGGCCTGCAACCAGATGGGTATCCAGTTACTAAACTACATTTCCCAAGAGGCCACAGGTGTCAGATCAAATTTCACACCTAATTTCCTTCTATAAAAGGCTTTGTGGCCAGCTAATGCTTTTTACAGATGATTCAGGAGGGTGATGATGTCATTTTGTAGATTGCTATTATTACTTAGGTTAGTAAAAGACAGTAGCTTCTGAAAAGTTGCCTTTTTTTTTTTTTTCTTTTTAAGAGGCCTATAATCTTATTTAGTATTCTTGCTTTCTCTGGAGTTGATACTTTAGCCTGTTATCTTAAGTTTTTTATTCTTATTTACAAGAAGGTAATTTTAAGTTAAATCTTTATGTTTGCATGACTAAAATTTTCTGTTGTTCATTCTTCAGTAGTATAGGGTTTGAATTGTACTGAAACTCACTGTTATGCTCTGGTCTGAAGGAGTTGAGCAGCAAAACTTGCATTCTGAGAAGAAAAGTCTCCAAGCTATTTAGAAACCAGTTCATGTGCCTTTCTTTCTTCAGGCTGCTGATCAAATTATGGTCTGGGTTAGCTAAGGATTCAGAGACACATGTATTTGTCAGAGTCTACTTGTAAATATAGTTAGCATCTGCATTTGAAAAACCCTAGTAGGTTTATTAAATGCTCTAATAAAAGGAGGAAGAAAATTGAAACTAAATAGAAAGGCTTTTAGTTAACATCAGAGTATTATCTTTTCCATAAGGTATGTGTAAGGAGCTTGTTTGTTTTTAAAGTTCCAGTAATGTTTTGAGTGTTCACTATATCTACTCTATTTTTTTTTCTGGAGAGTGAAGGTGGGGATTTCCTTCTGAATAATGGCTAGTTTCTCTGCATTTGAATTTGGTGCTTGGAAGAAAAAAAGGCATTTAAAGTCTTTGGGACTAGACTAATGTTCTGAAAGATACTTTGGTGCTCACAGGATGAAATATTAATACTCTGAGCTTTTAGGTCCTAGATACTAAGGCAGATGATATCCTGAAATTGCACTACTTAGCTTCCTAGCATGAAGTGCAAAAGTCTCTTTCTGTACCATAGAGAGATTTACTATTATGACTGATAAAGAAATGCAAGCACACAATTAGAGTTAGTTTTCACCGAAGGCTTCATAACAGCAATCTACCTCCTATGTTCCTTATTGTTTAACAAGGCACCTGCTGGGAGTTTTTATGTGTGGAGGTTACGTATGGTTAGAAGTATAGTCTGATTTAAAGGCATGTTGTTGTGATGTGATCTACTCAATTATAAATGCAGAACTCTGATATAAAAACACAGCTCCTCCTAAAGAACTAATGTCTAGGCTTTAATTTAACTATTAAGCACTTCTAAATATACACACTTAATTAAAACATCAGGGAAATGTCTTGTAGACTGCAAACAAGGATTCTCTGCATTTTTCCCCCCAAATGCCCCTTCCTGCCTTTGAAACTTACTTCTCCACGTAACAAAGCAAGCATTTTAGTGCTGCTGGTTTTACTGATCCAAGGGGAACTAATGGCTGGGATGTTTTACTCTTCCTCTGTAAGGATGGAGGATGCTGCTGCTTCTAACCTGGTTGCTCCTATAGCTTTGAAGAATGGGGGAGCAGAGAGGGACTCGGATGTGGCAGCCACCACTGCTGCTGGCGGGCCCTGCCATGCCCTGAGCGAGCAGACCAGCAGCCTGGGCTGGGGCAGGGGGGACATGCTCACGTGAGCCAGAGCAGTGCATGGGCATATGCTGTCAGAAATGAATGCTAATTGCCCTGGCGCTGACAGCCCAATAAAGCTGATTGGTTTTTAATTTCTTGGCACTGGGAGTCCAGCCGCATCCCGCACAAATTGAGCAATGTTACCCAGGTATCGCTCAGGCTGTTTAGCAATGCCAGTGGCTCTGTTGCGCAGGGAGATTTCCACCCGTGCTGCCCAGGCTGCTCCTTTCTACATCATTACTTCCTGGCCATCCTGGCACGCTGGTGATTTCTCAGGAGCTGGTGGTTATTTTTGCTCAGAGCTGGGCTTTTGTGGAGAACAGGAGAGCAAATTTCTTCTTTTCTGCCTCTTTGGGGCTTTGCTCATCCCTTCAGCTTATGGTGTCTCCAGCCAAGTGTTTGTTGCAGGAATTGGTGGGCAAAGGAAATGCTATATGGGGAACTAAGGGGAGAAAGACAAGTTTGGGGGAAACTAGCCATTGCTTACTGTTCCAGTTATAGTAAGAGCAGGGAACTATTCAGGAGGTGGAGCTCACAACACACAGCCAGTAGTAAAAGAGAGGATGGCAAACTGCAGTATTGTCTTTCAGTGAGATAAATAATAACACAGGCAAGTTGTCCTTTCCATCTGTCTTCTGCCTAGTTTGTTAAAACATCGCAGGTGGGCAGAACATAGCATCCTGTCTGCACAGCACCTTGCCCTGGGTTAGCACAATGCAAATCATTTTATGTAAAGTTGATAGAGGAATAGAGCTGCATGTCTACAATTAACACCTACTTGGAGGTTAGCTTAATTCTAAGATACAATAAACTCTACTTACTCTTAGCTCAGTTAACTGTGGAGAAAGAGTTATAGAGTCACTTTAAGGCATTTAGAAATGTTTCCAGGAAACTAAAAGTCACCTTCTTTGCTGCACATTGAAACCTCAATGGTTGTTGTAGAAAATAACCCACACTTCATAAATAGTGTTATTTCTTTCTTTCTCCTTTCCTTTCCTTTCTGCATTCTGCTGGCTAAGCAGCTCATGTCATTTACATTTCTCAGCTGGAGAAATATGATTAAGATTATTTGTATTGTTTGAACAGCGTTTAAAAACCAGGATCAATTGTAGGAGTGGGTAGCTGGCTATACAGCTAGTAGAAAGGACCTGGAGCTGGCATGACAGGGTAGGACTGCTGGCTGAGCAGGTCTGGATCTGCCAGTTCTGAGTGTTTTACTAACTTGTCTAAATCAGGGACATGGATTTTACCTTTTCTTGAGATGCAGTTCTGCTCAGTGAACTTGTATCTCATAAATTTGCTAGAAGTTTTAAATTAGTGATCTTCAACTTTTGCTGATTTAACTTAGACTACTGAAAGCTTCCTAAAGAAGGCATGTACTACTGTATCGTGACTTGAGGCCTGATGGACAATAGGTAAGTTCCTGCTGATTTACTGCTTGCATACCCTCAGAATTAGGGCAGGGATTTCAAAGAGTCACCAGAGTATAGGTAAAAACACAGTCCTTAATACTCTAGGAGAGGTATTTAGAGTACTTGGCATTCTGTAGGCATCAACAACTACAAAAACAAGTCATATAAGAAATGTGGGATCTTGTGAACCTGTTTTGGTCACTTCCAGATGACCACTTGAGCTATCCAATGACTGCCTACATCTCTAAGTCTCTTTTAAAGTTCCAAGTTTAAAATCTAGAAAACTTTGTCTAAATTTTCTTAATGTCTTGAGCTTTTGGTGCCTGTGGAGATGACAAAGATGTCAACACAGCTTTTGTTCAGACTTATCGCATGTGGCCATGAGATAATCCTTCTGAGCTAAAATACTTGCAGTGCTGCTGTGCATTTTTAACATTGCTATGACTTCACTTTTATAACATTTCCGTGACAATCTTTCTAGAAGTAGAGCTGAGGAAGAAGAAAAAAAAAAATTTGTATGATAATGCAAGTTGAAAGGGACCTGGGAGGCCTCTAGTCCAACCTCCTTCTCCAAACAGGATCAGCTGTGGGGACAGATGAGGTTTCTCAGGGCTTTACCCAGCTGGCTCTTTAAACCCCAAAAGATGAAGGCTATACAAACACTCTGGGCAACCTGTTCCATGGCTTGACCATTCTCAAAGTGAAGGAGGTTTTCTTTCCATTCAGTCTGAACCACTTTTGTTCCATTTATGGTCATTGTCTCTTAGCCTTTCTCCAGTTGTGGGGGACCTCCCCAATCTCCATGACCTTTTAAAAATGCTAATGGCTGGCTGGGGGATCCCTGCAGTGCAGCAAGGCAAGGCCAGAGCACAGGCACAGTCTGCACACCAGCAAATCTCATGCAGGCTGTGTGGTGCTGGAGAGAACATGCCTTGTGCTCCCCGTGCCCTCTCTGGGACCCCCTGTGCAGGGCAGCACCTAAGCATGGAGGCACTGCCCTGCACCCCAGAGAAGCTCCCAGGGCAGCTGCACCTTGGCACGGCCACCACATGCGTTGCTGCAAAAACAGAGCTCCTGCCCCGAGTGCCACCTCTCCCGCCATGACCCGGCTTTGGACACCAAGCAAGGCAGCATGGCCCCAGCTTCTGCTCCATTGTCATATGGGGCTTTCCACTCCTGGTCTGGGGCCAACAGGCCGCTCCTGGGACCAGCAGCGGGCATGCAGGAGCCCAACCTGCCCGGGGACTAAAGGGCACCAGGGAGCCCCACAACACCAGCACCAGCAGGGGGGACCACCGGAGGGCACAGGCTGCAGTCTGCCTTCCCCTCTCCATGGCCTTCCTCACTGCCCAGAGATGGTGCCCCACTTTGTGGGTTTTGAGGACCAGTAAGTGACATTTCCCCTAGAAGCAGGTTGCCTTTCATGGAAAGTTGGAGATTTACCATGATAACTAGAAAGCAAGTTCTGCTGAAGCAAAACCCAAAGATATTTTAGGCTAGGCTAACTGCATGTGTGATTTTGTGTATCCAAAGTGAAAAGTCAAATGCTTTCTGGGAACGGAGCAGATTTTCTGACCTGCTGCAATCTGTATGCACAGCAAACTCAATTGCCTGAGCATCGCAGGAATATTTGAAACCTGTGTACGAATGACAGTGAGGTGAGGCTATGGTAGCTGTAAAAAGTCTGTTTTGGCATTTGGCCATCTCCCAAACATAAATAGCAAAATAACTCATCCATCTCCAGGGTCAGGAATGGCTGTGCTGGTTATCTTCAGCTTAAACCTTGTGAGTTTAATTTGGCTTTATAGCCAAATACAACCAGGCTGAGGTCAGCCAAGGAACTGGCTGGTTATGCAGGCAGGCTGTATTTTTTTTTATAAAACTCACTGGAATCCATTTGCAATGACAGATGCCATGGAGTGCATCTGCCTGATCGTTCACCACTGATAATATAGCTGGAGGTAGCTCAGTGAGCCTTTTCATTGTGAATTTCCATTTTCTTTTATAGTCTTAAATATTCTCACTGCCTTTATATTGGAAATCATATTGTATTTTTGTTTCTATTTTGCTGTTTTTTGAACACTGCCATTTTTAAGGGGTTATTATTTTTCCCCTTTGCTAAGTTCAGCTCCTTACTCCTTAGCAAAGAAAGTATAACTAAATAAATTAAAAACATTTTTTACTTTGTCATTCATATGACTTGAGAAATTGGTAAGCTACAGGTACCTTTGGTTTTTGTGTGTGTGAACCTGCAATCAAAATCAACCACTTTCCTGTATTTGAATTGTTTTTTGCATTGCTTACTCAGAAAAAGACACTTAAACATTTGGAGTCAGTAAATGTTGTAAAGCAGATAGCTAGCTGTGCAGAAATTTCCCCTGCTTTTCATATTTTTGTATTTGGCATTACTTGTAAAGGGCATTCTTCTCTTCTTACAGAGAGTATTAAATTGGGCTATAGCTTTTCTTTGCCTCTGCTGAACTCCCATTCCTAACCACATTAATTTGGGATACATCCTTATGTTCACCAGATATTGTTCCTCTATCTTTATGTCATCACTGACTTTGGTCCATCTGACAAAATTATCTTCGGAGAAGCTGAGAAATAAGATTACATGGACTTGATTCAGTTTGGCAAACAGCAGCAGATTTGCATTTGCTTTGCACTGGTGTGTTGGCTTTCCATGCTCAGTGGTATAGCCACTCCTTGTGTAAACCTCCCCCTGCTTTCATTCACAGTCTGAGATAAACAGATGTTTGGCAAGATGTTTAGCATCTGAAATGATTAGTCTGCTCAGATTCTTGCTCCTACTTTATACTGCATGGCGTGTTTTGGTTTGGGTTTTTTTTTTTTCAGTTGTGTTACAAAGAGAACAACTTCAGTGTCCCATTGTGAGTTTCTCATATTCAAGCTGACAGCTTATACACAACAATAGGGTAGTGAACAATGGTCCATCAGAGATACCAAGAGCAGGAAGCAATTTAAGATGTATTGGGTAATGAAGAGCAAATATACTCTCGTCACCACAACTACATGGAAGCTGCTCTAAAATGTTATGATAAATCTTCTGCAACAGTCCAGCTGCAAAAGAAATATCTTGTGGAAGAACAGAAATTGAAAGCTTTCATTCATCAGCAGTGTCTTTTTGATGGCCTTTTTTCATTTTTTCAGATTTAGTCAGATAAGTGAATATAGTCCACATGCCAAGGTCAATGGTACATTTCTTCTGTGTAGTAGCTACACTAGAATCTTTGTTTGTGTGAGTAAGCATTGGTCTCTGTCACACCAAATACCAAGAACACAGGATTTTTTCTTAGATCTGTATATTAGATATACATAATATTTCAGTAAAGTGTATTTGCAGAGAGAACAGTATTTCTGGTTCAAAGATCCTTGAGTTGTAGAGGAGGCTTTTCCTTCTTCCTTTGGCTTTGCATAAGGCCTTGTATGCTGAAGGAGATCTGTAATTTATTAAAGATAATACACACTATTAATGTTTAGGGCCAGAGAAAGAACACATTGATTAGGTCTGTAGGATAAATCAATGCCATGCAGGATTGAAGAACAGTAAGTCTCATTATTCTAATTATGCAGCTAAAGTGATGGGGTGTTTAAAAGTGTGATGGATAAGTTAGAAAGCAAATCAAGGAGCAGGATCTTTTTGGTTTGTGAAAGAACTGAAAAAAGGACAATAGAGATGAGAACATGCAGATTGGAAGATATCAGATAAAATAGTGTAGTAACAATTGGGGCTTATGTGCGTACCTGGCATAGATAATTAACTAATTCAGAAGTATTTGATAGATAAATGATAGACTAATCAACAGGAAAATGCATGATCTGACACCTGAGAAACTAATGATATGTGTATGAAAGAACTGATGACTTACGTTGTTTGGACCTGGTTGCTGCATGTCTTGTTATGTTTTGAACTAACTCACTAATGAATAACTGAACTCATTACTCATTGAACTAATTCAGCTGAGTGGTGAATTGGAACTTGAACTGTGGCTATTGGTGGGAACAGACCAAGAGAAACAAAGACTGATGGCTCAGATGCCATGGATTACTTTGCATTAATATTGGCTAATGGGTAAAGAGCTAGTTATGGAAAAAAGAAGTGAGGCATGGTGCTTGTAATAAAGGCTAGGGGAAGTGAACCCTCCCGTGGAAGGAGCAACTGCAAAGCAAATTTGACCTAATCTTAGGTTGTTCTGCTGTGTGCCTTACTAGTAAAGGAAGAGGGAGTCATGCTTGGAGCACATCTGGGAAATTTATGTTTGCTTGGCAGCCACAGAGGTATAATGGTTGAGGAATATGAAGATGCAATTATTTTACTTAAAGAATTCATAAGGCTGCTAGAATATCACACACTGCATTTTTCTGGGGGCTGGGGACAGGAAAGGAATCTATATAATCTTCCATTACAGTTTCTAATAGAGAGGTGTCTCTTTCAGCATAGACAGAGGGGAAAATCACTCTTTGGTTTTTGTTAACAAGCCAATAACATCCCTTTCTACTGCAAACCTTTCTGGTTTGAGGGAACAATGTTTTCTAGAATTAATCTAACTGTGCTGGTTTGAAAAGTACATTATAAGCCACGATAGCTTTCCCACTGCATTCTGTTTTGTGTCTCTCCTATTGCATTTTAATGCTTCTCTGAAATGAGCAAACTGTATCTTTTCCTTGTTTCCGTGTACAAACAAGTATATTGTGTCAGGTCACTAAATACAATGTATTTACAGCAGCCATTATTAGCAAATCAGATTAAATGTGCCATGATGCTTCGATTCTTGGTTTAATCATGCACTTCAGATATTTTTTGAAAAGCAGGAATAGATCTCAATTATGTAACTATTATATTCTTCCCTAGAATTTTAAGGAAAAGCTCTTTTTTGTTTGTTTGTTTGTTTGTTTTCCCCAAATCTTGGTAGAAAAAAATGGGAATATTGTTCAGAGCTTCTGTACAAGCTCTTTCTTGTTGTTCCTTGCTGTCACTTCCATATGGTTCATACATTTAAGTAGTAGAATAAGAATGTAAATCTCTGAATATGTGCTTTATTAGTATAGCCAAATAAATAAATGAATTGCCCTAAAAACTGAAAGTGCCCCTTGAGATTAACTGAGCCATTCACAACCTAAGTTTGACAGGCAATGATTTAGCCAAACCATCTATAACTTTTATTTGAAAAACAAGGACAATTAAAAATAGGATGAGGCATTTTGGTCATGAATTATTCTGATCAGGAATGTAACTAGATTTTTATTCCAATGTCTAAATGAAATATCTCCCTGTATATCCAGTGAGTTTCATTACAGCTTCTGTTTTATTACCTCACTTTGAGAGATTTAATCCTTTTCTTGGAAATGCATTACCCTTCAGAAAGTACAAATAAAAATGAAATACAATAATAATTTTTTGGGGGTGGGGGAGAATAACAGGAGTGAAGGAACCAACTTTTATATTTAAGATGACTAAACCTTTATGTTATTATTTTGTTGAGATGTTCTTAGGATTGTAGCAGCCTTTCTGAAAACTCAGGAAGGGCAAAACTTAGAGGCCACAGAAGTGCCTTAGCTTTGTGCCATGGTACCCCCTTCCGACCTCATCAGCATTACTGGCGTGGTGCTTGCTGTGGTGGGTTCCTTGGAGGGTCCGGGTGACCCACGAGAAAAGTTGCTGCCTGGGACCGTGAGGAGACAGGGTCTCAGCAACACCAGAGGAGCTGCAAGAACAGCTTTGGCCTTGTGTGCTGGGGAAGGTCTGGGCACTGTTGGAGCAGCTTGCTTGGCTGGACTAGGCAGAGAAAGTGTCAGCGTGGAGCAGGTAGTGTTTCCTCTCAACCGCATCCAAGAACCGCATCCATAGAATCATTTAGGTTGGAAAAGACCTTTAAGATCACCAAGTCCAACCATAAACCTAGCACTACCAAGACCACCACTAAACCATCTCCCTAAGCACCACATCTACACGTCTTCTAAATACCTCCAGGGATGGTGACTCAACCGCTTCCCTGGGCAGCCTGTTCCAATGCTTGACAACCCTTTCGGTGAAGAAAATTTTCCTAATATCCAGTCTAAACCTCCCCTGGTGCAACTTGAGGCCATTTCCTCATGTCCTATGGCTTATTACCTGGGACAAGAGACTGACCCCCACCTCTCTACAACCTCCTTTCAGGTAGCTGTAGAGAGCGATAAGGTCTCCCCTCAGCCTCCTTTTCTCCAGGCTAAACAACCCCAGTTCCCTCAGCCGCTCCTCATAAGACATGTACAGTTCCACATCCCATCCTGGACTTGTGGTACAGAACTTTTCTGTTACCAGAAAAGAGATGGACTGAATTACTTCTCATTTCCATCCCAAGACCCAGTGCCTAACCTCAGGGATTCACCTCCATGCTTTGAAGCCTGTTGGGATAAAGACCAACATCTCCTGGGATGAAGGAAAAGAAACAGAGCTACATCAGGCCAGGTTCCTTCTAGTTACTCTTCAGCAGCAGGCTTAAAACAAGTGATTCCTCTTTTATCCTTGCATTGCTGTCAGTGAACTGAGCCCCCATGGTGGAAGCAGGGAGGAGAGCACTGGCTCTGAGGCCCCAGGGGACGGGGGGCTTTAATATGGCTCCAGTGTGTTGGAGATGGAAATGTGCCACTTAGGAAGAGAAATCTTGCTGCAGCTGAGTATTAATAGGTCCAGCATGTTTCTTTCCCATGAAAGCCACCTTCCACAAAGCTTAAGAATAATTTCTGATTTTTGAGTAACCTGGAAAATGTTGCTCTTCACTCTTCCTTCCCTTTCTTGCTCCAATTTTCATCAGTGTCTGGACATTTATAAATTCAGAATATTTTGTGCATGAAGGGTAAAGATTAATGCTTCAGAATAGGTTTATTTTTTTAACAGTGCTGTCGAAGGCTGAAGCATGTTACCCACAGTTTAAAAAAATTACATCATAGATATTTTCTGTCTGAAAAGTAATTTGCTGCTTTGAAATGTGGATAGAAATAAAATTAGTGTGCTGGTAGATAAAGGTATATTTTTTAACCTGTTTTATTGAATTTGTGCAGGATGATGGCTTAAAATGTAAGTAAAAAAAAAAAGGAAAAAAGAAAAAAATGAAAACAGAAAAAAGAAAGCAAGCTAAGGATTGAGATGTAAAGACAACAACAGAGAACAGTGAAGAATTCCTGCAATGTAACCTGACAGTAGAATTTAGATGCAAAAGACACAGGGTCAGACTTTAAAAATTACTGGCACCCAGCTGCTGTATGTGTTTTGCTTTTGGGAGTCTAACAATTGACATGAAAAATGATGGGGAAAAGTAAACTGATCCTTCTGCACACTAGTGATGTAACTTGTATGACAGACCCCTCTGACAACGTTTTCCAAATATGAAGTAATAGAAAACCTTTTCTTCTATTAGTACCTATGGAAAGCTATAGGAATGGAATAGTTTATAACAGCTTATGTACATGGCAAATGTTTGATTGAAATTGAGGTTTCGGTTTCAAAGAAGATAGATTTTCACCCACTAATTGTTTTTATTTAATAATAGAAGACGTAGAGGGCAATATAAAGTCTCAATCTATGGAGAAATTTTCAGGACAGATGACTTTGTAGTTAAACTCACAGGAAATGAAAAGTCAATGGAAATTGGACCTGAAGCACGTGAATAGACAAAGATGGGAAAAGACTAAGTAAAAGAAATTAAATTAGACTAAAAGAAACAGTACCACCGTACATGAAGATACCTCATCCCTGTGTATTTTGTGAATGGAGTGCCTGCAGAAATTTCTTCAACCACCACGAAGACAGAACTTCTCTTGAAAATATTACCCTAAGCACTAACTATACAATACCACAGAGCTGATTGCAGTGTGCTGGGGATACGCACTAGCCAATGTCATAGACTGCCTGTATTTTCACCATATGCTGTAATAACCCTGTATATGCTATGGGTTATGTGCACAGGTATTTAAGACAAGGGCAGATTTATCCCAGAAACCTTTACCTACCAGCGCTCTGCTGCTTATTTCCTGCAATGGCTCCAGCTTCCCAAGATCTTCTCCTTCCTTTTTTTCTGTGGGTTATCTGAACATTTTCATGTAATGGGGCTTTTCAGGGAGGCTGGTTATCTGAGGCACTGATGAGATGTGTGGAAATATGATGCCTAGCTCGGGGAGCAGAGTCAGTCAAGCTACAGCAGCGTGAAACCCAGCACGCAGCTCATTTACCCTGCCTCGTCAGTGAGTTTGGCAGCCTGCTCTAATCTCTGTGCTGCTGCATCTAGACTGCGGCTGGTACCCAGACTCGTTAGTTTGAGATTTGCATGGTTGTTTCTGCACTATGCAGAAGCTGATCTTCAGCACACCCTGACCTTCCCTGTTATGCTTTTAACTCATGTAAATACTTGCGAATTTTTTTCTCTCAGCCTCTTCTAGAAGAAACGGTGCTCAGGCAACACAAGGATAAGGTGGTACTCAACAAAGCTCAGGTCAAGACAAACTGAAAGCACCAAGAGACCTTGTTCTGTTTTGTTTCTTTTAAAGGATTCGTCAAAAAGCTGGAGACCATCACACCCCAGGGAACTCCTGTCTTCCTGAAAGGTTTGAGTCAGGCTGGCCATGAGTCAAACTGGTGGGTGCAGAATGAGTAGTGCTTTCAAGCCTGATGCTGTCATTAAGCAATCTCTTCTGATTTAAAAGGTTAACAAGCAAACAGAAATAAGTAAGAGGTTTTCTCTCGCTTCCCGAGAACTCACACAGTACAGCCTCTGACAGAACTGTACATGCATGTGCACACAGGCACATGCAAAAGAAATGCAAATGTCCATCACAGCTGAAAAATCAGGCTTAAAACAGACCTAATTATGTGATCACAGAGAGGAACAAAAAAGAACATTATTTGTTATGACTTCAGTTTTTCTGGAGGCTCACTTCCTTAAATAAAATAAAATAATATCACTGAAAATGGTGATAGTAAGCTGGATATGTGGAGGAGACTTCCCAAGAGCCAGATAACTGCAGAAAACATTGTGAAAGAAATGCAAAGTCTTCTGGTCACAAGGGAAAACCCTTTCACCCTAATTTGAGGATGAGCAGCTTTGCAGCTCTATAATTGTTTCTTGCTCTTACACAGATACTGCTCTATGCCTGATCTTATTAATATTGAATGTAGAAATCTTAAGTATATGTCTCCTATCTCGGACTCTCTTTTCCTTACGGGATGGGAGGTCACCCCAGCAATAAAGCCTCTAGTTGAAAAATTGTTTAACACATTTTTATAAGTACATAAGCAGCTTCTTTTTTTTGGGGGGGGGGGGGTATTGAGTGCTAAGTTGCTAATTGATTTTACAGACTAGTAATAGATCTCATTAGAGAGTGAGGCAGATGTCACGTAAAGTCAACCCTGTTCCACAGAGAGAAGAGCAAGGTTTTAGAAAGTTTCCATGAAAGACACTAACTCCAGGCTACTGCTTTGGAGATGCTTTGGGAAAACCTTTGCTAAGGCTCTCCTTAGTGTGAGCAACAAGGATTTTAACCGATGCTCCAAATCCCCTTTGAATCAGTGCATGTAGAAACGGAAGCCTGTTGTCTTGAACTTGACCTTTGGAAGAATGTCTAAAGAACAGGACTTACAGGCTTTCTCCAGTCCAAGGTCTATTATGGACCTCTTATTTTGGAATAATTACACTTAAATTTCTAAAAGGTGTCACCCAAACCAGGGACTGTTTAGCAATAATGTCACCTTACTATACACAGAGCTACTTTGCCACTCGCTCTTCTGCTCAGCTGCCTGGTCTCAGTTATAGCTGCCTCGGCACAGATGGCTTCCTGAAATATTGATCTAAGTCTTTCTTTAGTTATCTCACTTTTAACTCCCTTTTCCCCCAGATATTTCTCAAATAGACAATGAGCCCTGACAGCAGGGCTATGCTAGCATTGGGTTTCAGTAGCAGTATTGAAGCCAAACACACTGTCCCTGCACGTCCTGATTGCAGCTGGGGCCACAGGTAGGGCCAGCAGCTGGTACACCATGTAGAGAAAACCTCACATATGGCCTGGGCTCCAGATGTAGGCTTCATTTCTATTCCATTTTTGCTTCTTGGCAGGAAGTCCAGACTGACGCCAAGCCCACGGGCCAGTTCAAGATTGCCCCCATATCATGTGATGCAGGGGTAAATAAGATTTGTCAAAAATACAAGCGTAGGAGATTTCAGACAGCTCCTGAAAACCAGCAGCTCAGGTTTACACAGACAAAGCTTGGGACAGCAGCCAGCCATGCCATCTGCATTGGGATGGTGCACGGCCAGCAGTTGTGCCCGTGCTCTGCTGAGAAGCCCCTTCTCACAGCACCCGTCCCTGCCCACAGCCTGGGCCAGCTGCTGGCAAGCTGGCACTGGTAAACACGAGTGCTGGTAAAATACTGCCTGCTAGCTCTGATGGTCCTAACATATGTAGCGTGGAAAGCTCTCCCGTGGCTATGTACTTAAGGTCTGCAGAAAGCTTTGACATGTCAAAAGCAGCATAAATGCTAAGCATTTTTATTACTGTGCATATGAGGCCGAGTTCTGATAGTCACTTAATAGATTTCATTCTGCTTTACAAAGCACGCTTGGTGATAAAAAGTGTAATAAGAAACCAAAGTCCTAGTATAATATCTAATACTGCCACTAAACAGATTTTTTTTTGTTGTGAAAAAGGAGAAGGAAGACCTTAATCTGCTTGAAATGCAGAGCACAGTCGGCTGCTAATTGTAGAAATAAATAACAGATGCATGCAATCTCCCTCTATCTCACTTTCTTTTTTACTTTCAAAACTAATATATTTTTCTTTCTTTTATGCAATCCATTCTGCTGACCTGCTCAGGCACAGGTCTCTACTTGGAAAGCAAGCCCAATTGACAGCAAACCTTCTGCTTCCAGATCCATAAATCTTCTCCCATAAGTGCTTGGATATTGGTTCAGAAAGTGCGCAATGAAATAAAAATAACAGCAGAAAAGCATCTTGAGTGGTTTGAAAAAAATTCTCCACTGAATACAAAATAATAATAAGAAGAAAAATAAATGGAACAAAAATAAAAGTATTGAAAATTAATTCTCCTGTCCCTCTCAGCTCCAACTCTGGAAATGTATTTTTCAGCTCCATCATGCAAACATTTCCTCTATGGAGGAGTCCAAAAGGATTTCAAGTGGAGAATTAAATAGATAGTTTTCTACAAGCTGCTAGGATCTACTACAAAATTGTATCCTGCCTGTAGGAATGTTGGGGTTTTTTTTTTAAATTTCTTACCAAGCCAGAGCTAAAGCTGAAGCTGCACTTCAAAATGGGATTTGGGGTTCCTCCTACTCTCTCCCCTTTCTTTAAATAGCGCTGGGAGCTGAGGAGCAACTGGGAAGGTGAAGTTGGCTGCTGCTTCCCACCACCCCCAGTGGGGCTGCGACTACAGATGCGTTGGGCACAGCGCATTGGGGAGCTCCGAATTTGTCACCTACGAGCCCGGAGCTGTTCTGTGTATTCCTCAGCGCCACCTGCTGCCACTTTCTAAATTCCAGCCTGAGCTGCCACCGCCGGGAAGCGATTCCTGGGGAGCGCAGGAGCAAACCCGGCCCCCGCCCGGGTTTGCAGGCAGCCGGCCGGGCAGTGGTGCCCCCGGGTCCGGCCTCGCAGCCCTGGCTTCGGGGGCAACCGATGGGCTTGAATTTATCCGCATTGCATTAATACATGCAATGTATTTTTGCAATGTATTTTGCAATGATACCTGTATTTTTCCCAGTCACAGGCACAACACGATGTCAGCAATAGCCCAGGCAGCAAAGGGCCACGTACGGGTATTAAATACCTGCTGCTCTGCAACATACTCCGTGCTGGGAGCTCTTTGTAGGAAGCAAATAGAAATGGAAAGGTTTACTTCTTTATTCACTTAAATTAGAAACCTAGAAGACTTAGAAAGAGGGCAGTGCTCATGTAGCTTGAGAGGCCACAGAGCAAATAATTGGATAACACAGAACATTATTTATATTTGAGCTTCTCAGCTAGATAGGTATCCCAAACACCTATCTGCCTGCCTGCCTGTCTATCACCATTGTAGCCTGGGAATACATAGTCAACAACAGAACAACTTATCGTGCCTTCTCTCTTCTTGTAATAATCTCAGTAATTTACTGGGGCTGCGTATTAAAAAGTTTTTCCCTACCAGTAGGCATTTGCATACATCTGTCAGCCAGCTTGTATACATGGGATGGTAGATGATTTAATACTGCCAAGAAGACTTAAGATGTGGATAAATGTTTTTGTAAGGATTGTTAATACTGTCATGCCAAGAGTAGACTTGTCCTAGACATAATGACTGGCTGAAAAAATCCTAGAAATATCACTGTCTGGGGGAGGGGAAAATCATCTTATTTAGGAAAGATTTTAGGAAAACAAATATCTAGCCATGCAGAATAGAAGTTCACTCTAATCATTTTTAATCCATATACCAAATCAAGTTTCTTGAGCGATTTTCCCAATGCAGCTGCAGTTTGAACCTCCAAATGTTACAAAGCCAAATATTTGCATGTCTAATCTGCCCCAACACTGGCCCAAATGAGATACACACACACCTTGGAACAGTCGTTCTGCATGCAGGATGGCAATACGGGATATCAGGAGTGAGAGTAGGAGGGTACGTACCTGTGTCTGGGACAGAAATAAATTCAAGAAGCATGGGCAGTCTGTGGAGGTGAAAAGCAAGTAGATGAATATTAAATGCTAGCAATGATTTAAATTTTGTGAAGAAATTACTTTTTCTGATATGAAGTTTCTCAACTACAATTAGAGTACAGATCTCTCTTGGTCTCTTTTGGGGGAAAAAGAAGTGTAAAATCTTAGTAGATGAAAAAATGTCATTAACTTACAGCCATACCTAGTCATGAGGTATGGTATCATGAGGTATTTTTATTGATACAAGCCCTGACGATTTGGGAAATTAGCAGAAAGCCAAAATCACACCGTAGAAGTTGTGTTCTTTGCAATCCCTGTGTGTACCCCTCTCCCTGACGTCCCAGATCTCCTCGATCCTCCTTTCCAATCCACCTCACAGCCAGGCATAGGCTATAAACCCAAATCCAACTGAACTCAAATACGTTAACTTAACTCAGACCTCAGATGTTTTCCTGGAGCAAAGTGGTGCCAATGCTTCAAGGCTTTGAGACAGGGAGCATCTTTTACTCCATGTCTGTGGTGCATTTATTAGAGGTTTTTAATGCTTTGAAATGCAAACGAGTAATAGTGATTTAAGAGATGTATGTCTATTGCTGACATGCTTTACCTAAGTCAGAGTTCCAGTTGTTTGTCTGAGTGGGATCCACAGCAGGTCCCTGTGTTAATTAATTCAATATTATAGGATAGAACAGAGAAATATATACAATTCTCTACTACACTCCACAAGAATTTCCCAGAAGAAATACCTACTGGTTCTACTAAAGTGATTCTTACACTAATAACCAACAGAAAGAATTTAAAGAAATCTGAGACTTCTTGTCGATGAATTTAACATTATAAGCACCTACTTTTTCAATAAGTTTTTCCTACCTCAGCACTGAGAGACATTTTGAATTACAATAAGAGCCTAGTGCTTACGCCCACCTCTGCAGTTTCATTTGCAGCACAAGACATGCGAGTGACTCGCCTGCAGACATACCATGAGTGGGGAGCTCAGCTGGGGGCAGAGGGACCCACATTCTTTGCTCTATCTTTTTAATCAGTTGGCCTTCTGTTCTCCAGGGCATTGCCCAAACATGTCAGGATTTAATTCCTTAACACAGAGGAATAATTTAGATTGTTTCACTCACAGAAATGTGGAAACCAAATTCGTGCTGTGGAAGCTGGAGTTTCTGTTGGGATTAAAGGAGCTTGGCCAATTCACCCCTAAAGATCTAACCTATTGCCTCTTGCTGCTCTATTATTTTTGTCACGGAAAATTCATATTTCCAGTTGGTTTTGGCTTAGTGGATGGCTGTTGAACTAAAAGCATTTTTTAACATGTTGCTTTGCTCTTCCCTATCCACAGTCCAATGTGTCTCAATTTCCATTTCAAATACAGCTCAGATCTGTCTAATCTTTTGCTTCTTCAACATTTTGAAGGAACTGTAAATTCCACAATTTAATTAATGGGTCAAAGAGGCTGAGCCTTCTTCATGCAAAATAGAACCTTAGAGTGATTAATTAAAATTGCTATCACTGTTCCAACTTGCTAGATAGGCTTGAGCATGGCATATTCTGCTAAGGACATTACAGAGTGCAAAACAAAGTGTACTAAACTTAGAGAAGCAAAGGCAAATGTGATTATTACAAATGGCGGAACATTTTTTCCAGTATGCAGAAACCAATTTTTAAAGGACGCTGTCAAGAGTTATGGTCTACTTAAATTTGATCAGCCTTAATATTCACTTTCTTATGCTATGCTGACAGATGTCTCTGGGGTTCAGATAGCTTTTAACCACACACCATTTTACCCTTAAAAATGGAGGAGGAACAAAAGTAATATTTACGTAAACTCTGTGAAGCAACAGTGCATCATACAGTCTCCACTGGCTCTTGTAGAAGCAGCTAAGTAATGAGAACTAATTTCCAGAATTGTGTTGACATGTTTTGGGTATGCAGAAGGCAGCAAACAAATAAAACAATATTAATTTGAGATGTCATCAGACACATTAGGGAGAAATCTTTTAGTGTGTTGGAGAGACAACAGTCTTTCGTTTGTCACTTACTTTAGACCTTATTTATGAAACTGTAAGATGCTGCATGACTGAAAAAAATAAAATATTAAAAGAATCTGAATCTGAGGAAGAACATGTTGGTCTCTCCGAGCTTGTTTGCTTGGTCATTTAGGAGGACAGGTATTACATGCTTTGTTCTTTTTAATACAAACTTCAGCTTTTGTGGACTGATAGCACTGTAATTACAGAATCACAGAATCACCGAATTGTATAGGTTGGAAAAGACCTTTAAGATCATCAAGTCCAACCCTAAACCTAACACTACCAAGTCCACCACTAAACCATCTCCCTAAGCACCACATCTACACGTCTTTTAAATACCTCCAGGGATGGGGACTCAACCACTTCCCTGGGCAGCCTGTTCCAATTCTTGATAACCCTTTCAGTGAAGAAAAATCTCCTAATATCCAGTCTAAACCTCCCCTGGCGCAACTTGAGGCCATTTCCTCATGTCCTATGGCTTATTACCTGGGAGAAGAGACCGACCCCCACCTCTCTACAACCTCCTTTCAGGTAGCTGTAGAGAGCGATAAGGTCTCCCCTCAGCCTCCTTTTCTCCAGGCTAAACAACCCCAGCTCCCTCAGCCGCTCCCCATCAGCCTTGTGCTCCAGAGCCTTCACCAGCTTCGTTGCCCTTCTCTGGACACGCTCCAGCCCCTCAATGTCTCTCTTGTAGTGAGGGGCCCAAAACTGAACACAGCATTTGAGGTGCGGCCTCACCAGTGCCGAGTACAGGGGCACGATCACTGCCCCAGTCCTGCTGGCCACGCTATTTTTGATACAAGCCAGGATGCCATTGGCTTTCTTGGCCACCTGGGCACACTGCTGGCTCATATTCAGGCGGCTGTCAACCAACACTCCCAGGTCCTTCTCTGCTGGGCAGCTTTCCAGCCACTCTTCCCCAAGCCTGTAGCGTTGCATGGGGTTGCTGTGGCCCAAGTGCAGGACCTTGCACTTAGCCTTGTTGAACCCCATACAATTGGCCTTGGCCCATCGATCCAGCCTGTCCAGATCCCTCTGTAGAGCCTTCCTACCCTCAAGCAGATCAACATTCCTGCACAACTTGGTGTCATCTGCAAACTTACTGAGGGTGCACTCGATCCCTTCATCCAGATCATTGATAAAGATATTAAACAGAACTGGCCCCAACACAGAGCTCTGGTGAACACCGCTTGTGACCGGCCGCCAACCGGAGTAAACTCCATTCGCCACCACTCTTTGGGCCCGGCCATCCAGCCAGTTCTTTACCCAGCGAAGAGTACACCCGTCCAAGCCATGAGCAGCCAGTTTCTCTAGGAGAATGCTGTGGGAAACCTTGTCGAAGGCTTTACTGAAGTCTAGGTAGACAACGTCCACAGCCTTTCCCTCATCCACTAGGCGG